>NC_141700.1:504233535-504773535 GCF_964263255.1 Lissotriton vulgaris | reverse complement strand
CACACACACACAGAGCCACACACACACAGAGCCACACACACACAGAGCCACACACACAGAGCCACACACACAGAGCCACACACACAGAGCCACACACACAGAGCCACACACACAGAGCCACACACACACAGAGCCACACACACAGAGCCACACACACACAGAGCCACACACACACAGAGCCACACACACACAGAGCCACACACACACAGAGCCACACACACACAGAGCCACACACACACAGAGCTACACACACACACAGAGCTACACACACACACACACAGAGCTACACACACACACACAGAGCTACACACACACAGAGCCACACACACACAGAGCCACACACACACACACACAGCCACACACACAGAGAGCCACACACACACAGAGCCACACACACACACAGAGCCACACACACAGAGCCACACACACAGAGAGCCACACACACAGAGAGCCACACACACAGAGAGCCACACACAGAGAGCCAAACACACACACACAGAGCCACACACACGCAGAGAGCCACACACACGCAGAGAGCCACACACACAGAGAGCCACACACAGAGAGCCACACACACACACAGAGAGCCACACACACACACAGAGCTACACACACACACACACACACAGAGCTACACAAACACACACACACAGAGCTACACACACATATACATGTGTGAATGAATTAGATATACACACATCATCAAAATGTGTGTAAGATTAGAAGCGGGAAGCCACTTCAAGTGAAAGTTTTGTTTTTGTGTTAGTATTACCCAATGATTGGCAAACCTTTAAAAGTCCCCCGGTGGTAGAATAACACACCACAAGCTTCAGCGTTCTGACAGATTGGCAGCTCGGACCAGCGGGCCCGGCCTGCCAAGGGTGGCAGGAGGACTGCTGACGTCACACCTCGCTCTGAGCAACGAAAACAAACACACGTTTGCATTTTGAAATCTTTTGGAGTGAGAAGTTGAGAACAGGAGCCTATATACCCGTCACGGTGCTCTCCCCAGAAGAGGGGGTTCCGCGCTTCAGTCACTGCCCGACTGACGCACATTATACTCCTAATGTAGCACAGTGAGCGATTAAATGTCATCAAATAGCTGCATGCAAACTGCAAGGTATAGATTAGAGCTTTATGTTTTTTTCCCGTCTGTTTTTTTATCCTAACGTTGGAAATAGGGTTCATTTGGATATAAATCAATTCTGAATATTAAAGAAAACTTATTAAAGAGAACCCTCAACCATGGGGTTACGTTTTAAATTCTTACTTTGTGCTTTTCCAGGCTAAGCATTCATACTATTCTGCCTACCAGTATGAATTATATGTGACTCCTACACCTTGTAGTCCTCTTTCTTCTGTAATATTTCCTTTACACTGATTTGCACACCTATGATTGTCTATGTGTAGTGTGCTAGATGTAAAGTACTCTGACAACCTAAACTGGTAAGAATGCAAGAATGAGTGTCCTCACCTCTATTCGGAGAAGCTGTGACCATAGGGTCAAACACACATTCTTGACCATTGTGCAGTTACCATACAGTTAATATATATACCCACACACTTTTGTGTGTGAGTAACACGCCGTTTTGAAACAAACGTTTGTAGCAGTTGTTATGTGCATTACTTGTGTGCCAGGTCAGGGAAGATATCAAAGATGTAAAACTACTGGAGAAGGGGCTGATAGGCAGTGTAGTCTGGAGGCTTTTGGTGACTTTATGCTTAAAAGCGGGAGTTCAATATAGGGGGTTGTTCGACATCAAAGCAGTTGAATGTAGTGAGTTGGACATGGCGGGGGGCAGTTCAGTAAAACGAGTATGGAGCAGTTAGATATAAAACTGATATCTTACACACAGCGGGGGAGCTGAATAAATACCAGAGAAGACTAGCCAGATAAACTGTGTAAGGGGTAGGATGAAAGAGGAGCATCCTCTTTAAAACTGTTAATTAAAGAGTATGTGATTCTAGCATTCTGGTCCCAAGCACGGTCTCTGGCCTTCACTGAGAAAATTGAGGCTGCTTTTGGGTTGTTTTCCTTGACATAGGCTTTAAAGGACGGGCTATCAAAGACAGGTGAAATGTCATTTATGTCTGAAATAAGTAGCCTGATCGTTTCACTTGTTGTCAGGGCAGGTGATCCATGGTCTTCAGCCACAATCGATATGTTGTACTCAAAGGCCTCTACTCTGTCTATTGGCTGTACCGTCACTAGACTGTAGTAATTACTAAAAGAATATTCCAATTGAAATGGGAAATGTCCCAAGATGAAACAAGTCACTCTGCCATTTTCCTGGGTATCCCTGTCATGCACATTCAAGATAGCGATCACTGTGCCAGGCTCCGAATCTTCTGAAATGGGTGTGGAGAGAGATGTGATGGTAATTGTGGGAGAGTTATCATTTCTATCAATAACCTCTATCACAAGTTTACTTTCACCTACTAGACCTCCATTATCTTTTGCATGAATTTTAATTTCATAGAATGCAGTGTCTTCAAAGTCTAGTGTACCTGTCAGGTAAACATCCCCCGTCTGAGAGTCAATGCGTACTTTTTGAGGGAGCCCCAACGGAAGAAGACCATCAAAATAGATGACCTCGGGATTAATGCCTTGATCTGCATCTGCTGCTGTAATTGTAGTCCCTTTCTCACTGCTCCATCAGGATTCAAGCAAGCCGGGCCGAAGAAGGCTGAAATGCCAGAAACCGGTCCCCGGTAGCTTGTCTCCTTTCTGGTGAAGAATTGGCTTGGTAGTTTAGTCTGCCCTGTTCCCATGATGCACTGGGCCAGGGACAGACTGATTTGCATATAGCCAGGTTCTGAGCTGGGATGGGGCAGTGAGATAAATAACGGTGATGGATCAAGCCCTGATCTTTGAACTGGGTAAGAGTGGTCTGTTTAACTCAGACACTCTGTTCATCACCACCCCCTTTTCTAAATCGTTTTTGGCCACTATAGGTGTGGCAGGGTATACTCAGACATGAGTCCCTTTCTCACTGCTCCATCAGGATTCAAGCAAGCCGGGCCGAAGAAGGCTGAAATGCCAGAAACCGGTCCCCGGTAGCTTGTCTCCTTTCTGGTGAAGAATTGGCTTGGTAGTTTAGTCTGCCCTGTTCCCATGATGCACTGGGCCAGGGACAGACTGATTTGCATATAGCCAGGTTCTGAGCTGGGATGGGGCAGTGAGATAAATAACGGTGATGGATCAAGCCCTGATCTTTGGACTGGGTAAGAGTGGTCTGTTTAACTCAGACACTCTGTTCATCACCACCCCCTTTTCTAAATCGTTTTTGGCCACTATTGGTGTGGCAGGGTATACTCAGACATGAGTCCCTTTCTCACTGCTCCATCAGGATTCAAGCAAGCCGGGCCGAAGAAGGCTGAAATGCCAGAAACCGGTCCCCGGTAGCTTGTCTCCTTTCTGGTGAAGAATTGGCTTGGTAGTTTAGTCTGCCCTGTTCCCATGATGCACTGGGCCAGGGACAGACTGATTTGCATATAGCCAGGTTCTGAGCTGGGATGGGGCAGTGAGATAAATAACGGTGATGGATCAAGCCCTGATCTTTGGACTGGGTAAGAGTGGTCTGTTTAACTCAGACACTCTGTTCATCACCACCCCCTTTTCTAAATCGTTTTTGGCCACTATAGGTGTGGCAGGGTATACTCAGACATGAGTCCCTTTCTCACTGCTCCATCAGGATTCAAGCAAGCCGGGCCGAAGAAGGCTGAAATGCCAGAAACCGGTCCCCGGTAGCTTGTCTCCTTTCTGGTGAAGAATTGGCTTGGTAGTTTAGTCTGCCCTGTTCCCATGATGCACTGGGCCAGGGACAGACTGATTTGCATATAGCCAGGTTCTGAGCTGGGATGGGGCAGTGAGATAAATAACGGTGATGGATCAAGCCCTGATCTTTGGACTGGGTAAGAGTGGTCTGTTTAACTCAGACACTCTGTTCATCACCACCCCCTTTTCTAAATCGTTTTTGGCCACTATAGGTGTGGCAGGGTATACTCAGACATGAGTCCCTTTCTCACTGCTCCATCAGGATTCAAGCAAGCCGGGCCGAAGAAGGCTGAAATGCCAGAAACCGGTCGCCGGTAGCTTGTCTCCTTTCTGGTGAAGAATTGGCTTGGTAGTTTAGTCTGCCCTGTTCCCATGATGCACTGGGCCAGGGACAGACTGATTTGCATATAGCCAGGTTCTGAGCTGGGATGGGGCAGTGAGATAAATAACGGTGATGGATCAAGCCCTGATCTTTGGACTGGGTAAGAGTGGTCTGTTTAACTCAGACACTCTGTTCATCACCACCCCCTTTTCTAAATCGTAATTGTAGTCAGCAGGGTGCCTTCTGCCACATCTTCCTCGACAGTCACTTTGTACACAGAGTCACTGAACACTGGTGGGTTGTCATTAACATCTAAAATAAACACTCAGATTTGCAATGTTCCTGACCTGATGGGGTCTCCCCCATCTGTGGCTACCAGTATCAGGTGAAGCACAGACACATTTTCACGGTCTAGGGCACTTTCTATAACTAGTTTTGCCTCCATTTGATCACTGGTTCTGCTGACAACTATTTTAAAATATGCATTCTCCATCAGGTGATAATCTTGAATAGAATTCACAGCCACGTCTTGGTCGTTGGCCTTAGGCAGTGAAAAATGTGTTCCTGGGGCGCTGATCTCACTGACTTCCAGCAACAGCGCCTCTTCCTGAAAGCTGGGCGCATCGTCATGTATATCCTGAATTTCGACTTCAAACTGGTAAAGTGCGAGAGGATTCTGCGCAATTAGCTCCAAAATTAACAGACATTGGCTTGCGCGCGCACATATCTTCTCTCTGTCTATCTTTTCTCTGATGGAGAGATAGCCGTTTGTCAAACTGAAGCTCAAGTGCTGCGCCTTACCTCTGGACACAATCCGTACACTGCGCTCCGACAGCTTTACAGTTTGGAGTCCGAGATCCCTTGCGACGTTTCCAGCGAACGACCCATTTTCCATTTACTCGGGAATGGTATACCGGATTTGTCCAGCAACTGCAGCCCACGCCATTAAAACGCAAAACACCACTCGTGCTTTGAAATATACGCGTCTTGATATGCAGTCAGTGTCCATTTAAAAATCCAAAATTTCAGTTTGCATGTCAAAGATATCTGTGAAGCTGCTCCAAGCGAGCAAGATAAACAAGGGAGACGATGGAAGCTAAACAAAGTATAGAAAGTTCTCTCCTGCATCTCGCCCCCTGCTCTGTCTCTCCCGGGGAAGGCTCGGACTCCTCACCGTGCTGTGTGCAGCGCCGACGCGATCAGGAACTCGACCGAGGGGGTGGCTCAAACTGTTACTCAGAAGAGCACAACATGGCGGGCGCTGATTTCAACGATGCAACAAGCATTGGCCGCGCGGCAGTAAAGCTGCGCAGCCGTGAAAGCCATCATTTGCATACACTGCAATGCCTCCTTCCAGCAAGGAGAACGAGGCAACAATGATAAAACCGCACGCACCAAAAAACAAGGAGAACGAGGCAACAATGATAAAACCGCACGCACGAAGAAAAAAACAAGAAGGCACTGCAGAGCAGCTTCGCAAGTAAGCTACTGCCCGGGCGCCATCTTCGGAGGAATGACAAACAAAGCTTCGAAAAAAAAACAATAAAACAAACGCCCACCGCTGCATGACGGAGAAAAGGGGCGGGCCAAAAAAAACACAGAAACGCCCACGAATCTGCTCCGAGAATGATTGCCACATCTCTCGTCCAATGGCTAGCCTCCATTTATGGAGCTAGCCAATGGAAGAGAGAGGCGGGTGAAAGCCCCATACTGGAGATCAAAAAATTTCGCCTGCGCGACACTGCTGCGCAGTGAACACCAGGCGAAACCTAAAAAACGTATTATTGAACAGGTGGCCCAAGTAGGGCATTGGTAGTCTAAAACAGAGAACGTTTTAGACCGCCACAGCGTGTCGTCATAAAACGGGGTCCCTGGAACACTGCACATGTGCCCTCATCTTCTTCCCCTCTGGTTTAATCCAGCCCTGACAAAATACGTCCCATATTCCTTCCAAATGTAATAACCTATTCATGATGATGCCATTAAGCTAGTGCAGCTCCCCAAATGAGCTACCTCTTGGCCCTCAACATTACCGCCTTGATTTGGCGTTTGAACTCGGGCACAAACGTTATGTTGAACTGACTCGAAATTAGCAGCTGGGCAAAACGTGTACTCTCCAGAGATTGTCCACGTACCTATTTCACCAGGCGGCACCTGGCAAAATGAGCACAGAGAAAAGAGGTCAGAAAATATGTAAATCTCAGTTACTCAGATACCGCAAGTTATTTTGTTATTTTATACACGTTAGCACTATCTGGGCATAGGTTTCACCTCACTAGTACCATTCTGACACCGAAATACAGCACAAAGCAACAGAAAAGAGACCAGTCAACCTTTATGAAGGACTTTCCACTGCTCAGTAACACGGGTCACACTTTTAGTAATTTTGACCCGTTTAAGCCAGACACTATGGGACATATTTATGAAGGGGTTTGCGTTGTGTTTGCAACATGGTGATAGAGTGATGCAAACCCAAAATGCAATTTATCAAGCCATGCAAGGCCTCTTTGCTTAGCCCTGAGTTGCTTGATATACCAAAATGAACGCAGAGCAAATCGCAGCGAAGCGTTACTCTTCCGTGTGTAGGCATTCCATTAGCAATGCATAGGTGTTCCCATGCAGCATTAATGGAGTTTGATTCATTCCCAGAATTACTATTACTAGTAGTCCTGGGAATGCACCTGCAAATGGACCATCATGTTACAACTTCCCGGGGGGGGGGGGGGGGGGGGGGGGGGGGGGGAGTAACGAGGACAAACATCTTTATTTCTCCTCATTACTTCCTCTTTCTATGCGTGCTGCATTTTTCAGCACACATAGATAGAGGAATATGCCTTAAGGTCTTTTTTTGTGCAGGAAGGTGCCGCTTCTTGCACAAAAACAATCCTGCATGCAACAGAGGTACTGTAGCCCCATGCTGAACGGGGGCCTGTGTTTGCGCCAGGCAGTACATTGTGCGCCAGCACTGCAGAAAGTACAACAATGTGCCATATTGGAATAAAGAGGGCACATTCTGCCCTTTCCCGGTCACGCAGTGAGGCAAGGTTACTCGCTGCGCGGCGTTACTTTGTCATGCATATGCCCCTATATTTGCTGTTAAATCTGCAGCTTATGCAGTAGGTGAAGGTTTATGAAGCAAACGAAGAAAATCCATAATTATGAGAAAAATGCAGTTGCAGAATCGTATACTTCAGTGGCACTAGTAACTGGATTTTTCCTTTGGGTGAAATTACCAGACGATAAATAAGGCCATCAATGCATGAGACACTTGGTGTTAAAACTAGCACATCCCCCCCCCCACCCCCCCCTCTAGATCCCATTACTGGGACGTTTTCACCTTGCAGGTTTCACAATGCTTTTCTTGGTGCAAAATGCAAGGGGAAAGAAAACCTGCAATGCGCCTATTTGAAATGGTCGCAGTTTTTTGCCACAAAACTCTGTCTACTTTTTTAGGTAATAAGGGTTTTGAGTCAAAAACGTTGGGTGGTTGCATGGGAACGCCCATGCACCACCCATAGAACGCTCCTTGTCGCTAAGTAAGGCAAAGCAGCACTATGAGTTGCTTTTCTTACTTTCAAGTGATTTTCAGCACTAAACAGGTTTTGCGCTGGAAAGTAGATAAATAAAAAAAGATTTAACATTGATGTGCATAAGTTTTGTGATGCAAACACTGTGCTAAATCATAGTAAAAATATCGCACAATGTCGGTTCTAATAGTTGAGGGCAGGGGAATGGATGGAGGGCACGCAAACTAATAGCAGTTGCAGCAGTGTCACAGGTAAAGATTCACAATGGTGTCACTCAAAGCAGCGCAGCACCCAAAGAGACTGCGCTGCGTGACAGGGAGAAAATAGGGGAGCGCCATATTTATAGAGATATGGCTCTCTACTCTCCTCTCCCTAGCGAGGCATGGTTTCAGCTGCCATGGGCCAGGGACTCACCTTAGCGCCATAGTGCTAGGGGGCGTGCATGAGTCTACCATAGGTTTTGTACAGGAAAGGTACCCTTCCTGTGCAAAATAGTATGGGTAGACAAGTTTAAAACATGTTCCTACTTTTTATGTGTGCTGCACAGTGCAGCACACATGCAAAGTTCGAAAAGCAAGGAGAAATGAAAATAACTCTTCTTTTAATGTTTGCTTTCCAGCAGCTTTAATTTTTGGCACTAAACCTGGTCTACAAATGTTAGTAGGTGGTCGCATGGAAACGCCCATGTACCACCAATGTAATGCCTCCTTGACGCAAAGTAATGCAAAGGAGCGCTTCACGCTGCTTTGCGTTACTTTTCCCTACAAACAAACGCTGTGACTCCCCAAACAGGGTTAGTGTTGGGTGTGCGTTAAAAAAGCAACGCTAACATGATCCTACACCTTTGTGAATCTTGCCCATAGTGTTTGAGACTGAACTCTACCCAAAAGAGCAACTAGATGTAAACTTACAATTTTGGTGCGGATTTGCACTTCAGTAACACTTCCGGGGCTAGTCACGGAGGTAACTTACACTTGTAAGTAATTTACATGTGTAAATTACTCTGACACTTTTGAGTAACTTCACTACTTTTGGTTATTCACAGAATCCAAGTGTAAAGTTACTCAAAAGTGCAGACATATATATCCCAATCCCTTGAAAAATGGGATGGGTCAAATTTACGAGTGTAAGTTACTACTGCCAAAAAGAAACAGTAGTGAGTCCAGCACAACACATGGCCAACCACTGATACTTGAACACCCAACCATAGAAAATAAAAGAAGTAGGGACTTAAAATACAACCCACAGAAAATAAATTACATTATTTATAATCGTTTAATATATAAATAAATATAATTTAACGTATACAAAAATCCAAAAATAAAACATTATTTAATTATAAAATATGTAACGCCCTTGGTTGAATTTATAAATGAATGTTGTCAAAACATGACACTATTTTTAATTAATGATACATATCAATGTCAATAATTATTAATGCAATTTGTCTTTCTTAATGAGGGATTTTTTAATTTAAACTTCAGAAAAATAAATTTATTTGAATTTAATGTATTTAAATTAATTAAAGATTTGATTCAAAGTTAAGATAAAAGTGCTCTTGCATTTTTTTCTTTTGTCCTGCATTCTAAATAAATGTAGAAGATTAATTTACAATAATAATAATTATAGCACAGTTTTGCATTAGCCCATTGAGGCCTTTCACTTGGCATGCTACCTGTGATCCGCGGGTTATAAACATGTATCACTGACATTTCATAAACCCATTAAACTTTGCTGGCAATTGACTTGTTAATCTTTAAGTTGGATACAGAGATTTGCAGGAAGTGTATTCACCATTGGAACCATTGTACTGGGATGGACCCACGTGACTAGCAGGACACACAAATTTCTCTTCCAGGGGTACACAGTGTTTGAAATTTGTGAAGTGCAGGGGAAACTCATCTTTTTACAGCAGGTGAATTAATTCACTGGCCTATCCTACGCGATCGGTGAGCTGCAGGTTGCACAAGCATCTCTACAACTGGCGCTTTAACCCCACGAACTGTCACTGCCCTTGGAAGCCTTAATTTGTAGGTCCTTTAACCTGCTGAAAAAGACGACCACGGGGGAAAAATAATTGTTTATTTAATGTTTCCTTGTGGTCGTCTCTCGAAATCCCCCCTCAGCCGGCCTCACCGCTTTTACGTGCAGTGGTCGCAGTTGTGTTTAACATTGTGTAACCAACAGGTTGCACAATGATTTTCTTAACAAAAGGTGCATGAGCCCACAGAAGAGAGTCACTGGCAGTGAAATCTGTGGTCTGCAGGTTACACGCAGTTCTCTTCACAAGGCGCATTCATCTACAGAATAATCTGACTGGACCGGGAAATGGACCCCCTTCTGCAACAGGTGCATGAATCCACTGAAGTGTCTTGCTGCAGATGAGACCGGTTACCTACGCATGCACACGTATAGTCTGAGGCAGGGGACACTGAACTCTGCTAGAATTGAACCTGTTGGTCTCTAGACACGGCCACTAGGATTATGTTGCAATCCACGCAATCAACCCATGAGTCACGGGCGGCGTGTGCTCAGGGCGGTGTGGAGCGGTCATGACCCCGCCCACTCAATTCACCCGCGCAGGCGTAGAATTAGTGCCGCGTTGGCGGAGCGGCAGCAGCATGACGTCTCCACGCCGTCATGATCACACGCCAACCGTGATGAGCACCCAAAGGGTTAAAAGGTGACTACAGGAAGGGCAACACTGTAACTCATCTAGAAGGGGGTGGACGCACACTGCCTCACACTCAGCACTCAGTTTGCCACGATGCATCATAATAAATGCAGTGCATCCCCCTCACTCTTACTCTTTTCTCTTCTCTTTTGCTCTCTTCTTTTCCCTCTTTCTCTTTCTCCCTCTTTCTTACTTCCTTTCCTTTCTTATTTTTCTTTCGATTAATTCTTATCAAAGTGATACGTCTGATGTTTTAATATGGTTCCTCTATGATATTGTTTTTCTTTTGCAACATGCTTTTTGCATTGTTCGTAGGAACTATACATGACAACTTTGCATCTGAGTTCTTGTATTATTCTTGGTCGGTGCATCACTTTTTTGTATTTTTTTTAATTATATTTAACTATTTATATGTCCTTTTTTAAAATGAATAAAGATATTAGAACATAATAAATTCAGTGCATGATAACACTTTCTGCGTGTCAGGCTTTAGTTTGTCACCCTTGTTGGTGCAGCCAGTGCTGTGTATCTGTAGACATGTGTTTCAGGATAATTGTCCTTCAGTAGAGAGCAACACATTCCTGTGCTCAGAGAGTGGTACTGAGACCTGAGAAGACTTTGGGCAGCATTTCCAGCACCCCAAAAAAGACTGTTTGTATTTCAGTCTGTTTTCTTGTTTCTCCCCACGCGCTCTTCCAGTCCTAACCTTCTGTCTTCGTAATTTCTCGTTGTCTCCTGTCTCACCTTTCCTTCTCTCCCCCTTCTCTTATCGTTCCCTCCTTCTGTGTCCCTAATGTCCTTTCAACCGCTCCCTTTCGCCCTCCTTTCCTCCTTCTCCAATCCCATTTGATGTCATCCCCCTTTTCTCACCCTCTTACTATCGCCCTTTGCTTCCCGGCTTCTGTTTTCTCCTCAGACTCCCTCTTGAATATCACCTCGCTCGCACTCTTCCCTTCTCTCTCTCTCTCTCCCCTTTCGCTCTCTTCCTGTGCCACTCGTCCCCTCTCCAGTTTTCCTCGTTCTGTCTGCCTCGCCAACACCCGCTGACTGGCTTACTCCCCGCCCTCCCCCTTCTCCGCTGTCTCGCCCCCTCCTCCCTCCCATTTGCTTTTAATGAACGAGTGTTGATATTGCAATGCGATGCCCTCATTTGCTTTTGTTTAGAAGGTGTTAAAAGGAAATCTGCATCAGAAAGCTGCGGCTTACACCGAATCAGAGCTTAACAAAAGGCGCAGGAAACAAATGCAAGAGGCCGGGCATCCCTCCCTCAGGCGAGGGGCAGCTCACAGCCTGGGAAGAGCCGGGCATCCCTCCCCCGGCTTGAATTAAATCCCCTACACGGCGGGCCCCCAGGGAGGACTATCCTCACACCCACACTCTCTCTCACACTCTCTCTCACACCCCCTCACCCCGTCACCCCCTCACCCTCTCACCCCCTCATCCTCATACCCCCTCACCCTCACACCCCCTCGCCCTCACACCCTCACACCCCCTCACCCTCACACACCATCACACACCCTCACACACCCTCACACACCCTCACACACTGACCAGCATAGCATATCAAAACATAGCATAACAAAAAAAGCATAAGATAGCAAAACAGCATAACAAAAAAAATCATAGGATAGCAAAACAAAACATAGCATCGCATAGCACAACATAGCATAGCACAACATAGCACAACATAGCATAGCACAACATAGCATAGCATAGCAAAGCATAGCATAGCAAAACAAAGCATAGCATAATAAAACACAACAAAGCATAGCATAATAAAACACAACAAAGCATAGCATAATAAAACACAACAAAGCATAGCATAATAAAACACAACAAAGCATAGCATAGCAAACATAGCATAGCAAAACAGAACAAAACATAGCATAACAAAACCCACCAAAACAGCATAGCATAACAAAACAAAGCATAGCATAACAAAAAGCATAGGATAGCAAAACTAAACAGAGTAACTAAACATAGCATAACAAAACAAAGCATAGGATAGGATAGCAAAACATAGCATAGCATCACAAGATATAGCATAACATAACAAAACATAAAATAACAAAACATAACATAACAAAACATTCCATAACAAAACATATAGCATAACAAAACATAGCATAGCAAAACAAAACATAGCATAGCATAGCATACCAAACACAACAAAACATAGCATAGCATAGCATAACAAAACATGGCATAGCATAACAAAACATAGCATAGCATAACAAAACATAGCATACCATAACAAAACATAGCATAGCAAAATAAAACATAGCATAGCATAGCTAAACACAAGAGTGGAGAAGAGTCTTGCCGGTGGCAGTGGCAGGCTCCATCCGCACGCGCTGGGTGTTTTTAAAGTGTAACACTGTTTAGTGCTGATCTATAGCGCTAATTTTACTTTGGCGAGCAAAAGCTAATTTTAAATATATCGGTGTGCATAATTTCACTTCTGTTATTCACCTGACTGCCGATTCCCGCCCCGGTCCGCCACGTCCATTTCTGGGCGTTTGTTTGCGGAGGGTGAGGAGGAGCCTAGCACTTCCGGGCTCGGGCGGCCAGGTCAGCGTTCTAGTGGCGCTGTAGGTGGCTTGTGTACTTAATCAGCAGCCTCTTTCACTCGCGCTGTGGAGAAGAGTCTTGCCGGTGGCAGTGGCAGGCTCCATCCGCACGCGCTGGGTGTTTTTAAAGTGTAACACTGTTTAGTGCTGATCTATAGCGCTAATTTTACTTTGGCGAGCAAAAGCTAATTTTAAATATATCGGTGTGCATAATTTCACTTCTGTTATTCACCTGACTGCCGACTCCCGCCCCGGTCCGCCGCGTCCATTTCTGGGCGTTTGTTTGCGGAGGGTGAGGAGGAGCCTAGCACTTCCGGGCTCGGGCGGCCAGGTCAGCGTTCTAGTGGCCCCTACTGCCTATAAATGTGTGTTGGCCAGCGACCGCGCAGCGGACGCGTGCAGCGGGCGCGCCGGAAGCGCGCCGAAGTCGAGCCAAAGTCAAGCCGGTCTGCGCCCGTCCGCGACTGGACGGGGCGCGGGGCCACAAACCCTGGCTCGCCTACATCGACCATCATAAGGTATGGCAGACAAGATTTGCTGGACATCCTGCCTAACATCTCCATATGTGACAAACATTCGATGCATGCCTTATCGCTAGTAAACTGTTCCTCATGCACTTTTTCCCCGGTCAACAATCTGAACTCGGCCAGTGGCATTAATACACTAAAGGCAGCTCTGCTAAACTGCAGATCCCTACGAAAACATAGCTTAGAAATCTTCCATTTACTCGAAGACAATAATATCCACATTCTGTTTCTTACAGAAACGTGGCTGGACGAACACTCAGAGCCCGATATTATACAGACTCTTCCATCTGGTTTCGTCCTCTCTAGGTTGGACAGGAAAGATGGCAGAGGGGGGGGGCATTGCTATAGCCACTAAAACCCCATTAGAATGTACCCTCTCTTCTACCGTGATGGACCATAGTGAAGCGGCTACCTTTACTATTACTACTGGTCCTAATCACTCCCTTTCTGGTATTCTGGTGTACCGCCCCCCTGGACGACTCTATGACTTCACCCCTACTCTGGTGGAAGCCATAACTCATCTTGCGCTCAAAAAAACTCGCATTATAGTGCTTGGTGACTTGAACGTCCATTTTGACGATCCGCTCGATAAAGAAGCGGCTGACATCAAATCAGAGCTACTCTCTTTAGAACTAGAGTTAAAAAATAATGATCCGACACACCAACACGGACATTTACTAGATCCTGTATTTGGAAACTGGAAGGGAATTCAGACATTAGCTCCTCAGCCAATTCCTTGGTCTGATCATTTTATAGTTCCTATATCCATCCAATTAGAAAGGACCGAGCAGTACAAACAAAGCTCACAACGGTTCAAGCGTAGGAGATGGAAAAATTTCTTCATTGATTCCTTCTCTAATATCATTCAGGATGCGGGCCCCCCAAAAGGATCCGATAGTGAGACAGCATATGCTCACCTACAGGACAACATCGCAAAAGCGCTGGACGCTACCGCTCCCATTCGCACTACAACTAATGCCACAAGAACCAAAAAAACTGCCCCGTGGTTCAATCAGGAGCTCCAGATTGCTAAAACGGCATGTAAAAAGCTCGAAAGAGATTGGCGCGTTAATTTCTGCCCAGAAATAAAAACCAAATACAAAACAGCACAAAAAGATTATTACAAAATGGTACGCACATCAAAAGCTTCCTATTATAATAATCGAATTTTAGAAGCTGAAAACTCTTCTAAAGAGCTTTTCCAGATTTACAAGGAAATCTCTGTGGTTGAGTCTAATCCCACCTCCCAGAATGATTCAGTGGATACCTGCAATAAAATTGCCAAGTACTTCTCTGATAAAATTACTAACATTTATGCAAATTTTTCCAGCAACATAAAATCTGGCACTGACTTTACAGAGAACGAAGATCATATAGGCACTCAAGCCCGCCTATGTGCCTTCTCTGTACCTCCTGCTGAAACGCTGATAAAAATCTGCAAAAGTATCAAATCTGGTTCGCCACGCGATCCCGCACCTCCTAAAATTATAACTGCTAGCCTCCCGGTCCTGGAACCGCACTTTAGACACTTGTTGCAAATATCATTCTCCACAGCTACTCTCCCCGCGGACTGGAAAAAAGCCATAGTGTTCCCTATCAAGAAAAAACCCAACCTGAGCCAGGATATATTGGAGAATCTACGTCCAATTTCTCTACTCCCTTACCTCGCTAAATTAGCTGAGAAAGTGGCTAATGCCCAACTTATGATCCATCTTGAAACCCAAAAAACCTTTCACTCCTCACAATCGGGCTTCAGATCGGGCTTCTCCACGGAGACAGCACTCCTCAGAGCAACTGAAACTCTGCGGGAGGGAGCCGACAAGGGCAAAACCATGGCCTTGATCATGCTGGACCTCAGTGCCGCGTTTGACACTGTAGCTCACTCCATACTGCTACAGTGTCTAAACAGAGCGGGAGTCACAAAAGAGGCTCTAGGTTGGTTGAAAGCTTTTCTTACCAACAGAAGCTTTCAGGTCCAAAGAGGGACCTATCTCTCGGACAGCTTGACCTTAGAACAGGGGGTACCTCAGGGCTCTGCCCTGAGCCCCACCCTGTTCAACTTATATATGACACCTTTGGCAGAGGTGGTCCAATCGTTCGGCGTAGAGCTTGTCTCCTACGCCGACGATACCCAACTCCTGATCTCCCTGTCTCAAGCCCCCTCCTCTGAGGCCGACAATTTTAAATCCTGCATGTGCAAGCTGGCTGTATGGATGAATGAGCACTGTCTCAAATTAAATGGAACAAAAACAGAGGTGCTCATAATAGGGGGGAACAACACCAAATGGACCCAAGATTGGTGGCCCACATGTCTGGGACCAGTACCTACCCCTAGTCAGGAGGCCAAGAATTTGGGTGTCTGGATAGACAACAAACTCTCCTATGACAGTCATGTCAAAAAACAGTTGGAAAGTGCTTTGGAGTTATGAAGACGCTTAGCCGCACCATGGATCTGCTTCCATTGAGTTCTAGGCGTACCCTAACGCAGGCTCTTATCACTTCCCGTATAGACTATGGGAATGTGCTGCTGCTGGGCACTTCCGGAAAAAATATTAGAAAACTGCAAGTCCTGCAAAATTCAGCGGCACGTCTCGTGCTAAGACTCCCGCGCAGAGCTCCCTCGAAACCTTCTCTGGATACTCTGCATTGGCTGCCCATCAGCAAGAGGATAGTATTCAAGGCACTTTTATGGTGCCACAGGATCATTCATCAAAGAGCCCCCTCCTACTTGTCTGACTTAGCCTCACTCTACGAACCCCACAGATCCCTACGTTCTAAGGGAACAGGTCTGCTTGAAACAACGCGCCCAAAAAAGGCCAGACTTGGAGGCAGGTCCTTTCGTACTCTCGCAGCCAAAAAGTGGAACACCCTCCCCATGAATATCAGAAAGGAAAAAAACGAAACATCCTTTAGGAAACAACTAAAAACTTATCTTTTCACTATCTAGTCACTGCCCGCTGCCCCTCCACCCAAGCAACACTCTCTCCTTAGCGCGGGGACACGCCGGGAGGCGTCACCAGGCGCTTTATAAACTCCTATAATAATAATAACAAAACAGCATAGCATAACAAAACATAGCATAGCATGACAAAGCATAGCATAGCATGACAATACACAGCATAGCATAACAAATCAAAGCATAGGATAGCAAAACGTAGCATAGCATAACAAAACAAAACAAAAACATAGGATAGCAAAACAAAACATAGCATAGCATATAGCATCACTCAGCACCACCACAGCATCACTCAGGGGCGCCACAACATCACTCAGCGCCAACATAGCATCAAGCTGTGCAACCATTTAACAACAACTGGTTCAAATATGTTCTCTCAATGTTTCAAGCTTTATTACAAATGTAACAAAAAGATGTTACTATTTCACTTCTGTTCTTGGATTTGTCACAATAAATTACACTGAACATAATCTTCACAAAAGTTATTTACAAAAGTTTAAGCTATCGCCATTATAAATTACAATAACTTTTATTTAAGTATTAATTCATTAAAAAAATTAAAAGCCATTGTTATTTGTAATAACAATACATTTAAGTCACGTAAATACAACACATATTGCATTACAAATGTTATAGGTGTCACATTTGCCAAAGTTATAACTATTGGCATTGCAAATGATAAAGCTAATAATTTAGCTATTTTCAAAATCAAAACAAATAAAAAATGTGTCTTTTACAATACCAATAGCTCAAACTTTCCTCATGCGAGACCTATTACATTGCAAATGCTAGTTTATGTTATGGAGGTGACAAAGTGTGGTGGAGGTGGTACAGTTTGTTAAAATAAAAGTATCCGTTGAGGTATTTCTTAAAAATAGAAAAGGAAAGAGCAAGTTTAATCTAGGTTACTGTGTGTCTCATCTACAGTCAGGAAGTCTCACAAACCAAATAAAAACTGAAGGGAGAAGCAGATCTCAAACACTATGGAAAACACTTGTGCGTTTTCTGAAAACAAAGCAGAACCAACGGGCTCTAGATGGTGCCTTCACTGCACCTACCTCCTCTAAACACCAGCTCCAGCAGAAAAACATCTTGTGTATCCACTGCCCAGGAAGTGAATCACTGCAAGCAGCCTTCTTCCGTAGTAGTGAGAAGGGGTCTAAATGCATATTGTATGCCACAACGGAGTCAAACAGATGTGTTTTCCTCATTTGTTTAACCTGTGCTTGGGCCCCGGTTAGTATGTCCCAGTGTTAACGCGGCTTATTTAGCAAGTCTGACTCCATACTGAGGCACCTATACTATCATAAGTACCACCACTAGTACCAGTATTAGCATTACCAGTACTGGAACCACAGGCATCAGTCCTAGTACAATCACCAGTACCATTGCCACAGGTACCACCACCGACAGCACCAGAGGTACCATCACAACTACCAATACCACCAATACGCTATCACCATTACCAGCAACATTATCATCCCCACCACTAGTACCATCTACACTTGTACCATCACTAGTACTATCGACACTTGTAACATCACTAGTACCAGCAGCAAAAGTACCCCCACCACTAGTACCAGTACCACCACTAGTACAATCCCCAGTGCCACCAACAGTAAAACTAGTACCATCACCACAACTGGCATCTGATAGTCAATGCATGTGCGCAAAAGAAGACTACAATGCCCAAAATGCAAAAGCGGTCATCAACCCAAGCACGAGAAGATATTAAATTCACTCCCAATATGAAAACCCCTCCTCAAAGTCACACAGAATTCCACAGCCCAGGAAGAAGGGGGTACTTTGGAGGAAAGGTGTAGAGTCGGTCACAATCACCTATTGCTCTGACATGCTATTATCAGATGGTGCAGCAACTATCAGGCATAGCCATCATTGATGCAGCTGGGGGTGTGGTGCCATGGTCAAGCGATGAGAGGCACACTGAAACCCTATCTCAGCTGTCTTTTACTCCCCAAATGAATCACTTGATGGCCCATTTTCCTTGTTTGAATTACGGGCATTTGCACTATCCAAAACTACTGGCAGTAGTACAAATTGCCCCAAGCCAGCTCCTAGTGTAGTACTGTTAACTAATATCAGAGTGTTTTAATTCTATGAGCTAAAACATGCGCAAGTCGGACAGGTATGTGATTTTTCACCTGTTATATTATAGCTTTATAACAGACATAGCATTCACAAACCCAGAATACCCCAACATTTTAGCTCTGTAAGAATTTGGTTTGCATTATATATCATGTGTCTGACCTCTTAACTCGTGTTCTTGACAGCAAATCCATAGAGGAGCCTCACTCAAGGGTGTTATATGGTTTACCTCTCATCCTGTATGTTTTGGTGCATTTAATAAATCTCGCACAGCAATTTAGAGGTGAGAGGAACCTAAGTCCCATCCGCTGGAATGGGTACATGTTCAGAAGATCTCCCCTTCAGGAGCACAATATGATTATTGGTTAATTGAGACTGACCCAGCTATTTTGTCTTGCGGAAAGGACAGCACTACATATTTTGTAAATACACAACTGCTGTTCAATTGTTGAAGGTATTTTATTGGTGCTGTATAATGTGCTGAATCGCACGCATGGTCATTTTTAGGACTAGCCTAGCCAGCACATGTGCCATCTCTTCGAGACATGCTGTATACACTCTGTGGGCTAACAGCCCGCCCGTAGGCTTGCTATTTACTGCCTATATTGTCACTGTTATTCTTTCTTCCTATTTATTTATGGCATGCATTTACCATGCCTCCTGTAATGTTAATCCCTCACCAAGAGCAGCCACCAAGTACAGTATCCCTCCACTAGTTACCATTATAGCATGCGTTTGTCAAACTACTTTTTTCTTTTGCTTCAGCTTTATTTGGCTTTCTGAACGCGTTCAGCCGATGGCTGTAAATCATGTCCTTATCTTGGTTCTTCTCTCGAACTCCAATCACCCTACTCACGATGTCACTTGGTCCTGGCTGCTCTCCCTTTCGACCGTCGCAGACCAATAAAAATTGCATTTTGGTGATTGCCGTAGTGCTATTGTATCCAACGTGCATTGCGGAGAAGGGCAACAAGAACGGAATCCATTTAAAGCTGTGAATTAGCAACTTTTATTTAATAAGCATGCTTTCAACTTGAGACACTACTAATCAAGCACATGCTCAAAGGACGCATAATGTATGCCACGCTCATGTGGAAAACCCTAATCTGCAGTTTGCCGTGTTGTTTTTAGTGAGATTCAGTGCGCATGACTCTTCTGGTGCCTAAAGCCCAATAGAAAAGCAAAGCCAAACAAATGGCAAACACACCTAGCACCCCATATTGGCTGTGACCTCTTTATAGGCAACAAACTGCTTTGTAAAGCATGCACGGTGCAAAACTACAGCTTTTCTGTATTGGACGACCTAATAATCTATTTAGAGTTGTGTAGAATGCTAGGTCACCCTTTCTGGCAACTTTAACTCTCACCTATGAGCATACTTTGTGTGCTCTCTGTAGCATTGTGCGGCTGGCAGTGTTTCATGTTTTAAACATGCGCGGAAGACAAATACGTTCGATAGCGGGCATGGTTCATCAGGAAGAATGTGCTGATTTGTCCCAGGTGTTCTTAGAAGTTATATTACTCCAATACCTGCTGCTGTTTCAGACTTGAACATTTCAGCGTATTGCTGCAGACCGCCAAAGCAGAGACGCTATATTCAAGTCTTACAGAAGGAGTATGTTTTGTTGGTACCAATATGGGGTGAGTCTTATAAGGGATGCTCTGGGGAGCACAGTTGTTGGTAATGCTAACTGACCCGTTTGCAAGTGGGAAACCCGTCTGAGATTCTCCGCTTTCTACTGCTTTTTGTTTATAGGATTTTTCCCATTTAATACATGAATTTGTTAACTGGAAGAGGGCTGGTGTAAAACCGCAGGCAATCTAGGATAAAGGCTATCATTTAAATAAGATGTTCAAACCAAGACCAACATTTCACTTTCCCATATGCTGCCTGTAACTTGCCTGTGAGTGGGGCAAGGAGCATTGCTTAAAAAGCAACACACGCTGCTCCCTGCTCCGATTGTGGTATCGTAGCGCTATACTGCCAGACTGCTCTTTGCTATTGAAAGCAATAGCGCATTGCTCGCATTGCTCCTGCATATATTTGTGCCTGATTGCTGATTACATTTGTATCGTAGCGCTATATTGCTAAAGTGCGCATTCATTATCATTCAATTTTGCTTTGCTGCCTTTGCCGGAGTAATTCATTTGTGCCTGATTCTGCCGGTGCCACTGGCCATTTCATAGCCATTATCAAAGTTGTGCCCAAATCTCGTCCTGTTAGGCTTTTGGCTTGCTGCCATTTTGTTGATTGTTGTTGTGCATCCCTGCCTGGCTCTCCACCCCGCTCCTGCCTCCCAGCTGCTCCTCCCTCGCTCCGCCCTCGCTCCGCCCCCTCCACTATCCACATATGACAGAAGCATTTGCGCGCAGCGGACGTGCCCCATGCGCGCCAAAGGTGCGCCAAAGGTAAGC
Organism: Lissotriton vulgaris; assembly: GCF_964263255.1. Lineage (NCBI taxonomy): Eukaryota > Metazoa > Chordata > Amphibia > Caudata > Salamandridae > Lissotriton > Lissotriton vulgaris. The sequence goes on along the minus strand of NC_141700.1, from coordinate 504,752,660 downwards.
CCGTCTACGTCCGTCCGCGCCTGGACCGCGCCCAGCGCCAGACCCCCGCAAAATCCACCCCACCCGCAAAACGTACGACTCCGCATTCCTCTCAGCACTTAACCCCGGCCGACTCCCAGACTGCTACCAATCCGCCCCAGGACACACCCATGGACCCTTCACCTGCCACTCCTGCAAGTTCGACTGCATCAGAACTCACACCAAATCCACAAACTCCAAACAGAGCTCAGACACTGACAACCTGAATGAAGTGCATCCTGCTTAACACCTGCTCGGTCCACAGACACGCCATTGAACTTTGGAACCTACTCGACACCACATCGCCGGACGTCTCCTTTCTTACAGAAACCTGGATGAACGCCTCATCAACGCCCGACATCGCCATAGCCATCCCGGACGGCTACAAGATCATCCGAAAGGACCGCATCAACCAAAAAGGAGGAGGCATCGCCATTGTCCATAAGAATACCATCCGCATCACGACCAGTCTCGACGATAACCTAGCAAACGCCGAACACCTTCACTTCCAGATCCACACCGACCCCAAGACCACACACAGAGGCACCCTCATCTACAGGCCACCAGGACCCCGCACACAATTCAGCGATGACATCACTGACTTCATCAGCCCACACGCCCTCCCCTCCGAGGACTACATTCTACTGGGAGACCTCAACTTCCACCTGGAAAAGAACAACGACCGCAACACCACCACCCTTCTGGACAACCTCGCCAATCTCAGCAATCTCGGACTCAAACAACTCATTGACACCCCCACCCACTATGCCGGACACACGCTCGACCCAATCTTCACCGCCAGCAAGCACATCTCCTTCAATCACACCACAGCTCTCCATTGGACGGACCATAGCTGCGTTCACTTCAACTACAAAAAGACTACCACCCACAACCAATTCCCGGCAGAAACTGGAACAAACTTACCACCGACCAGCTCTTCTCATCGCTTCAACAAAACCCCCCTGCCAAATCATCGGACCCAAACCAAGCAGCCACCAACTTCACACAATGGATCCCCCACAGCGCTGACGAATTAGCACCCTTGAAAAACCTTCAAATCGAGTAAGGTAGCAAAAAAGCCCCCTGGTTCATTGACGCTTTCAAGAAATCCAAGAAGATCTGTCGCACCCTCGAAAAAGCCTGGCGAAAAAACGCAACCACTGACAACCTGGCCACATTCAAGAACGCCACCCGCAAACACCACCAACTGATCCGATCCACCAAGAAATCAGCATTCAAGGATCGACTCGACAACAACGCCCACAACAGCAAAGAACTATTCAACATTGTCAAAGAGTTTACCAACCCCACCGCCGGCACCAATGACATCACTCCATCCCAAGACCACTGCGACTCTCTAGCCTCGTTCTTCCACAACAAAATCGCCGACATACATAACAGCTTCGGCGACCAGTCCACCCCACCCACCTCCGAACTAAAACCCCCCTCCAACAACCTCTGCGCCTGGAACCCAATCACCACTGAAGACACCATCCGCCTGATGAACTCAATCCACTCAGGATCGCCAACTGACCCATGTCCCCACCACATCTTCAACAAAGGAGACTCCATTATCGCACCTCATCTTCGAGACGTCATCAACTGCTCCCTCAACTCCCCTACCTTCCCGGAAAGCTGGAAACATGCCGAACTCAGTGCCCTCCTGAAGAAACCCACAGCAGACCCCACTGAACTTAAGAACTACCGCCCCATTTCGCTCCTCCCATTCCCTGCCAACTTCATTGAGAAAGCTGTCAACAGTCAGCTAGCCGCCTTCCTCGAATCCAACAAATCCCTCGACCCTTCACAGTCTGGCTTCCGAGCCAAACACAGCACCGAGACCGCCCTCATCGCAACAACAGACGACATTCGAGCTCTACTGGACAACGGGGAAACAACTGCCCTCATCCTACTTGACCTCTCCGCGGCCTTCGACACAGTCTGTCATAGCACCCTTATACAACGCCTCAGCAACGTCGGAATACAAGGAAAAGCATTGGACTGGATCATCTCGTTCCTCGCCGGAAGAACCCAGAGAGTCCGCCTCCCCCCTTTTAGATCAGAAGCCACCGAAGTCATCTGCGGCGTACCACAAGGATCATCACTCAGTCCCACCCTCTTCAACGTATACATGAGTCCCCTCGCATCCATCGCGCGCCAACACAACCTCAACATCATCTCCTACGCAGACGACACCCAGCTGATCCTCTCCCTCACCAAAGACCCAAACACCGCCAAAACCAACCTACATGAAGGGATGAAAGAAGTAGCCGAGTGGATGAAGAACAGCCGTCTAAAACTGAACTCGGACAAAACGGAAGTCCTCATCTTAGGATCATCCCCCTCCGCCTGGGACGACTCATGGTGGCCACCGGCCTTGGGAAACGCACCCAAACCAACGGACCACGCACGTAACCTAGGCTTCATCCTGGACTCCTCCCTCTCAATGACCAGACAAGTCAACGCCGTCTCATCATCTTGCTTCAACATCCTACGTATGCTCACAAAAATATTCTGCTGGATCCCCACCGAAACAAGAAAGACGGTCACCCATGCACTGGTCACAAGCCGGACTACGGAAACACTCTTTACGCTGGAACCACAACCAAACTACAGAAAAAACTCCAACCCATCCAAAACTCTTCAGCCAGACTCATCCTAGACATCCCCCGCCAAGCTCACATTTCCGGACACCTGAAAGACCTCCACTGGCTCCCCGTCAACAAGAGAATAACGTTCCGTCTCCTCACCCACGCACACAAAGCCCTCTACGACCTAGGACCCGAATACCTCAACATGCGCCTGTCCTTTTACACCCCCACCCGCCAACTTCGATCATCCAATCTAGCCCTTGCCGCAGTTCCACGCATCCAAAGATCCACCATGGGGTGAAGATCCTTCTCCTACTTAGCGGCCAAGACCTGGAATTCTCTCCCCACCCACCTCCGCCTTACACAGAACCACCTCTCGTTCAGAAAACAACTAAAAACTTGGATATTCGATAAGTAAAGCACCCCCCCTCCCTCAAGCGCCTTGAGACCCTCTGGGTGAGTAGTGCGCTATACAAATTTTGAACTTGAACTTCTATTTTCCTCAGCTTTAACCTGCTACACTTTTTGTGTTTAAAGTGTGCTTTTCTCTTTGAATGTTAATACATGAAAATAACAAAACATAACATCTTTCATGTAAAGCAAAAAGAGGAACACCAGGTTTTGAAATGGTAGCCTTCTGAAACTATTGTTCCAACGTGGACTGAGGCCAACAGTGTTACACTCTTTAAATCGTCCTTTTAAAGAGTCTACTCCCATCTGTTTCCTTCCCCTCTAATTCCTGCCTGTGGTAAAATGCAATCCTACCAGACATTAGAATCAGCGCTGCTGCATTTCATCATCAGATGTAAGGATATGTACTCAACACTCTCTCGGACGTCTATTACCTTCTATGAGGATGCTCTCATTTTGCCTGTCCTGATGAAGACCTTGCCTTTAACTAATTAGGGTTGAAATGTCGACGTACTTATGAACAAGTTGATGGGACATTTCATGTACTATACAGGATTTTGAACTACATTTTTAACCAACAGAATCCAGTTATCATGCCAATTTGCGTATGTCACAAGGCACCAGCACTGCACCGCCACACGGATCACCTGCATTTACTTGCATCGTAGATTTGAAGAAAATAAAACACGCTACTTTATTGTACAGGATATTAATTCATATGTACCCAGGAGTATAATGTGAAAAATGCTCCACCCCATCCTATTGCCGCCTTCAGTTATAGTGGCTTTCTTAATTTAAATAAAATCGTTCATTACCCAGGTGCCCACGAATATCAGTTTGCTCCTTGTTTTGTTACTTCACCAATGATAAGGCCCAGATTTACAACGTGTTTTCACGGCTATGAGGCAAAGAATAACGACTCTTGATGGCACAAATGACAATACCAATTACTGTACGAGAAACGTAACAGAAATCAGTGCAAACACCCGCAGACTGCCACATAAAGCCATATCTGCCAATGAAGTCTGCCCTGGCTTTGTGTGAAATCTCTACATATAAGGAAACTGGGTGCAAACTAGGGCCAAGTAGAATAGTGTGTGATATTCCTACGCATAAGGTGTGTAATTGCTCATGTTTTAATTTGTACTGGAGGATTTACTTAAAGAACTAATTTCATGCAAAGCACCGCTGAGTCACCTTTGCACCATGAGTTAATGCATAGAGTTGGGTTAAAATGCTTTTATAGTGCAAGCACCGCAGGCGACTGACCAACAGTGCACAAGTCTTGTTAAACCTGATGCTACATTTTTTTGTAGCAAATTGTAAACACAGTGCTGCTGATTTTCACACTGTTATTCGGAAATCTGGGCCCTGGACACACAAACTACATACAACATCCCAATTAGTTCCATGTCAACTCCTCTACTCTCTCACTCCTAGATTTACTATTCTCAAGGGCACTAGTTAATGGCACCCTTATGCCACTTTTCCCATTAAATGATAATTTCTGAATGTTAACAAGGTCAACACTAGCACTCTTTTGTATATGACAGTTAATTTTTTTTTTTTTGATAATCAAATTTATTGTTCTCCAACACATAGAACAAATCAGAAAAAGCACGGAGGACAATAGATCAATTAAATTCTTCCGAGTATAGCATCCCACGGTTTCATACCCCATAAGATATACACAGGCAAAGTAAGAAAGCAATTCAATCCGAAGCCTCCACAGTACCCAACCACTTCCCCCACACCCTTCGGTATTTTTAGGGACAACCTCTCACCATGTAAGGGGCTTTCTCCTGGGTCGCGCACCAGTCCACCCCCTTTTCCACCTCCCAAGGTCAGGCGGGTCAGGACATTTCCATGCAGCTGGTATGTCACGCTTGCCTACAATCATATATATATTAAAAAATATCTTGTCATTTCTGGACCCGTCCAGCCCGTCCGTGATCCCCAATAGTGAATGACGTGCGTCATGGGGAACCCCCCACCCGAGGACCTCCGTAAGCTCCTCTTCAATGGCCCCCCAAAATCGCTCCAGGAGAGGACAGGACCAAACCACATGAATAAAATCAGCCAGGGCATGATTACATCTCGCACATGACGCGTCTGGGCGCAGGCCCGCACGGTGAAGGCGCAGGGGAGTGAGGTAAGCAGCATGTAAGTAGTAGAGTTGCATCAGCTTATGTTTGGCTGAGGCGGTGACCGTCCTGGGTGCCACGAGGGTGTCGCATCAGTCCAACTCATCGAGGGGGCCCACCAATTCTACTAATTGGTCCCTCAACTTGTCCAGGGAGGTGGGGGTGTTGTTGACTAAGGTGTGGTATATGCGGGAGATGCCCCCCTTGCCTAGATCTCCCAGCATAGTCTGCGCCTCAGTAGGGCTGTATTCGGGGAGCCTCGAGTCATCCGTGATGTGCGCTTGTAGGGCATGCCGCAGCTGTAGATATTTATAGATTTGGGATGAATGTAAAGAGTAGCGGGTTCGAAGCCCCTGGAAGGAAATCGTATGGCCTTTAGCCCATACGTCCCCTAGTTGTGAGAGGCCAATAAGATCCCATGATTTAAACCCCTGCAGCCCACTAACCTCCTGGAGCCAAGCCCCATGCCAGAGGGGTGTACATTGGGTCAACGTACGCGTCCAGCCGGTGTGGCATAACGAGGCCCGCTAGGCCAGTAATATGGAGCGTTTCATATCAGGTAGTTGGGATGGAGTGGGCCCCCCGTACATCATAGCTTGGATTTTAGGTAATCCCAGCTCACTCAGCTCAAGCCGGTAGGCCGGGTCAGACCAGCCCCCATTGAACCAGTCGTGGACTACCAGGAGATGCGCAGCCAAGAAATAAAGATATAAGTGCGTCATCCTCATACCCCCATCAAAAGAGGGGATCCGGCGTGCAGACAGAGCCAGGCGCGCCCTACCCCCGTTCCAGAGAAACTTCGGAGCTAGACTGTCCAGTTCCCGGAACCAGGTCCTGGGAAAGCAGGAGGCGGCATTTTGAAGGACTTAAAGAAATCTGGGGAGGATCATCATTTTAAACAGAGCAACCCTCCCCAGGGGGTTCAGGGGCAGCGTCTTCCATTTGTGAAGATCCTCTTTGCCCTTTTTAACCAATGGGGCAACATTAAGGGACCAGCCCAATTCCGGAAGAAGGGTGACCCATAACCCTAAGTATTTAAAGGATTGTCGCCGAAGCTGTATAATGGATTGCCAGTCGTAGCAATCCTTAGAGAGGTGCAGTGGGACCAAAACCAATTTCCCAGGGTTCAGCCGAAGACCAGAGGGCTGCACGAAGGACTGCAAGATCTGGAGGCAGTATGGCCCGAGGAGGCGGGTTCGGACAGAAAAACCAGGACGTCGTACGCATATAGTGCGATCGTGTCCGTTTCTGTATTGGGCCACGCCCAGCCACAAATACGATCCTCAACCCGCACTAGGGAAGCCAAGGGCTCCATTGCCAGGGCGAATAGCAAGGGTGAGAGGGGACAGTCCTGTCTAGTGCCCCTGCTAATGGGGAAGGACTATGACAATTCACCGTTAACTAACACACACGCTATAGAGTGGGTAAAGAGGACCTGAACCAGGGCCCTAAATTGTGGTCCAAACCCTATCTTGGCCAGCAAGTCCTGTAGATATGCTCAGTCCACCGAGTAGTAGGCCTTTTCAAAATCTATGGACAGGAGAGCTAAGTATGGGGTTAGCAAGTGCTGGTGGGCTAGAGTCAGCTGTAGCCTCCGGAGGCAAGGACGGGTCCCATGTTGGACCATGACGCCAAATTGGTCTGGGTGGACCAGCAGGATAAAGTAGGGCTTCAACCACAGAGCCAGAATGGTGGCATACAGCTTAACTTACATATTGAGGATGGAGATGGGACGATAGTCCACACATTAACGGGAGGGAGGCCGGGATTTCGAAAAGACCACGATGGTGGTGAACTCAGTCTCTGGCGGAAAGGAACCTCTCTCCACAGCTTCTTGAAATAAGTCAGCCAGACGGGGCACCAGAGTGTTGCAGTACGTCGCGTAATACTCCTGAGGAAGGCCATCTGGGTCTGGGGTCTTGCCCGATGAGGTGAGGGAGATCGCTTCTTCGATTTCTTTCCGAGAAATGGGGCGTTCCAGATCTTTCGGGCGGCCATCTCCAGCCGAGGGAGACTTACATTATCTCATTCAAGGAGAACAGGGAGCGATAGGTCGGGGTATGCGCTGTGTACAAACGCCGATAGAAGGCAGCAAAGGTGCTGGCCATCGCCACAGGGGCACGGTGCACTGTTCCTACCTCGTCCACCACCTCTGGGATAATGCGGTTCGCCCTGGGATATGTGGCTAGCCTGCGCAGGATCGTACAGTTTTTGTCTCCCCAGTCATAAATTCTTGCTATAGACAACCTCCATAGGAGCTTAGCAGCATCCAGGTATAGTTGTCTAATTTCGTCCCGAAGGTGAGCAAGTTGTCGGGCCTGGGCAGCGTCATCAGACAGGGACAGTAGTTGTTACCTCGGGGAGATTTCTCACAATTGTGCCTGGTTCTGGTTCTGGTTCTGGTTCTGGTTCTGGTTCTGGTTCTGGTTCTGGTTCTGGTTCTTGAGCTGCCCCTTCGCGAGACCCGTATGGTCCCCTTTCCTTCCTCCCATATGGTACCCGGGGAGGCTACTGAGCCTTCGTTAGTGAGGAAGTATTGCTTGAGTTCCATCCCACCACCTTTTTGAACTCTTTGTCTTGGAGGAACCATGCGTTCATTCTCCATGTTTGGCAAGCTGAAGGAGGGGATCTCCCGTTCTAAGAAGCACTGGAGAGTGGTCGGAAATACCTCTAGGCAGTATGCGGATGTCTTTAATCTCAGAGCAGTCAGGTGCGGGGACAAAGATTGCATCTATGCGCGCCTGTGTGTGGAGGCAGCGGAGGTGTGTGTGAATTGAGTGGTGCGGGGGTGCATCTGCACCACGCATCAGAGGCCCAGAGACTCGGACCAGTTCTTTAGCTGTTTCTCTTGCTCCTTTCAGGAGGGCCTGTTGTATCAAGGGCCAGGAGGGAACTGCATTAAAATCGTACACAACAACCATGGTGCCCAGAGGTATAGTGTTCAGCAGGGCAGCGGTATGTGCAAGTGTGGGCGTGAGCATGGGGGGGGGGGCATATACAGACATGAGATTGAGGGGGAGCCTGCAAATGAGCCACACACTGTCTTAGATGACCCTTGAGGGTCGTGGGTCACCTGGGAGAGGACAAAGGGCAGGGTGCGTTCCAAGAGGCTAGCCACCCCACGGGAGCCTCTGGAGAAGCTGAAGTACCATACTCTATCATACCCGTAGCGAGCCAGGAAGGGACAACAATTACCCAGGAGGTGCGTTTTTTGTAGAAGCATGAGGATATCTATGTGGAGGCATTGTGCATAGCGCAGGACCGCCGTGTGCTTATGCCGGTCTAAGAGACCATTGACGTTCCACGACAACACGTGGAAAGACGCCCTAGGCATAGTACTAGCGGTCATGACAGTTGGTACCTGGTCTACAACGTACAATCTTACAGGGGTGTGTGAATGCGCATGGGAGCCCGCAAATGTATGGCTAGTCGCCTGCAGTAAGGATATATCCAGCCCTTGTAAACGAAGCATGTGTTATTCCATGGTAGCTGAAGCAAAACGGCAAGAAGAACAATAACATAGGGAAAAAAACCTTCCCAGAACTCCCCCCACCCTACACTTCGAGAACAGAAGTTTCTGCCAACACCCCCACCCCCCAATGTTAGCAACACCAAACTACAATGCTCGTATTGGTTGCGTGGAGGACCCCTCCAAAAGGACGGATAGGCAACAGATCTCCCCAATATGCCCCCCAACGGACACTTGCCAGGCACTAATGGCCTGAAGGATGGTGTCGAGATCCCCCGTCTTGGGGAGGGGGAAGAGAACCCCCGGCCGCCCTCCCAGGGGGATCCTGTACAGAGGTAGTGAACCGGTCCATTTTCATTTGCGTGGGAGCCGGAGTGGATTTAGGGGCCCTGTCTCTCCCCATAGCTGGTGACAGTTCCAGTCTCTGGTTGGGTATCAAGGACCAGGTGTGGGGGGAACCAACAATCACTGACACTCTGCCGGAAGGCCTAGACCCCACCCGTACACAAGTGAGCCAGGTAGTTACCCAGGGACTGCGTGCGGGGCCCCCCGACCACCACCCGATGAGATGGCCAAAGTCACTTGCTCAGAAAGGCTGGGCCCCGAGAGCACAGGGGTACGGCAAGCCCAGCCCAGTCAATACAGCAGGCCATGCTCCAGGCCTCACGGATCCCCACACCACAATTCAGATGGGAGGAAGGCCCAGCCTCGTCAACACAGCAGGCCGTGCTCCAGGCCTCACGGATCCCCACACCACAATTCAGATGGGAGAAAGGCCTCTGCAGCGCACCGGAGCACACCAGTCCCCAGAACAGCCTCGGATCGGGAGAGAACAAGGGGGAGGGGGGGCACACGCTTCCCCTCACGTGCACCGCTGCCCAACGTAACAACCGGTCCCCTGCCCCACTCACCGGAGGATGGAGCCACCTTCAGGCCCGGCAGGAGGTCAGACCGGAAGAGTAGGTCACAGGTGCCAGGAATGAAAAGGCCCAGCAACGCCTACACAGCAGGCCACGTTGCAGACCTCGCTGCCCTCCACACAGCGGGGTCAGAGGTTGACTGCCCCTTCAGCGCACCGTAGCACACCAGCCTCGAAATCAGTCACACAGCGGGGAGGGGATGCAGAATGCCCCACTGCGCCAGCTCCGGGGGGGGGGGGGGGGGGGGGGGGGGGGGGGACGTGTTGCCACACGCACCGCTGCTCGGACAGACAGCCGGTCCCCGCCCCACTTACCGGAGTGTGGTGTCGCCCCCAGGCCCAGCAGGAGGTCGGATCGGTAGGATAGGCCAGAGGCGCAGAAAATAAGCAGGCACAGCATTGCCTACACAGCAGGCCACATTGCAGGCCTCGCCGCCTTCTACACAGCAGGGTCGGCGGGAGACAGCGCACCAGAAGGCACCAGCCCAGAAATCAGCCTCACAGTTGGGGGGGGTAAAGAGTGTCCCACAGCGCCATACCCGGGTGGGTTTGAGGGGGGCACACATTTCCACACGCACCGCTGCTCGAGCTGACAGCTGGTCCCCTCCCCACTCACCGGAGGAATCCATAGACCGTGCTCACAGCCTTGGGCCAGCCTGGTAGAAGGACTCACAAGCGCTCCTCACCGCCGCCGGTATTTTATTTTTTATTTATTTTTTATTTTATTTAAAAGCTTTTATTGTCATACACAAAACATACAGAAGAAAAGAAATATATATATATATATATATATATATATATATATATATATATATATATAAGTGGAGCGTACGATAGCGGTTTTTTCTGTAACAGTCCATTTGTGGATGCGCGCTCTTATCGTTTGTTTTCCCTCAGTTACAAGAAGGGAAGGAAAGGAGGAAGAGATAGAGGGGGAGAGAGGGGGGGGAGGGGGGGTTTACTGGGGTTTCCTCAGGTGGTCATCGAGTAGGCGCCACATGTGTAGTTTGGCGTTGTGTTCTTTCGAGAAATTGCCTGTGATGTTGTCTGCCCCTCTCAGGAAAGTGACCCAATTAATCCATGTTTTAAAGTTTGCTTTGGCTGTGTTCTTCCAGTTCGTTAGGATTATTTTAAGGGCTGCTGTGAGGAGTAGATCTAGGAGTTCTCTCTCTTCTCTACTTTTTAGGTTTGCGGTTATGTGTTCTGTCGCCAGGCTTACGAAGCTGATTGTTAGGTCGGTTTTGAGCACATCGTTCAGGAAGGTGTTGATCTGTGTCCAGAACCTCTTGACTTTCACGCATGTGAAGATAAGGTGTTCGAGGGTGCCTTCTTCTTTCTGGCAGTTCCAGCATTTGCCTGATTCTGCGATGCCGACCTTGTGGAGCTTGGCTGGCGTCCAGTAGGCTTTGTGGAGTAGCCAATACTTTGTTTGCGCTAGTTGTGGGGTGATTTTGTTTGTTGTCGCTGAGCTCCACATTTTTGCCCGTTCTATTTCATTCAGTTGCCTGCCCAGGAGCGTCTCCCATGCGTTAGTGGCTTTTTTGTTCTGCGCCAGCGTGGAGGGGCTTAGGAGCTTGTAGATCTTTGCAGTTTGGTGACCTGCTGAGTTGAGGAGTTGCAGGTACTTGATGATGCCTGGCTCCTCTCTGCGTAAGTTCGCTTTCGTTATTGCTGTCTTGATCTTTAGGAAGTTGTAAAGCTCTTGGTTTGGGAGGTCGTGTAGCTGCTGTAGGTTCTGGAACGTCAGTGGTCCTTGCTTGGTTTCTGTCTGGTTGGGGAGGCTGATGCCTTTCTCGATCCATATGTCATTGTGCAAAGTCGCTCCATGATTATGCTGCAGCCGAAATGCTGGCTGAACACCAGAGGACGCAGGATTCAGGCCTCAAGGCCGCCACCACCGGCTCCACTGGCGGCTGGGCTCCCGGAGCTCCTCCGGGCCGATTCCATCCGCCACTCACAGGAACCCCGCCCAAGGTCAGAGCACCAGATACCGCCCGGTCACCGCAGATCGGAAGGCTCCCACCGGCACACGAGAGGCACCTCAGCGCGCCGGCGGGACACCGCCGCAGCAGAAAAAACGGGCCGCTGCCTCCAGACGGCCTCACAGGCCCCGCAACCACGTTACGGGCACAGGAGAACGGCGCCACTGTGCCCGGAGGTCCTCTGCAGGCAGGTAGGGCTCACGGATGGTTGCCGATGATAGCAGGATTCGAGGAGGATGACAGAGGGGTGCGGAGCTCTCTTAGAGTGTGACCGCCATCAGACGCCCCCACAGTTACTGTTTTAAACTCCCTCTAAAGGGAACCGTATAAATACATAAACTATTACTTTATGGTTTTTGATTGCATTTCCAATTGTTACACCTGTCATTGATTTAATAGATCGCTTCATTCCTTTGCTCTTTTTTCTAACCATTCTTTCTTTGTAATGCTTTGTTTAGTTTTTCTAAATCTCCGATAAATTTTCTCTCAGCTGTCTCGTTAATTTCTAATAATATTGTATCTATTTTCCACTCTCTAGTGCTTTATCTCCTGCCTGCGTTTATTCAACATGCTCTATAATTTATCGTGTGCGTTCTTTATTTCTGTGAAGGACTCATTATGCTCTGTTTTCACTAGTGTTCTATTATTTTGTTTCCCAAAGCTCACTGGTGCTTTTTTGTTACCAAGAGTGCTTCTACCTATAGTGGAGTCTCACTTTCCCCATATGAAGTGTACCTCTGTTTATCCAGTAGGCTGGTACTGCTGATGCTATTCAAGATCTTTGAGCTTTTGGCTGAGGCATGTCCTTAGCTATATGCTGTTAAAGCTTGTCAGTCTTTTATGCCACCAACCAAACTCCCTTACCTCCCTACGATATGAAGTTGTAATTGGGAACTTGCTGGGGCAGAGAGAGGATCAGAACAGGTTTCTCCGTTGAGATACACTTCACAAAAATGTATCTTGTAAGAGGGACGTTAATGTACAGTGTCATTATTTGGAATAAAGCAGTCACAATTTTGAAGAACTGTGACAGTACTCGCCTTTTCGTTACTCTTTTTATACATGTTTATGTTCAGTGGAGCCAGACACAGACTATGAACAATGCATTATTTATAGTGTGCTCTTTGGCCAAAATTCACAAAGGTTAAGTGTTGGGTTAGCAGTACTTTTTTAATGCTAAACCGACGCTAAACCTTTTTGGGGATAAAGCAAACCAATGCAAATTGGTATTTGCTTTGGTTTGTATGGAAAAGTAACGCAAAGTAGCGCGAACGCTGCTTTGTATTACTTTGTGTCAATGTGCATTACATGGGTGGTATATGATCGTTCCCATGCAACCACCCATGCCTTTTGATGCTAAACCCTATCTACTACATTAGTAGACAGGGTTACGTTCCAAAAATGAATGCGGCTGAAAAACAGGCGATAAAAGGAGACATTTTTAATTTCTCCTTGCTTTTCCGACTTTGCACGTATGCAGCACTGTACAACACACATAAAAAAATACAACAAGCATTTGCAATGCAATAGGTCTCGCATTTACTTGAGTTTGAGCTATTGGCATTGTAAATACCAATGCCTTTAATTTATGTTTAGGTTTTTAAAACAGATAAATAAAAGGCATGGCCATTTAGAATGCCAATAACTTAAACTCGCGTAAATGCGAGAACTATTGCAAAACAAATGCTTGTATACTCTCGTTTCCCCCTCTGACAACTGGCTCTGGACAGACCCGCAGACCTCTGCTCCTCAGGCCTGCCTCCTTCCAGGATCATTGCTTGCAGATTGCAGGGACTATGAAAAGACCAGAAAAAGTAACTTTTCGCCCTTGAAGCTGCAGTATAGATAGATGCGGCCCAGCTGAGGGAGAGCTGGTGGTATCCAGTGTAGGAAGGTGGATACCGGACTATGGTTACCCCAGATTTTTTGCCTAGTGTTTAGCTGGTTTTCGAATTAGTTGGCCTGGGATCCTGCTAATCAGGGACCCAGGCTATCTGCTCTCACTGTAAAATGGACTCCACATACTTTAGGTACATCTCCAATTGGACATTGGGTCACCTTATGTAAAGTGTACCTTAGGTACCAAGGGCATAGGTGCATCCAAGGCCTACCAGGGGCTGCAGCATGTATTATGCCACCCCTGGCTGGCCACTCACATTGACACAACTGGCTGATCACTCAGCTGGGTCAAGGTGGTGTAATCACCCCTTGCTTCGATATAGTATTCCTATATCTAACCTTATATCTAGACACATATACACCTATAAGTCCCTCCTATTGCAGGCCTTAACAATCCTGGAGGCAGAGTGCTTGGTTTTATGTGAGATGAGGCTCTAGCATGAGCTGAGCCTGTCTGCAGCTTTCGGAACCATGTCCTTATAGCTGTTCTAGGATATAGCCATACCATATACTCTTAAGTGCATTATAATCCTCGCGGTTAAATGCTATCTATAGTTTGGCTTTATCAAAACATGTCGTGTAAGGTGTCATACGCTTTGGAATACTACCCCCTCGCCAGTTCTGGCGACGGCAGTAGCATTCCACCCTTCTAAAGGGAGAAGACATGTTGTTCCTACTAATCCCGGTTAAAGTTAACCAGAGCCTCAGCATCACAAAATGGATGCTGCTGCCACGGACACAAGTCTGACCTCCTGCTGCTGGGAGTCCTTCCAGCGAGGGAGGCTTGGACAATAGGTTTCCTGTCTTAGGAGGTGGTAGCACCACCCCAGACAGGCCATAGTGTATTGGGGCAGGGAGGGCTGAATGAAACGAGACACTGCCTGGGGCACACAAGGTGTCCCATGCATAGTCCAGTTCAAACCGGTGCTGGGGCACTCCAGCCCCAGCTCTGGCGCGAAACTGGACAAAGGGAAAGGGGTGTAACCACCCCCTTCCCTGGTCCCACCCATAGGAGGGACCTAGCAGGTAATCCAGCCCCTAGATTTGGTATATAGGTAGGAGCTGAGTCCCAAGACTTTAGATTTGATCCTGACTGACCGTGCCCAGCTCCTGGTCGTCGTCGACACCTACTGGTCCACGTGGCTGCAGAGACAAGCTTCACAACATCACCTGATTGCTTCACGACATCGCCTGGTTCCTTCCTGGTTTCTTCCTGGTCACTGGCTAGTGACCCAGACTCTGTCCCCTCTGCTTTCAGGTACTTTTCATCCTCGATCCGCCCTTGGATCCAACCGGACACTGCTCTCCTGGTCGCCTGCAGCATCTTTTTCCAAGGCTCCATAGGAATCAGCGACGAAACCCGACACACTTTGACATCTATGCACCCGCTTCCTGTGGGTGAGGTAACGCAAGTACTCCGGTGCTCCTGTGGGTATTAACTATCCTAGTGATCTAGTTTCAAGTAGCTTTCTCCTAGTCCATCCGGAAGTGACCTAAAAGAACTAGTTTCCAATTCTTTCGTTCCCATTCTAACTCTATGGTAACTTGCGTGTGTGTAAAGACACTGCACACGCCTTCCGTGGGCCTCCTACTTCCTATCCTTTGGTAGTACAGTGTAGCCCCAGCGATTCCCTAGGCCCTAGGCCTATCCTTTGTTCGTGACGTGGTTCTTATACCACTATATTAATATATGGTTTGAAGTGCCCGTAGGGCTCTACTGTATTTTGTGCAACTTATTGTATGACAATTATGTATCTTGTTATGTGCTTGTGCCTCTAACCTCATAAAGAGTTCAGAGGGGTTGTGTTAGAAATAAATACATTTATATTTTATATATAACCTGTGTGGTGTCCTTTCACTTGGTATTAAAGGGGTTACATATGGTAAAACAGCTGGCTTCACATGCCCTCTTGAGTTTAGCCTAAGACTGCTTTGTCCATGCTGCCACTAGGATAGCTGGTCTATAAGGTTGACTTTACAACCATCACCATAAGGGTTGTTTGGACTGATACAAGGTGCCCACTAGAATAGTGGACATCACATATCAGGCCAACTTCTCACATCCAGGGTTCAAGGATGGCTCGAGGCTCCAGGGAGGCTGTGGGCTCGGCCTTCAAGTGCGTCCTGAGTGGCGCTCAGAGAAAGTGACAACTGGGAAGCGGGGATGGACATTTCCAACCAGGTTTAAGGCACCGGTATGGGTGAGAGGCGTTTTTGAAAGAGGGATCCAGTGACCCCTGACACTGGACGAAGGCACGTGCGTGACCCTGAGGCAGGGACCCAGCTTCAGAACAGCATCCCTGGACTCTCCGGCACGGATGGATATTTGACTTGAAAAATGCTGGACCTAGTAACAACCTTTAAACGCTGACTTTAATACACGCTTCTGTGTATACTGTATTAAGTTCCATAACACTGTTGCTCTGTTTTGTAGAATGCTTTTAATTAAATTTATAAGGAAAGGATGAAGCACTAAATTAACCCCTTCGTGATTTCAACCTGTGCCCTAGATGTTGCACCCAGGTTTCCGCAGCAGGTGTTTTTACCCTCTACGCTACTGACACTAAATGCCAAATCTACAGGTACCCCAGGACAATGACCCTACAACAGATGAAAGCTGCAAGTACTGTATTGCCACGCCAGAGAGAACATTTAATCAAGACCACTTAGCGGCCTGGTCCTCCGATTCAATAATTCTGCCACAAGCCTCTAGGCGAGAGATTTTCCCGACGTAGGAGGTGCCCAGCCACCAGCTGCCACCCCGTGCTGCCCATCATGGCAGTCTATGCGCTCACCAGCTTCTCCCTGGCGAGCCTCCTGAGCTTTGACTACCTGTCCTGGGACTAGGTGAAGCCTAGTCCCAGGACAGGTAGTCAAAGCTCAGGAGGCTCGCCAGGGAGAAGCTGGTGAGCGCATAGACTGCCATGATGGGCAGCACGGGGTGGCAGCTGGTGGCTGGGCACCTCCTACGTCGGGAAAATCTCTCGCCTAGAGGCTTGTGGCAGAATTATTGAATCGGTAGGTGAAGCCTAACCTGCTAGGGGACAGCGCGGCCGTGCACCTGGAGAAGCCCCCAAGCTCATTGGCCCAGGCACGGCCACCTTACATCATTTTCATCCTGACCGATCACCAGGGCTTCCAGGATGTGGGCTACCATGGCTCGGACATCCAGACGCCCAGGATAGATCGACTAGCTGCAGAGGGCGTAAAGCTGGAGAACTACTACATCCAGCCGATCTGCACCCCATCGAGGAGCCAGCACATCACGGTCAGGTGAGGCCAGGGAGAGCCCTGTTGGGGTGGGCAGAGTAAACTGAGGCCAATTTAAGGAGCAAAGACTCCTTAGTGCGAAAGGCTGGGACCCCTGGTGTGGACAGGTGAGGCAGAGAGATTCTGTGTGGGACAGGAGCGGAAGAGATCACTGGTTCTGAGAAGGAGAGTCTGAAACTGCTGGATACTGGAAGGGTAGGCAGTGACCTCTTGGGGTGAGAAGAAGAGACAACGAGCCATGTGGATGGGACGAGAGCCCGTCTATAGCCGCGCTGGGCTCTAACCAGCAGTGGCATATAATAGAGGGAGGAGGGGCTCGACAGGAGGAGGGAGGGAGCGAGAGAGGGGCGAAACGCCGTGATCAAAAGAGCTGTAAAAAGGCAAAACAGATCACATTTGCAAATGTATCCCTTAGCCCCCAACCAACAAGTCCCTGCCGTCTTCATATCATGTGATCAATTCGACCAATTAATAACTTTGCCATTAAGTACCAGAGGGGTACCGAATCCTCCAGTCACTGCAGCAAGCTTTGTAACACAAGACAACGGCATTTCAATAAATAAATTAATATTTTTAATCAATATTCTGCGGCAACAAGAACACAGGGTTTTACAAAACGATACCCACACAACATTTACACAATTACAGAATGTGAGTGAATCTATAAAACAACAAACAAACCAACAAAAACAATGAGCTTTAAAACAAAAATCATTCACCAACAGTGTTAAAGGAAACCAAGCGCTACGTACACCGGTGCACTGCGATTCAATGATCCACTGGCTTACATCTCAACAAATAATCAATAAAGAACTGTTTCCACTACATGCACAAGTGCTGAGGCGAACAAAGAGTGCCTACGAAATGAATTACTGAAAACCGTGACTTGAAGAAACGGTTCACAACCTCTTTCCTTCTTTCATTTAGTTGCTTCCCTGTGAAATGGATCCAAAAAAGAAGCCAGCGAGTGGTGCGTTCGCCACAACGAGACATGTGGTTTCAGTTATCACGCCCGTGTCTGGGCACGATAATTGAAACCACATGGCGGCGGGGCGGGTAACCGACACCAATAGGCCATGGGCGGAGCAATGCGCCCACCTTTGGCCAATTGCGTGCTGTTTTTGTTAAAAAGACGCACGCAAAGGCCAATAGCATGGGCCAAAAGGTTAGTTTTGAAACCCCCTACAGGAAGTCTCTCGCATCGCGGGCAGTGCTGCGCACTGCAACGCTAGGCGCGAGACATAAAAAGAATTTAAACTTAACTAGAGATAGAATTTTGTACAGGAAGGGTGCCCTTCCGGTACAAAACCTATGGTAGACTCAGACGTCCACCCTAGCACTATGGCTCTAAGGCGTTTGCCGGGTGCACAGCAGCTAAAAGCTGCGCTTGGGAGAAGGGCGGAGAGAGCCATATCTCTGTAAATATGGCGCTCTCCTGCTCCCTCCGGGTCATGCAAAGCTCCGGGCCTTTTTGGCTGCTGCGGTCCGCAATTTGTTTGAGAATCTGGGCCTATTGCGGTCAATTATAGGCCAGACACACGAGAATAGCGCACCCTGACACACACACACACACATACACACACACTGGATAATGTGCTGCATGGCTACACACTTATAAGGTCCAAAAGGCGAGACCTATTGGCTATGACAAACTCTTGTGTAAATGTGGCTTCTATGTAAGGTACATGGGTAGCAAACGTTTCTTATGAATACACTCCACAAAACATTCTAGTGCATTTGGCTCGTAGCCTTTCATAGATCCTTGTTGTTTTCCCTCTAAGAGAATGATTGGTGCCATCGTAGGTCATAGAGAGCCAGATTCATCCCAGAATTTCTGAATAACCACTACACAGATTCATAGGTTTGATGCTTTTTGGCTCAATGTTTTGTTTGTAGCACTTTTCATCGCTGGAATATGGGCATCACAGGATTAGTCTCGAACTGCCTTCGAGTTGTATGTTGGTGAGTACAGGGTTAAATAATTCTTCAGTGTTTACATGTACTAAGAAAAATGTCTATTGTTTCTTGGCTCACTCCATCCTTTGTTTGGGATCTGTGCCGACCACATGGATTTTCACAGTGTATATGCTGCACACAGTTTACCTGACCACGTCCATGTGTTCCAATATCTGATTTTAAGGCCACTCTCTGTGAATCTGTGCAATTGGTCTCTCTTCATCTCAAATAACATGTAGCATGAGAGTGTTGAATGTGTATTTTATTGGCATGCATGGATGTAGCATGAGCTCCCCAAGGGATTTTGATGCATTATATTGTTTTTGTACAGCGCTCACACTACCCCAATATTGATCCTAAGTGCTGCAACAGAGGGAAAGAGGTAAAGTAGCCTTTTAATCAAACAAGATTAGGGAAAGTTAGGTTGTGGTGTAAACATTTGTCTGAAGAGAAAAGGCTTCAGCTTTTTTCTTA
Organism: Lissotriton vulgaris; assembly: GCF_964263255.1. Taxonomy (NCBI): domain Eukaryota; kingdom Metazoa; phylum Chordata; class Amphibia; order Caudata; family Salamandridae; genus Lissotriton; species Lissotriton vulgaris. The sequence continues at coordinate 504,733,527 of NC_141700.1, read as the reverse complement.
TTTCCTAAAAATTGGGTTTTAAAGGCCGGGACAGAAAGAAGGAGTTAAAAAGTATGGTGCGCACCAGACTGTGTCTCCAGTAGCAAAGGATAGTTACTGAAGTCGGACCTGGGGTGATATTGCCTAGAAATACTATAGATTACTTTTGTTTTGATTGGAAAAAGGAGGACTAATGTGAAATGCAACCCAATATACAATGCAGCTTCTATTTTTCTTTTTTGACTTTTACAAATATTAGCAAACGTTGGTAAAGTCAATAGATCTAGCTGTGAATTCTCCCTCCAGGCTTCAGACTGGTCCAGAAAACCTTTTCCCAGCAATGGCTCTCCAGTGCCACCAGGTAATACCATGTGGCTCCAGCTGTGGCTCCACCTCCATATGTGACAGGAATAGAATATGTGCCATCCAGAATGCTAGAGTCAGAGTCTACATTTTTTCCATGCCCCATCAAAGCACACAGAGAAAAACAGTCGCGCAATAGTACAATACCTCTTTCCATACCTTGAGATTCCATTATTCATGGCTCTAACTCATATGGGGAGATGGGGTAGGAAGTGAGGAATCTGCAGGAAGATTATACAGCCACCAGAAGAATTGCGAAGGAAAATAATTTATTCTGATGGATACATATTGCCGCAGATTCATAACCTTATGAATGAGTATTAAAAGAATGCCCCTCAGGGGGGTGCGACGTAGTACTACATGCCTTCCATGAGTAAATTACCTGTCACTATGTGCCCGATACATGAAGCAGTAGCACTTGGCACAAAGAAGGAATCACGACCATGTAGCTAAATGGGAAATGTTGGCAACCAGGAAGCCCCTGGAGAGGGCTGTGGAAGCAGCCATGTCATTAGTGGAATGGGCAGAAATGCCCTCTCGAGGTTCTTTCTTGGATAAGGCATTGCAAAGATTGATATAGAGGATGTCCCAGTGTGAAATGGTGTATTTTGTAACCAAATTAACCTTCTTAGCTCTGGCAAAGCCAAGAAGAGCCAAAGATCCACTCTACTTGGACAAGTACGGTCTATGTAATAAGCTATTATGTGTGTTCCGTCTAGCTTACGAACAAACTCATTCCTCCTCCTTGTTTGAATGTGGAGGAGGGACGAGAAATGGAAGAGTAACAAACTGAGCCCTATTAAATGCAGAAATCATCAAAGGTAAGAAGGATGGGTAAGTACAAAGAACCAATTTGCCCGGACAGAAAAATGAAAAGGGTGGATGAACTGATATAGCCTGGATAGAGACTTCTGTCTAGCGAAAAAAGGTTGTACGCCTGTTATTGAATCTTATACACTGCGGAAAGCTCAACCGTATATGTATTGGAACATCTCCCATGGCGTGAGGCGCCTGGTGTACTTATTAAGACATAATTTGCTTCCGCTGAAAGTTCTACATGCCAGCTGGTTTGGTTATTCGGCATGCTGTGATCTTTGTCAATTGTATGATCAGGACCTAGATCACGTCATGTTCGTTTGCCCTACACTAATGCCTTGCAGGCGTAGATGGTTAAGACCAATTTGCTTACAACTTAACATATTATCTGCTTCTTCGTTTAAGGCAGCCTTGATTAACCCACCTAATGAAATGTTTGCTTTTAAACTGTACAACTTTTTAAAATGTTTTTTGGACCTGTATTAAGATGTCTCATGTGATTGTGATGGAATAATATTTTAAGTATTTCTTGTTTTGTATGTATATGCTGTTTTATGTGGACCTCATAAAGAGTTCCTTATCATAATAAATAAACTTGAAACTTGATATAGCCTGAAGCTCTCCCACCATATGTGCCTTAGTTGCTACCACCAACAGAACTGTCTCAAGGTAAAAAGTTGAACCAGGCAACTGCATCAATTCAAATGGGAATGCCATCAAGAAAGATTTTTTTTAAATGTTTGAATCCCACTAGAAGGCACAAATAGAGCAACTCTTTCAGAGAACATGCCACTACTGGCGAAACAAGGAATTTTGATCAAGCAAGCACATTAAGGCAGCCAGGGTTACCATGCAGCCCATGGAGCGACTTCTAGACACTGCTGTGCAAGGGATAATGTGAACAGATGCAAGTCAGAAATGTGAGACTTAAAGGGGTTGTTGATGCCTTCCAGACCATATTACATATGCTCACCCCATGACTTGGTCATGGAGAGTTATAATATATGTATCCCCTTCTGACCAGGATGTTATGTGCTTTTTTTGGGGTTGCTAACCAGTTTGATTGGTGCGAATGAGTGTGAATGTGATTTTGCGTATAAATTAGAGTAAATTGTTTTGTCGTAGGGGTCTAATGACGAAGTATTAAATCGATAAAGATATAAAACTTTATTCAAAAACGGAAAAAAATGTACAAAAAAGAAACAAATCTATGTAAAAACATTTTTATGAATATGTATGCTTTTTAAGTAACATTTCTCAAACTTTTATTAACAATTAATAAAAAAGAATTAACACAATTGTTAAATAAAGAGAATGTGATTGTTTTTTAGTATGGATATGTAACCCATTGAGATTTATTCCTAAAGGTAAAGAAATAGAGGTCTAGAGGGAGACATATTGTTCTCTGTGCTTTAGGCATTTTTTCCCCACGACCTATAGTCCATTTCTAGAAGGATGTCTCGGCCAAAACTGGACGAACTTAGCCCAGTGACCTGTGTAGATGGATTTGGTGGCAGGCTTCCTGGCCAAAGTGAAGTCTATACGCTCATAAGGAAGACAAAGGGACTCTTAATTGGAACCAAACAATCCCCACACATGCAGCCATGGTGTTTTAGAATTGGGTTGGGAAACCTGGCTATCCTGCTTGAGGAGAAGGAATATAAAGGGGAAGCAAACAATTAAAAACCTGCTTGAAGAGCCAGTTGTTTTTAAGCCCTTTATGAAAGAGAAACCGATCATTGATCAAACAAAGGGCCAGCGGCACGCCATTCCATAATCTAGCTCCCAGGAAGGCAGCATAACTGCAACCTCATTTAACACAGCAGAATCTGGGAGGCTGCAAGATAAATGCATTTATCGACCTCAAAGATCTGGTTGGAATATAAAAAGAGAAAATATTTTCTAGACCAACCCTGTTCACTGCTCTATGGATATGTAACAGCATTTTATACTGAATGTTCTTCGAGATTGGTAACCAGTTACTAGGACTGTGCCTGGATGAGGACAAGAAGCTCCTCATACTGGCCCTGCCATTATGAAAGGCCCCACCAGAGAAGGGTGTTCTAGGATAGTTTGCAGCAAAATGAGAAGGATGTACTGGAAGGAGTGGGCTGGTTTGACTATGGGTTGGTTTAGGAACAGGTGCTAATCCCTATATAGTAAAATCTTCCCAGCACTTCAGAAATTCTCTCGAAAAAGTTCAGAGGAGAATGAACATCCAGTTTGCATCTACCTGAGGGAGAGAACTGAGGCCTGGTTACCCCTTAAAACAAAGAACTAAAAGTGCTTCTCAGTCAGACCAGCCAAGACCGCATGAAGAAAAGAAGGTTTACAATACAGCCAAGAGATCAAAGGGAACTGGGACATGTGCTGAGACCTTGAGTGAAGAACAAAGAACAAAAAAAACATTTGTATAGTAGAACAAGCAGACCAGACCATGGGCCTGTGCTGGGGCTTGGCTGAAGAGTGGATGAACCAAAACTCCCACTTCAATATATGCCCGGATATCTAAAACTGTTTGTTGCAGTTGGGGGACCTAAAATAGTGACCAGAACTATTATAGAATATAGAGCAAGTGGAGGTGTCTGGGAGAGTATGAGTGTATTTATATAGGAGAATAACTGACCATACCTCTGTACCAGCCTCCCAGTCTTTATGAGGCAGCAAAATGTGCTGGAAACAGTTTTTCATTTCTGATTCAAGAGTAGGCTTTAATGGCAACGTTTAGTAATGCATATACACAAACACTGACGTTTACAAAACCATTGTTATTTGGGGAATTTTTGATATTGCTATCAAAAAACCCTAATTCCAGATTCACTTACCGAATCTGTGACCTTTTGTTCTTATTTTAATCATTACCACTTTTTCTGAGGAACTGGTTTGGGAATTTTACCAATAGGCTTCGTGATGCTGCTTAAATACTTAACTAGCATTTGTCTGGCAAAAAGTCTGTTTTGTGTCAAAGGTATCAGGGGGAGGCCCAAGGTGTCACAATGATATTGGCTTTTAACAAGGAACTAGATTACTACTTTGTTGAGAGCCTCCAAACTACTAATCACGTCTGTTACCATAAAAAGGTCCCTTCAGGGGGATTTATACCTAGTCTTCTAAAACATGCATCATTGCACCACTACTGAAAAAACAGTCAGTCAATTCAAAGAATTGGTTAATTAACGTCCAATAACTAACCTCCTGTATTCTAATTAAATGTACGAACAGTGAGATAGCCCAAACAAGGATACTTTGAGTTTAACCAGCGGCTGCATTATCACCAAAAAAGATGAAGACTTAGTAGGGGACCCACAACTATTCTGGCACACACTACAAAGGAGCTTCTCACTTTGATGAAAACAAACAAGCTGTCCTGCTACTCTTTGATCTATTTGAAGCCTAACATATGGCGGATCACGTCAAACTCTTTAGGAGATCATAAAACTGGGTAGAGAGATCTGGCAATTTAGAGAAATTGTTTTCTTTTTTCCTTAGCAACTAAATCCAACAAGTGTGCACTGGGTCAACCGTGACATACGTAAAAGTTGAGTGATGATTGCCACAAGGATATGCCTTATCACCTCTAATGTTGAATATCTTTATAGACTCTCTGCCCTAAACCCTAGAACATATCACTTTAACAATTGCTTAATAGACTGAGACTTGATAACAATCCAAGTATTAGAGAAAGGGTGGCAACAAGGAGAGAGAAACACAATTATACCAGTTTCAAACCATTTTTTTATGTTTCAAATAACAAAGTGAATAAAATTGATTTGACTGCGACATACAATACAATATACAAAGTGCAATGTGTCCAAAGTGATTTGTGAAGTAACCAAAAAACAACGTGTGTACAGTTAAGTGAACTATACAGGTTACAATGGTGGCTATCGGGCTGGTTGGAAACGCGCCCAGGTATTCCCTGTTCATTTCGCGCAGTGACGGTATCGACCGTTTTACACAGATTGACTATAATTACCAAGTTGTCTATGACAGTGTGCCCGGCTGGGTTCACTGTAAGTAAATTCGTTTTACTTTTGCACACATGGGTTAAACTTTCAATTACCCCAGGATAAGACGTCCCTCATTCCCAGTCCTGATGAGACCCTCATTCTAAGGGTCGAAACGCCGTCGACGTACTTGGAGGCGAATAAGACTCACACTGTGCCTATGATTATATAGCAGCTGTTTTACAATTGATTTAAATAATTGCTCTGAGTCATGTCTCCCCCTTGTAAGTCACAGTCAAATCAATTTTATTCATTTTGTTATTTGAAACATAAAAAAATGGTTTGAAACTGGTATAATTGTGTTTCTCTCTCCTTGTTGCCACCCTTTCTCTAATACTTGGATTGTTATCAAGTCTCATTCTATTAAGCAATTGTTAAAGTGATATGCCACAGGAACCATTGTTTTTCTGGATAAACGCATTACCCTGGTTCCTTTGTGAGTAGGGTCTCCCTTGTTCTCTTCTTTCGCTAAACCCTAGAACAGCATGGGGTGCACTGTCAAGTACATACTGATGATATCCCAAACCACTACCAAGTATTAAAGAGCCTGGAAGTCTGGACAAACATCTCGAAGTGTCTAGTCCTGAGTATTCAATGGATGTATGAGAGCTTCCTGAAGTGCAATAGAACCAAGACTGAGATACTCTTGCTGTAAGGTTTAAGATCACACAAAAAATACTTTAACTACAAACCTGGGTACACAGTCAACAACAATGATTTTTTTAGGTCTCGCCTGTCGATGCGCATGCGCATCGAGCAAGCGAGACTATGGGGGCTTATCCACTCTTTATCCAACTTGCAAGGAATCGTGGCGATTCCTTGCAGTGCCCGTGACTTTTAAGCTCAATGCGCATGCGCATTGAGCTTAAAAGCGCGTGCACATCAGTTCCCTCAGCCGCACTCCAGGCCCCTGCTGCTTTCACACAAACCCTCCCCGCTCCGCCCCCTCCCCTGCCCGCCGTCTGTTCCCTCAGCCGTCTGTACCCTGCTGCTTAACACCCTCTCCCCCGCTCCGCCCCCTCCCCGCCATAGATTTGTTTGTTAGCAGCTCTCTAGATCTCTTCACTTCCCTCTCCTCCCCCACGCGTAGTCTCTTGGAAAAATTAGATCAGAAATCGTCAAGCCCGACTAGCAAAACAAGTATTACATATCCGTAAAAAATCTTCTCCGCCATCGTCCTCGGGTTATTAGATACTGCGAAGTGCACGGCATGCTTCCAACTTAAATAGCCCGCAAGCGGATAGGTTGAACGCTGTAATAGCTATCAGCTGTAATAGTTTCTTCACATTCATGCCACGTCATAGGCGGCTGCCGAAAGCTAAACATAGACAGCGGACTCACTTTATTTCGCCATCTTAGAGTAGTATCGACGCGATATCAAGTACCGGCATATAATATATACCTAAAAATAAAGTCGAAGTCTCCCGTAATCGTTTCTTCAAATTCATGCCACGTCGCAAGCGACTGCCCTACGCTAAACTTAGACAACGGACTACCTTGATGTCGACACGATGTCAATTGCGGGCATGTAATATTCAGCTGTAAGTAAAGTCGAAGTCTCCGAACATTTATTACCTATTGGATCAAATGGCCAGACCCCTGCATACTGATAATTTAACAATCGGAAACGTGCTCAACCGATAAGGGACCCCCCAAAGAAAAGGAGGGGGAATTTTTTATATATATACACTCTCGACATACAGAGTTACCTTAAAAGCACTTGTGAAAGGCAATAGTTGTTAGGGGTTCCTGAAAATCGAATTCTCGACTAGCAGTGATGGATCAAGACACTTACCTTTCACTTTTGGCAGAAAAATTATGATCTGCATATAAGACCATGTTAATGTTTAGCATACACCTGGCCATTCCTGCATATACCCATGAAAGCCCTCTTCAAGCCTAAAGAGGATAGATAAGCACACCTCTGGGTTGTCACTAGTATAGAGAAAGGCTTCGTAAAACCTCACAGTAACCAATTTATTAACCCAGGTATAACTTTAAAGCTGAAAACAACCAGTGTGTATTAGTAATTACCAGGGTTTGGTAATAATCCACTGAATTTCTTCATTCAGTCCTTGTTTTACAGACTCAAAAAAGAATATCCAAAAACACTCACGTCGTTTACGTGAGATGTCCATAGGTGTACTAGTATTTGCCTTTACTTTTTCCAGAATGCCCGCCGTCTGTTCGCCGTCTGTTCCCTCAGCCGTCTGTACCCTGCTGCTTAACACCCTCTCCCCCGCTCCGCCCCCTCCCCGCCATAGATTTGTTTGTTAGCAGCTCTCTAGATCTCTTCACTTCCCTCTCCTCCCCCACGCGTAGTCTCTTGGAAAAATTAGATCAGAAATCGTCAAGCCCGACTAGCAAAACAGCCTTGGTACCTCAGAAACAGCAGCCGTTGCTAGTTCATGTATTTTTTTTTTTTATTTAGCACTCTGAGGTTTGTAATCACTTAATGGAAGGATTGTTTGCCTAACCTGTGCACATATATTTACTGATTTACTAGTTGAGTTATTGTTCGTTTTTGGTAAGATCTCTAACTCATTTGAATTAATCTTCTGGATGTTGGACGAAAATACCAATGAGCTTTTCAAAAGATGAGAAAAATATCTGCTTTTATCATGAATGGCATTTGGTAGAAAATCTTTTCCACAAGTATTACATATCCGTAAAACTTCTCATTTCGGTTTCCTCAAATTCTAATTAACATTATTCTTAGAACATTAATTAATAATTAGCCTTTACGTGCCGAATATTTCTTCGACTTTTATAACTGTTTACACACGCGTCCGTCCTGTTTCTGTAGAATAGAGTTGGACTGAAATCTACTGGTTACTTTCTGCATTGAAACGGGCAGCAGTGGCTGCCAGTAGAGGGCACCAGGGCACCGCCCACCAAGATTTGCAAGCTATATGGATGGGAATTGTCAAGAGCAATTACTATCCATATTAGTTCTTTTTTAATAGAATAAGGGCTTTAAGCCTGTGCAGAGTGGTGCCCTCAATGCCTGACTGCCTCTCTTCCTTCTGAGAATAGAGTCAAGCAATCTTGAGAGGGACATGCTCCAGTGAACATGTGCCAAACAGCAGTATCCTTTTATGTTTTTTCTATCACTATGCAGGCTAAGGGCTGACCAAATTCTGGCCCTGGACTTCAATTATCTGGGTCTAAAGAGACCTCCCATTTATGACGCTTAGAAGTGTCATATTTACAAGCAGTCCCGGGCATCTAGGGCCTAAGCCCTGCATTCCTGGGACTGCCTGTCAATCACTTCAGAGGCTGCAAGCCAGCAACACCCTTTCCCAGCTCGTCACCTGTGACCCAACTCTGCACTCGAGCCGAACGTACGTAAGTAAATGCCAGATTTTCTAAAATATTCAGCTGCCAAACAGCCACCACAGCAGTACCAAGAAACGTGTACGGATCTCGGCTCTGTTTGAACACCTTTGGTGTTAAAAGCAAACCTTCCGCTTGCACCAGAAGGGGGCTTTATATGCTCTTTGAAAGCAAAGGCTGAGGCCTAACATTTACTTTTAACCACTAATGTGATGTTCCATGTAGAGGACAGGGAGTGGTTATTGCAGGAGCTGCCGACTTTCTAACTGGGGACCGATTGAAGTGCTGGAGTCGGCTTAACATCCTGTCACTGCAAATCACTTCATCTCCCCAATTAATGTGACCTTTAAAGTGCTTCAATACCTTTGGGTCAAGTTCACGCTCTATAAAACTGTACAAAATAAAAAGAGGAGGATGGATGGATTTTTTTTTTTAATTACGGAGGGACCAGATGCGAAAACAATTTAAGTGAATACAATGCAGGGAATTGTAAAGCTCGTACCAATACCCTCACTCACCCTCAACCCCTCAACCCCTCACCCTCACTCACCCTCACTCACCCTCAACCCCTCACCCTCAACCCCTCACCCTCAACCACTCACCCTCAACCCCTCACCCTCAACCCCTCACCCTCAACCACTCACCCTCAACCACTCACCCTCAACCACTCACCCTCAACCACTCACCCTCAACCACTCACCCTCAACCACTCACCCTCAACCACTCACCCTCAACCACTCACCCTCAACCACTCACCCTCAACCACTCACCCTCAACCACTCACCCTCAACCACTCACCCTCAACCACTCACCCTCACTCACCCTCACTCACCCTCACTCACCCTCACTCACCCTCACTCACCCTCACTCACCCTCACTCACCCTCACTCACCCTCACTCACCCTCACTCACCCTTACTCACCCTCACTCACCCTCACCCACCCTCAACCCCTCACCCACCCTCACTCACCCTCAACCCCTCACCCTCACCCCCTCACTCACCCTCACCCTCACTCACCCTCACCCTCACTCACCCTCACCCTCACTCAGCGCAACCACAGCATCTTCACTAAATATATTTAATAAACTTTAAGCTATTGCCAATATAAAATAAAATCCATTTGATTTACGTATTAATTATTAATTGTTTTTTAAAGCCATTGATTTTTTTATATCAATACATATAAGTCACATATAAGTCCCGTTATTACAAAACATGTTGCTTTACAAATGCTAGAGGTGTCACATTTACAAAAATTATAACTATTGGCTTTGTAAAGTAGAAAGCTATTAATTTAGCTATTTCGAAAAAACAACACATAAATAAAAAACAAAAAAATAAATAACACCTATAGCTCAAACTTTACTACTGCGAGACCTATTGAATTTCCAATGCTTGTTTAAACTAGAGCACTTCTTCATGTTGAAATCTCATTCAAACCCAAGGTTGATGTTGTGGATGATGGCATCAACTAGCAACTGTCCTTTCTCCACAAAACCCTTGTCTATCATGTGGAATTAACAAGAGCTCTTGTGACGCCTCAACTAAATTAAAGTTGCCGCTGGCCAAAATTTAATCAACAGATATAAAAATGATATGACAAGGCAGGTAAACTGAAGCTGAACATCAGAAAATGCGACCACCAAATGCACGCCTTAAAAAGCTTCACTTGTTGTCGAGAAACAATTTCTGTACACTCCACAGGAAGACTACCTGACCAAAGATACACTGTACAAGCAAAAACTGCCACAATAGTATAAGAAAAACTTTAAAGCCTGGATATTTAAGCGATTTTTGCCTGTACGCAGATCTCTTTGAATCAAAGGACAAAAAATGTAAGGACCCAATCCCTTCTAAACCAGTAAGGGCTCATATGTAACAGGAAGGTGAGGCACAACACCTTATAAAAAACGGAAATAAATAAGCACACAGCTTTGCATACTCTTACCATCTAGTAGTTGATCCACATTGGCGTCAACTTCTAAGAACTGGGTTGGCAGACGTAAACCGCACACTAAGTACATGCAAAGAAGCACATAATTATGGATCCTAGATCAGACAAATTTAAACCAAAAACAAATGGGCACCAAATGGAGAAGTCAGTATCAACGAACCAAGCTGGTGGCTTATACATGCACTTCAATAAACAATATTCAAAGAAATCCCACTCCTCCCTCTAAACCTTTACTTCTACCAAGACACTGGCTATGATTATACAAAATCCTCTTGATTTCTTCCAGGTGCTATTGTCAATACATTGCACACCCTAAGGTTTAAGAAATGAAACATCAAATGAAGATTTGTCAACTTTCTTACAACTTCGTCATAAACGTACACATTGTATGTGCAAAAACAATGTGACGGGACGCAACTTCAGCAATAAAAGTTTTCTTATACCAGTTTAATTTTAGTATTGGGTCATCCTCTTCAGGTATTGCAAAGATAGCCAGTAATACAGAGGCTCTTAGGCTTTCCTCCTCACCACATATGTTATACCAAAAAAAATAAAGAAGAGGCCGGCTGGAAAAAAACATTTCCCTTCAACACAACTCATTCAAAAAAAAAACATAAATGCAGGTGACACTGTAAACCAGGAAGGTTTTAAGTCTTTTCTGGTTACTGCTGTAATAAATATCCCCAAACAGGAAAGGTTGCATGGTTGCTTCTCTTGTCACAAAGCCTTCACAAATGAAAATGTCAAATTCAATCCTTATTACTCATCAGAAATAGTCAACAGTAAATGGGACCAATCACATGCCAACTTCATTACTCCTCACAGAGTTAGTAATTGAAAGGTATCCATGCAATCTAGGTCACTTAAAAGTAGGCTAATTGGCATAAACACATCACCCGTCATCGTCGTCATCATCATGATATTGACATCATAATAGCTAAGGAAACAGTTTAGATTCAGCTAACGACTGTAAAGCATAAGGGTAAGCTGTAGAGCAAGAACTTTCAGTCACCCTACTGGCATCCGCAGTGTCTGTACGGGAAAAGTAGATGACATGCCTCAGTCACTAAAATCATAGCAGTCACTGAGCTCTCAAGTAAATGCAGGAGAGTATGGCATCCACTCCAGGTACTTCTCTATGAGGGGATTTTTACTTTTATTGATCGTATAAAATGAGGAAAAGTTCCAGAATGCATCAAATGTAAAGGAAAAAAGCAGAGTGTGCATTGGCAACTTGAGAGCGTTGCAGTCAAATACCAAAAATAGGCAAATTAGACAGTGGTGTATCAGTGATGCGTGGACTCTAGAGCAAACATGGGATATAGCTATAACAAAGGATAAGTGGCCCCAGAGACCTCTGCCCCGGCACCAGTGCACCTGCTTCACCATAGAGCTATACCCCAGAAATCAGATAGAAAATGGGCCACATTACAAGGCAGAATGGGGCCAGGCACAGCATTAGCATTGGAGGCTGGAGTGAGGCGACTCTAGTTTAAATGCAAAGGATTAGCGATTACACAATGTTTCTTCGAAACAAAGAGACGCGGAGTACCAGATTACAAAAGAGGGGGTAGCGCTGCCGAGCACGTGCTCCGGGGCTGCCGCGCCATTCCAGAGGTCAGAAACACCGGCTGCCACCTGTTAACAGCCGGTGCCTCAGAGGCACCCTCATCTACAGACCCCCGGGAACCACGCACACAATTCAGCGAAGACATCACGGACTTCATCAGCCCACACGCCCTCCCCTCCGCCTACTACATCCTCCTAGGGGACCTCAACTTCCACCTGAAGAACAACAAGGACCGCAACACCGCCGCCCTGCTGGACAACCTCGCAAACCTCGGACCCAAGCAACTGGTCAACACCCCCACCCACTACGCCGGCCACACGCTTGACCCAGTCTTCTCATCCAGCAAGCACATCGCCTTCAGCCACTCCATCGGACTTCACTGGACTGACCACAGCTGCGTCCACTTCAGCTTCAGAAAAACCACATCCCACCACCACCCGCAAAAGGTCCCTCACAGAAGCTGGAGCAAGATCACCGCCGACCAGCTCACCACCTCCCTCAGCCAGAACCCACCCGCCAGGTCACCGGACCCCAACGAAGCAGCCCGCAACTTCACGCAGTGGCTGACAGCCTGCGCCGACGACCTCGCACCACTGAAGAACCCTCCCAGCAAACCCAGAAGCAAGAAGGCCCCCTGGTTCACCGACGAACTCAAGGACTCCAAAAAAACCTGCCGCACCCTCGAGAAAGCCTGGCTCCTCGACCGGACCACTGACTACATGGCCGCCCTCAAACACGCGACCCGCAAGCACCACCAGCTCATCAGCACCACCAAGAAGAAGTCACTGAAGGATCGACTGGACAACAACGCCCACGACAGCAAGGAACTCTTCAGCATCGTCAAGGAGTTCTCCAACCCCAGCACCGGCAACAACGGCATCACCCCTTCACAAGATCTCTGCGACTTCCTCGCCTCGTTCTTCCACCGCAAGATTGCCGACATCCACAACAGCTTCGGCACACCATCCCCGCACCCAACCGCCGAACAAGCGCACCCCACGACGACCCTCCGCACCTGGAACGCAGTGACCACCGAAGACACAGCCCGCACAATGAACACGATCCACTCCGGATCTCCGACTGACCCCTGCCCTCACTACGTCTTCAACAAGGCCGACACTACCATCGCACCCCAGCTCCGAGACGTCATCAACACCTCCTTCGACACCGCCACCTTCCCAGAGAGTTGGAAGCATGCCGAGCTCAGCGCCCTACTGAAGAAACCAACAGCGGACCCCACCGACCTCAAAAACTTCCGCCCCATCTCGCTCCTCCCGTTTCCTGCCAAAGTCATCGAGAAGATCGCCAACAGACAGCTGGCCGCCTTCCTCGAGACCAATGGATCCCTTGACCCCTCTAAGTCCGGTTTCAGAGCCAACCACAGCACCGAGACTGCCCTGATCGCAGGCGACGACATCCGAGCCCTTCTCGACAACGGGGAAACAGCGGCCCTCATCCTCCTGGACCTCTCCGCAGCGTTCGACACTGTCTGCCACCGCACCCTAGTCCAACGCCTCAGCAACTCCGGCATCCAAGAGAAGGCATTGAAGTGGATCATCTCGTTCCTCGCGGGAAGAACACAGAGAGTCCGCCTCCCCCCGTTTCGCTCCGAGGCCACCAAAGTCATCTGCGGCGTCCCGCAAGGATCATCACTCAGCCCCACCCTCTTCAACGTCTACATGAGACCTCTCGCAGCCATCGCACGCCAACACAACCTCAACATCATCTCTTACGCTGACGACACCCAGCTGATCCTCTCCCTCACCAGAGACCCCGACACGGCCAGAACCAGCCTCCACGAAGGGATGAAAGACGTCGCCGAGTGGATGAAGAACAGCCGCTTGAAACTGAACTCAGACAAGACGGAAGTCCTCATCCTTGGACCATCACCCTCCGCCTGGGACGACACCTGGTGGCCCCCAGCCCTGGGCACCGCCCCCAAGCCGACAGACCACGCACGCAACCTGGGCTTCATCCTGGACTCCTCCCTCTCGATGACCAGACAAGTCAACGCCGTCTCCTCTTCATGCTTTCACACCCTCCGCATGCTCCGCAAGATCTTCCGATGGATCCCGATCGAAACCAGGAAGACGGTCACCCAGGCCCTCGTCACCAGCCGGTTGGACTACGGAAACACCCTCTACGCCGGAACCACAGCCAAGCTACAGAAAAGACTACAGCAAATCCAGAACGCCTCTGCCCGACTCATACTGGACATCCCTCGACGCAGCCACATCTCCGGCCACCTGAGGAACCTGCACTGGCTCCCCGTCAACAAGAGGATCACGTTCAGGCTCCTAACCCACGCACACAAATCTCTCCACAACTTGGGCCCCAAGTACCTCAACGACCGCCTGACCTTCCACACGTCCACCCGCCAGCTACGGTCCACCAGCCTCGCCCTCGCCGCAGTACCACGTATCCGCAGAGCCACCGCCGGAGGCAGATCCTTCTCCTACCTGGCGGCCAAGACATGGAACTCCCTCCCCATCCACCTTCGGCTGACCCAGGACCACCTCGCCTCGAGGAAACAACTCAAGACCTGGCTGTTCGAGCAGTAGCGACCCCCTTCCCCCAAGCGCCTTGAGACCCTTCCGGGTGAGTAGCGCGCTATACAAGTGTTGTGATTGATTGATTGATTGATTGATTGACACCGATATAGCCTCCAGCTCAACAAGGCTTGCGCGATGGCTCTGTGACCTCTGACCCTTCCTACACAAAAAGGCGGCGGAGCGAGATCAACGCGCTTGGTGGTGCTGCGCGTGTGTATTCATCCGCGCCAAGTTCAGGTTCGATTCTAAAGCGAAACTCACCCATCTCTGCCTTTGCTCACGATCTTCACCTCAAAATAGTAGACGCCACACGCTGCTGGTATGGGGTGCGTCGCCCTGACAGAGGCCGCGTCTTTGTGATTTTTTCCATGACCTGGAAGGGAAAGAGGAAAGAGGAAAGAGGAAAGGGGTTAGTCATACACTGGAAGTTTTTATTTAATGCGATTTTATGTAGCGCGAACATTACCCGAAGGTGTCAGAGCGCTTTAAATAAGAAGCGGTTGCGATCATAAAGACTCAGGATTACGTGCGTTGCTTAAAAGATACAAACAGAAAAAAATTGCAAATGTACAAGTTATAGAGTCACACAAGGAGGAGCATTCAAGGAAGGGATACGAATGGATATACTCGAAGAGTCACATAGGAATGATAGAGAGTACAAAGGTCTTCTGCATATACTAGTGATTAGAGTTATCGCTATATACATATCCATAGATATGCAAATAGTAGATTTTCTCAGGTCAAGACCCAAAAAACCAGGAGAGCAGAGTTCCATTAAGTGGGGTCGGAGGGGGGACGCAGTCACAACACCAAGGAAGAGTGGGAGGGATACAAGGGTATGGAGAAAAGGCAAATCAGAAAAAGGAAGAAACATTGAAGGATCGTCAAGGGGGAAACGAGGGAAAAAGGGAAAGGACGAGGGAATGGACAAGATGGCAGGTCAGAGTCCAGAGAAAAGCGTCCTTGAACAGCATCAAAATGGAGGCCAGGACAAAAGAAAAAACGTAAAGAAGTCCATGAGGGTGACCCAGTGAGTATGGATTAGAGTGCCAGGACAAATCCGGGGGGGGGGGTGCATAGTTCAGAAATCAAAGTCAGGAAGCGCTCTCCTGAGTACAGGCTCATTGCCTGCATATTGCAGTGGTAGCTCCCGGTTCTCATCTCTTACACGGTAAGCATGCAGCCGGGCACAGTGACGGTATCACACCCCCGAGGAACCCAAATCCTGACAGAGGACACCGTGTGTTCTAGGAATTAATAACACAGGGAGTCGTTCAACTGTGACCCTGTGACTCTGCCTGAGAGGGAGATGAAGCTTTCGGACACAAACTGCTGATCCCGTGCTTACAGGGCATGCGAAATGGAATAGGCCTAAGGGCAAGTCATTACACAATCAGCATACCTGTTACGCAAATTAGTCAAAAAGTACAAAAGGTGCGAGAATCCAACTTTTATCACACTGCATTTTAAGAGGCCTAATAATCAGAAACTTTTCGCATTTTACAACCCAACTCCAGTTCAAACATCTAATATAAGTCATGTAGCGCTTTTACACAAAAAATAGTTTTGAATAGATAGCTTGCCTTTGTTTCCACTAAACGAACTACAGGGTCACACACTGTAAACAAGTGATCCGCCATGAAATACAACGTGGGGAAAACAGATACAGTGCTCCTTGGGCAGACGATGCTGCAACCCAAGGTCAGCCAGGCAACATATGAAATCAGTCCCAAGAACTAACAAGCACTCGCATTAGAAAGAGAATTCAGGAAAAAACAAAGGACTACAGGAAGAGAAATATGCAAACATAATAGAGACGGAGAGAACAGTTAACAAGCATTTACAATGCAATGGTTTCGCCTTTGGAAAAGTTAGAGCTATTGGCATTGTAAATGTCAAAATTTGTATTTATGTGTTGGTTTTGAAAACAGATAAGTAAATGGCATTGTCATTTACATTGCCATTAGCTTAATCTCTGCAGTCACTCTGCAGTCCCTAGCACTGCACAGCACTCCCTAGTCACTCTGCACTCCCTAGCCCTCCCTAGTCACTCTGCACTCCCTAGCCCTCCCTAGTCACTCTGCACTCCCTAGCCCTCCCTAGTCACTCTGCACTCCCTAGCCCTCCCTAGTCACTCTGCACTCCCTAGCCCTCCCTAGTCACTCTGCACTCCCTAGCACTCTGCACTCCCTAGCACTCCCTAGCACTCTGCACTCCCTAGTCACTCTGCACTCCCTAGTCACTCCCTAGTCACTCTGCACTCCCTAGTCACTCTGCACTCCCTAGTCACTCTGCACTCCCTAGTCACTCTGCACTCCCTAGTCACTCTGCACTCCCTAGTCACTCTGCACTCCCTAGTCACTCTGCACTCCCTAGCACTCCCTAGTCACTCTGCACTCCCTAGCACTCCCTAGTCACTCTGCCCTCCCTAGCACTCTGCCCTCCCTAGCACTCTGCACTCCCTTGCACTCTGCACTCCTTTGCACTCTGCACTCCCTTGCACTCTGCACTCCCTTGCACTCCCTAGTCACTCTGCACTCCCTAGCACCCCCTAGTCACTCTTCACTCCCTAGCACTCCCTAGTCACTCTGCACTCCCTAGCACTCTGCACTCCCTAGCACTCTGCACTCCCTAGCACTCTGCACTCCCTAGCACTCCCTAGTCACTCTGCACTCCCTAGCACTCTGCCCTCCCTAGCACTCTGCACTCCCTAGTCACTGTGCACTCCCTTGCACTCTGCACTCCCTTGCACTCTGCACTCCCTTGCACTCTGCACTCCCTTGCACTCCCTAGTCACTCTGCACTCCCTAGCACTCCCTAGTCACTCTGCACTCCCTAGCACTCCCTAGTCACTCTGCACTCCCTAGCACTCTGCACTCCCTAGCACTCTGCACTCCCTAGCACTCCCTAGTCACTCTGCACTCCCTAGCACTCCCTAGTCACTCTGCACTCCCTAGCACTCTGCCCTCCCTAGTCACTCTGCACTCCCTAGTCACTCTGCACTCCCTAGTCACTCTGCACTCCCTAGTCACTCTGCACTCCCTAGTCACTCTGCACTCCCTAGCACTCTGCCCTCCCTAGCACTCTGCCCTCCCTAGCACTCTGCCCGCCCTAGCACTCTGCCCTCCCTAGTCACTCTGCACTCCCTTGCACTCTGCACTCCCTTGCACTCTGCACTCCCTTGCACTCCCTAGTCACTCTGCACTCCCTAGCACTCCCCAGTCACTCTGCACTCCCTAGCACTCCCTAGTCACTCTGCACTCCCTAGCACTCCCTAGTCACTCTGCACTCCCTAGCACTCTGCACTCCCTAGCACTCTGCACTCCCTAGCACTCCCTAGCACTCCCTAGTCACTCTGCACTCCCTAGCACTCCCTAGTCACTCTGCACTCCCTAGCACTCTGCACTCCCTAGCACTCTGCACTCCCTAGCACTCCCTAGTCACTCTGCACTCCCTAGCACTCCCTAGTCAATTCAATTCAAAAATACTTTATTTGGATTTCAACAAATCCATAAAAGCAACACATTTAAAAATACATTTAAAAGAATTACAGAATTTTCACAAGTAATTAAAGACTACAAAAGGGAGCAAGCAGACATAGGTGTAAACTGTCAGTGTAATCCAAACTGTCAGTGTAATCCCTAGTCACTCTGTGAAGGCTCTGCTGGAGGGCACCAAGAAAAACTAGAGAAGCATAACATTTTTGTAATGGAAGGTTATCTATAAAATGATACCTTCGTAGGCAGTCATCTGCAACAACAGCCCAATAAGGGGTCTTATAACTTGACACACACACACACAAGCCCTACCTAGTGTGTTTAATGTTTTTATTTATTTAATTATTTAAATACTTAACTTACAAAATTACAAATAAACTAAATATCGATGGTAACATTTCAGTAATTAGTCAAGCATTCATAAAAGATGTTATCAGTAGTCAAATATTATTGCTCAATGAATGGAATTTAAAAATATGTAAGTTACTGCAGAACAGCAATATCCTTGGTAAACCTCCTTTGGTAACCCTGTACCTATAACATCAGATACATCCACTAAGAGGGCCCCACACGATGCATTCTTCAGATGTAGTGAACATGTGGTTTCCTCCTGGAAGAGGTGCCTTGAGCTTCAGTGGCTGCGGGATTAAAGCCAGGCTCTCGTTTCTAGGAAACTGTATATGTTTAGGCTCAGAATTCTGCCTCTTAAAAACGAAAGTTTCTTCAGATAAACCCGTGCTAGCTCAAGATATTGTATGTGCGATACCGAATTGAAAAAAATATATTTAAGGCGAAACTAGAAACAAGAAGGACGATTTTAATGATTTATTTTGAGAGTGTGAAGTCTGAAATAAAGCAGGAATACAAATAGTACGTTATATAGATAATTTGCGTGCTCTGGTTAGTGGACTAGACTTTTAATACATTTTTGATTTTCTGACTGAAATATCCAGTACTATAAAAAGTTTTTTTTTTAAATATGTGGGTATTCTGTCCACATTTATTTTGAAATTCTGTACAATCTATGGCAGGCCTTGCCACAAAGAATTCTGTGCAGATACCACATGCCATGCTGCAAAGGTACTTGAGTAATGAGCGCTAAGAAAAATAATCACCAGCGCCAATTGTTGCAGTCAATGGCAGGACTGATGTTTAATATATTTAAAAATTAACCTGGCCCTGCCACCTCACTGGCTCACATTCCTTTGAATCTTTTGCACTCATCAGCAAAGCCACTTATTGCTCGGAGAACTGGGGCGAAAGAAAGAACATGATATGACGGGTGACAGACAAACTGCGAGAATTAAAAAAAATGTTGTATGCCAGAAAAAGTTTCAAGCTTAAGATAATGTATATCCACTTTCAGACTCATACTTTATTATAAATAAGGGTCAGGACACTTTTTAAGCACAGCTGTTAGAAAAACGCACTGACAACAACGCAAGACAAAGGTTTAGACCTAAGGGTCATTCCCTGCTCCAACCTGTAAATTATTTTGAACAGTGCTGTAGAGTGGCTGTTTTAGTGGTTTTTATACCACAATATGCTTTGGGGGGGCACAGCAGACAATACTTGTTATTGTCGTCAGCCGCCTTCTTTCTGGCTTTGTCATACAAATGCCACGGGCCAGTTATTGCGAAAACTCATGGAGAATCAGCTTCCACCATTTGCCAGGCACCATGAGGAGTCAGTAGCCACCTTAGACAATGGATTGGTTAGACTTTGGATGTGCCCAGTGGGTTTGTAACCTTCACCGGTAGACGGACGTTCACCTTCAAACACCACACCAAATCATGGAGCATCTCCAGATGAACAGAGCCGCATGGCACAACTCTCATGACCCATGCTGAAACTTTCATCTGCACAATGGAGACCAAACATTACATGAATTCAACGAATCCTCAGTATCAAAAAAGGGCAAATCTGCAGGAAATTCCAATATGAAAAGCTCAGAGGGTTGAGGCGTGCAGCACATGTCTTTGTGAAAACCGTAAGTCACAGATTCAGTTTGTTGTGTAGTCGGGTTACCTTTCGTTCTTCCAAGTTTGGTAAGCTAGATAATAATAGCAACAATGAAGGCCCAAGAGACATTAAGTTTGTTGTTCGTGCTCTATAAATGCCCTGTTATTATTTTAATTACCATTACCTCATCAGCTAAAGATCTGGAATAAAAGATATCCATGTGTATAAGATACAGACATTGGCCTGGCGGCAACTCAACGCTAATTCTTACTCAAGCGTAAAAATTACGAACGAATTGCAAAAATAGTGAGCTGTTTTTCTAGCACTCCACCTGGTAAAAATATAATAATGTGTTGTACAACCCATATCCTCTGCTAATGCTGCCAGGAGAAGAAATCGTGGGAAAGCCTATATCAGGGAACATGTTCAAGGCCACACTTGCCAACCTGCCACGTTGGCATTTTCCCCGAAAGGCTGCAGGCATGGGGGCTACTTTGACAGCAGGATGGCCCTGACCCGACCGTGCCCATATGGCCTCCTTTTATTTGAGGTCCCTTCCAGTATGGGGCTGGTTTGAACATTTTTCCCTAAGGCAATTTAGTTTTTCTAGCGGGCCTTGTGGATGTCACGTTTTCCTAGTCCTAACGGGGGTCATTATGTACTTTAAAAAAAAGTTCAGTGTTTCATAGAAACTAACCGTTGGTGCTGCTATATACCAGGCCTGACAGTTTTGTTTCCATCTCGAGCCTCTTTCCTTCCTCACCCTGCTACACTTCCTGTCTCATTGTCTCTCTCTTGCGAGTGCTTTTCCCCATTCCATATACGTGATTTTTCATGACAGCATCCTAAAAGTCCTGATGTGCTCATCTGGAGATACGTTTTATTTTTTGGTTTTCGATGTAACTCTGCCCCCAATATAGAAAACATCTAAAGACACGCCTTTTTAAAGAACACTATATCAGGATGCGATATCAGTTTACGTAGACTTTCGAAAACTAGCTAATCCTCCAATCACTCGTTGAGTATATTTGCCTATGACCCTGCGCAATGTTACACTTCCTTTCGGCCACCAGCATCCGTACTTCGCACAGTCTAATAACAAGCCGTACTGCCTACCACCTGATGGTTAAAAGAAGCACACGTATGTTACGTATAACAACTAGCAAGTAATGCCACACCCCTTTAAAGGTTAGCAATTGACAGACTTATTGCTCACTTCAGTTTGCAATGCCGTTCATCGAATACCCCCTGGCAGACTCTTTAATGCAGATATCAGTGAGATCAGATGAAATAGCACAATCTTTCAATTTCCAATACGAGAATCGTAGAAAAGTACGGAACACTGAGGTGAGTAACGACCTCTGTCGATGTCCATGTGGAAGGGTCCTGGTTTTAAAAGCTTTGGCAATTATGCCTCTTTCCCCTGGAGGCATTAACACTTTCATTGCCCTTGCCACACCCCCTTGAGCTGTCAATTACTGGTCCCACCAGCTTACCTGCGTCCATCGTTCCCAGCTGTTTGACTGGTCTTCCACCTCCGACTTCTAGAAGACCACTTAGATAACAGGATAGCCTAGCCAGAAAGCAGCATTGTACGTCCAATAATTGACGAATAGAATCATTGGATTTGTCTACCAGGAAGCACACTTATACAATCAGAACACACGTCTGTGTGAAGACAACAAGGAGGCGGTGGGGTCAGGTCATTTAAGATCTGTAATACCGGAAGTAGGGCAGACGCACTTATCTCTAACAGCAATTAGCGTTACTTTGAGTGGAAAGAATAGGGGGTACATTCATCGATCGAGCGAACAGGACCGATTCGTCAGAGCAGAGTGAAATTAGCCCAAGCCGCTTAACGCGCAGTCCGTCTCAATTTTGATACTGTACATATTCCGGAAAGCTAGAATCGTTTTACGCACAACACACACGTAAAATGTTTAGCACAGAGCGGCTTAACTTTGAATAAGCTTAATGCTCAACATACAAGTCACTGGGTTATTCGAACCATTTTGTATTCGATGTTGCTGAAGATAATAAAGGCTATATTTTGCATCAATATACCACTATCTACGTATGAGCAGGATGCCATGTTGTACGGAATTTTATAAGTACTTCCGGATTAAACAGCTGCTAAGTGAAAAAGCGCCGCCATCTTGATGTACGGAAAAGCAACGCTGCTGCTCCCACCCGGCTGTTGTCCCTTTTTAGTGTCTCACCGGTAATCTTGCACAAGCTTCACGGAGATGGTGATCTGTTGCGCGGCCGTCAACTGCTCCAACCGACAGGGGCAAGGCATTCGGGGATCTGTCTCGTTTCACAGGTACACATTCTTTAAAAACCGATTCGCCCTTAAAATTGGACAGCCTAAGCTAGTAACCTCGAGGGAAGTGGGCAAATGTAGCATGATGGGCTCTGCAATCATAGACAGTTAACCCTGCAACAGAACAACACTGACATACATACACGTATCCTGCAACATCTAAAAGCCAGTGGCCACCAGACCTGGCTCTGCAAAAATGACACGAAACTGAAACAAGTCAGGTCCCGGGCCGGCAGCCAATCACAGCGCGGCCCGGGGAATGACATCACGGGGGTGTCCCGGCCGGCAGATTCGGGGGCGTGTTTTTCGCCCTCTCCCCTTCCCATTGGCTGGAAGGTAAAATTCCAGCCAATGGGAAGAGGAGAGGGCGGGACTTAAAAAAAGACACGGAAACGCCCCCGAATCGCGTTTTCAGGGGAAAGCGTGATTGACAGCCAATCTCTTCCAATGGCTAGCCTCCATTTATGGAGCTAGCCAATGGAACAGAGGGCGGGACTAAGCAGTACACTGTAGGGACAATAGATTTCTCCTGGGCGGAGCTAGAAGCTCCGCCCCCAGGCGAAACCTAAAAACAGAATCTACAGCTTACACAAAGAATACATAGGCGCCACTTGGATAATGTATTCATGTGAGCCTTGGATCGTGGACGAACAATGAGTAAATACATTTAAACAAATTATTTTGTGCATGAGCCCCTGAAATTTCAAGGCTGTTCCGGTTTAGTATCTGAATGCCAGCATCACCGTGATTTTGGTAACTTTATAGCACAAACTGCATTTTTTTCCCCCAAACCCCTTGTTTACCGTAGTCCTACCGGTAAACTACCAAGAAACGCCACAACACGGAGACGCCACTTGACATCATTCGCAGCACCCACCACCGCTGTATCCCTGACCACTTCACACCACTCTTCTATACCTCCCTAGACAATTCCGTCTAGGCGCTAAGAGAAGTAGGGCAGGCCACAAGTGGATGCCATGAAAGAATCTAGGCAGATTTGATACTGAGGTCGTTAGAGGGCGTGTGCACCTTTATGCAAATTGCTTCTTATAGAGGACTGAATTTACTGTCAGCATAGGAACTTACAGATGGACATATATTGTGTTACAGTTTCTGCCTGTAGTATGGCCAAGTAGAGTGCCTGGGGGTCCTGTGACATGCTACATGCTACCAGAGTTAGCCCGGCAGGCACAAGTGTGATTCAGCTTTTGGTGACATTTTATAGGTATTCTGTCCAGATCCTATCCTCTGGTAGCTTTACCCAATACATTAAGCTGTGGCTGAATGATTTTTGTATTTAAGGATTAAGGTGGGTGCACTCCGCCAATGGTACTACATCTTCTATGTTGGCAGACATAACTGATGGCTGCATATATATGTGTGTGTCTGCTAAGCTGGCTATCTGGTGGCAAGTCTGTTTTTTACCGTGACGTCATATTTATGGCATAACTGGGGCTTGTTGGATGCATATTAAGAGATCGTCCAATGTGTTCTCCAGGATGTCCGTGAGCGGTGTGTATCTACTGTGGTAAGTGCCGTTGTTAGCACAGTGATAGTCATGCGCCACAATATGCAAATAAAGACAGATTATGCAGGATATATTCTGGCATCATCAGTTATTTTGACACGTTTACACACAAATCACACCTCACTTAACAGCTTTATGTTGGGCAAACTGCAGTCTACACGCTGCTTATCGTGCAGTGAGAAACAAGCCTACATTGACACACGTTTGTAATAAAAAGTCCGGCTCAGTTATACAGCTCATCCCGGTTTCACTCTAATACGTGCCCTGCAGTTTTGGGCCATCTTGACGGTCACATTAAATGGCGTCTGAAAGCACAATCCTTTCCGTTAAGAACCTGTCCTGGAGCACAGTAAGGTATATTTCATGCTTATGTACATGTTTCTCTCTAGGAATCAAATAAGCATTCAAGTGCTCAAGCTTTAAACAATGAAACGTGACTGGCATCTTTCTAAAATCAAGGTATCCTCTTGAAATAACTGCTCGTTTAGGAACAGTGTGTGGTGTAAACATGTTTTTGTTTGAAAACTTAACAATATATGTTTATGATCAAGAATGTCCAGATTACTTACCAGTAATCCTCATTACTCTTAGTCTCACTCGTTCTCGACCCAGACATTACGCATGAGGTATATTCCCTGACCGGAAACAGAACAGCAAACGCTTGTTAGCTCTTCCCACCCTCCTGAAAGGGGCTATAACACAATAACCAGCGCAAAGCACTTCCCGACATACCAAGCACAACAAAGGCTTGACACAGGGAGGGAGGGTAGGAAACCTGACTAGGTCGAGGACGAGTACGACTAAGAGTAATGGGGATTACCTGTAAGTAATCTGGACATTACCTCTACGTCCCTCGTCCTCGACCCAGTCATTACACATGAAGCATACCAAAGCAACCCCCACAATCGAAGACCCTTGAAACACAGGCAGAAACAAACCAGACAGCTCACAGAAGAGAAGCACAACTCCATGAATTTATTAATGGCATTAAGAATCAACGAGGGGCTCCAAGCATGTAAAACACACAGCCAAAAATCTAACAGTCACTCAAAGAGCAATTCGACCTGTAAGGCTTAATAAAGGTGCGGAGGCGGACACGCTCTGACTCTCCACCCAGTCGCCCCCTGCATCCGATGCTGCTATCCAACGACCTATCAGCTGGGAGATACTCTGGATCATCTGACCTTCTGGCCCACGGGGGCGCTTCACCCCGACCATCCTTGCAGGTTCTCCCGGACATAGACCTCTCATGCAGCCCATGCATCTGAAAGATCCTGCTTGAACTTACCTCTGCCTGCCGGGCGTGGCTCCGCAGCCGGAGGGTATACCTGGTTCTGCCACGTTTCTTTCTTATCTGATGGTCTGGTTTAAGCGCATCCTGCAATGAGGAGGGGTCCTCCAAGCTTTCCCATTCCAAAGCGTTCTAGTTTGGTTGTTTGCACTCTGGTTGTTGTTAGGGCGACAGATGCATCTGTTCCTGAAGTGTAGGGTGGGGGGGAGGCGTTGTCCCGAGTTTTTATCTCTGTTCTGTGTTTCTTTACGTTTCTTGGTTCGACCACACCAGCAATCATGAAGCACCCCGATGTACACCCGACAAGACACACAAACCGGATCTCCCCCTCGGACTTGTAATCCCATTGTCAACCCAAACACCATGTTCGACACGCCATTAATAAACACCCCTCTGAGTATCATGTCCTGGAACGTTAGTGGCCTCCTGGACCGCTTTAAACGCATGGAGGTTCTCAGGTACGCGCAGCGCTCAGGGGCAGACATCTTACTCTTACAAGAAACCGACCTGATGGGTATTCACTGCCCCTTCCTAACGCGATACGGCTATGACAGAGTGTGGCACTCAGGGTTCACCAGGGGTTCCCGTGGGGTGGCAATCCTGGTGAGACGCTCCCTCCTTTGGTGACTATTCAAACAACTCTGGACGCCCGGGGCACCTTCGTGCCCCCGGTCCCACATTTCTTGGGGGCGACTTTAACTCAGTCTCGTCCCCGGACCTAGACACGACAGGCCTGCCATCCTCAGGTAGAATTGCACAAGCCAGGCAGCTGCAGTCTTGGTCAGTCTCACTGGGTTTGTGCGACACCTGGCGACTGTGGCACCCCCACTCCAAACAATTTACACACACCTCAGCGGCACACCACACACAGGCCCGCATTGATGCCGTTTTTGTTCCCTCAACGGATTGTCTCCTGAATCAGGATGTCTCGCTTCTTCCGAGAGGTATCTCTGACCACTCACCAGTGCTACTCCGTGCAGGTCCCCTCGCCTCTGCCCAACAAACATGGCGGTTAAATACCTGGTTTCTTCAGGAGAAGGTTTTTAGGAAAGTGGTGAGGGAGGAGCTCAAACAATACTTTCTCTCTAATGAGGGCTCTGTGTCCTCCCCTTGCACCCTGTGGGAGGCGGGAAAGGCCACAATTAGGAGGGTCGCCAAGGGCCAACTCAAGCTCCAGCGACAAACCCAACTGGAGCAGATTACCTCGCGAGAGGCGGAGGCCCTGCGCCCAGAACGGGCAGCGGCCCGGTTCTCAGACATTTTCGACGCAAGACTTCTGGCCCGGCTCAGATCGGCAACTAAGCAGCTATCGTTAGACAAAGCTAAACTCCTTTAGCGCTCCTCCGTGGCCAGAGTAAACAGCTGGGGGGACAAGAATGGTGCACTTCTTCACCGCCTGGCTACATACCCAAGGGCGAACCGTATAATCTCTCAAATATCGGCACCAGACAGGTAACGGTGCTGCGCTCCAATGGAAATTGCGCAGGCCTTTGCCGCCTACTACCATAGGTTGTACGATGCCCATGCCCCAGTCCTGTCTTTCACGGACCTGATGAACATGGAGGGGGCCTGCCTTCCGCATGTAGATTCCGCCGTTCAGGCCACTCTGGACCGTCCCATTTCCCGTGAGGGAATTGGAGACGCAATTGCCCTAGTTTCATCTGGCAAGACGCCGGGCCCAGACGGCCTTCCTCAGGAATACTATGCCCACTACCGGGACGTTCTCATCCCCCATCTGGACACACTGTATTGCGAAGCTGTGGAGGTCTCCTTTCCTCAGAAAACGGACATAGCCACCATTGTGGTCCTTCCAAAATCTCAGCCCCCATCAGCACAGTGTGCAGATTATCGCCCCATCTCCCTCATCAACACTAAGGTCAAGCTGTTTGCCACCCTCCTTGCCCAGCGACTCAAGCCCCATCTGTCTACGTTGGTCTACCTCGACCAATGTGGGTTTATGCCCTCCAGCAGCACCCAACACTGTCTTCGCAGACTACACTCCGCCTTGGACCATCGCCATCTCCTCTCTCCTTACCGTGCGCTTCTCCTGGTGGACTTTGAGAAGGCCTTCAACTCGGTGGACTGGGGCTTCCTCCACTTATTTATTTTATTTATTTATTAATCTTATAAAGCGCGACAGCTACCCGTAAGGGTTTCCCAGCGCTGAATGACAGTAGTAGCAGAATACAGTCCAGAGGGAAATTGTTGGACAAAAAGCCAGGTCTTTACGGCTTTACGGAAGCGGATATGACAGTGCTCCATACGCAAATCCAAGGGAAGGGAGTTCCAGAGTTTGGGTCCCAAGGTGGCAAAAGAGCGACCACCCACTCTGGAAAGCCTGAACTTAGGAACACAGAAAAGGTGTTGGGAAGAAGAACGGAGAGAACGTGCAGGTACATAAAGTTTAACAAGGGACTGGAGATAGGAAGGGGCGACTCCAATTTTGATCTTGTGCATAAAGCACAATGCCTTGAACTTTACCCGATTGTCAAGGTTGAGCCAATGCAGTTCCTTAAGACGCTCAGTAATAGGATCGCGTTTCCGACAACCACAGAGAAGCCGTGCAGCGGCATTCTGAACTAGTTGAAGACGGCGCATGACCGCCCTGGTAGCCCCCAGATAGAGCACGTTCCCGTAGTCCAATCTAGAGGTCACCAGGGCTGTCACAACGGACCTCTGGGTGTCGGAAGGCAGAATCCAGAAGATTTTTCTCAGCCACCTTAAGATGGTAAAACAGGTGGCTGCAACTTTATTGGCCTGGTCTTTCATCGATAGATCCCTATCAATAATGACCCCAAGATTACGCGCTCATTCAGAAGGAACGGGTAAGCAGCCCATGGTCGAAGGCCAATGTCTCGAGCTCCATAAATCAGGCTTATTACCAAAGACAAGCACCTCCGTCTTATCGCTATTTAGTTTGAGAAAATTGCGATTCATCCAACGGGAGATCTCGCTAAGACCCGTTTGCAAAGATGAAGGAGAGGTGGGATCAGCTTGGGATAGGGAAAACACAATCTGTGAGTCGTCAGCGTAGGTGAATAGATTTAGACCAAAATAATGGGCAAAAAGGCCAAAGGAACAACATAGAGATTAAAAAGAAGAGGACTAAGAATTGAACCCTGGGGCACACCATGTGGAGAGAGATAAGTGTTGGACGTAGACGTATTGGAAAAAATTTGAAAAGTCCGGTCAGTGAGAAAAGACGAGAACCAGTGCAAGGCTTTATCACTAATGCCAAAGGAGGCAAGATTGTTCAGGAGGATACTGTGCAATACAGTATCAAAGGCTGCACTGAGATCAAGCAATATCAGTGCAGCCGATTCACCTCGATCTAATAGTAGGCGAAGATTCTCAGTCACTCCCAATAGAGTGGTTTCTGTTGAGTAACCCTGACGAAAACCAGACTGGGAGGGGTGAAGAAGATTATTAGTGGTTACAAAACGTGCTAAATGCATATGAATATGCCTTTCAAGAATCTTAGAAAAAGCAGGCAACAGTGAAATAGGGCGAAAATTTGAAGCAACATTGGGATTTGCGGTGGGTTTTTTCAGTAGCGGAGTAACCATTGCGTGCTTCCAACAGTTAGGGACCGTGGCCGAGCTAAGAGAAAAATTAAGTAAGGTACAAATCATACTAAGTTGAGGGAGCTCTAGCTTACGTAGAATCGAAATTGGTAGGGGATCCATGGGGGAACCAGATTTAATGTTGTTTAGGATCTCCAATAGAGTAGTAGGTGAGAGATCAGGCCAAGTCATCAGTGAGGCCGAAGGTAAACAAGATGTAGTGAGGGGCAGGCAAGAATCTGCATCAATATTCATGGTCGAAGATGGAGTTGTTAAGATGTTAGTATTATCATGGGCAGCAATATCTTGGTAGATGTTTTCAATTTTAGTATGATTTGTACCTTACTTAATTTTTCTCTTAGCTCGGCCACGGTCCCTAACTGTTGGAAGCACGCAATGGTTACTCCGCTACTGAAAAAACCCACCGCAAATCCCAATGTTGCTTCAAATTTTCGCCCTATTTCACTGTTGCCTGCTTTTTCTAAGATTCTTGAAAGGCATATTCATATGCATTTAGCACGTTTTGTAACCACTAATAATCTTCTTCACCCCTCCCAGTCTGGAAGTGAAGTACTGATGTTCTCGGCATGATGGGACTTGGTCCCCGCTTTCGGGCCATGGTCAAAGTCCTGTACGCCCTCCCGAGGGCTCGCGTTCTGGTCAGTGGGGTCCTATCATGGCCCTTCCCGGTCTGCAGGGGAACGAGGCAGGGTTGTCCCCTTTCCCCCCTGCTCTTTGCTTTAGTGATGGAGCCCTTGGCGTCCTTGATGCGGTCTTGCGACCGGATGCGAGGATGGGAATGGCCCAGTGCTGAACCGGATAAAATCGCCCTCTATGCGGACGATGTCCTCATTTATTTGGCAGATCCAGCCCGGTCTGGCCCCCATTGTCTTCGTATCTTGCAGTCCTTCGAGCGGGCCTCAGGCCGACGTTTGAATCCTAAGAAATCGGTCCTGGTTCCTCTTCACCTCTCTCTGGAATGCTTTGAGTGGCAGTCCGAAATACCCCTACGCCGTCAATCATTCAAATATCTGGGGATCTGGGTGACCCTACTGCCCGAGCTCAGCTGGGCCCTCAATGTCACTCCACTGGTGAAGCGAGCCAAGGCGGATCTCCAGCGGTGGCAGTCGTTGCCCCTCAACCCCATGGGGAGGGTGGCCCTTTTTAAAATGATGGTGCTCCCCCACTTCCTTTATATGCTTCAGAACACCCCCATGTGCGTTCCAAGGGCCTAGTTCCGTGAACTCGACGGTTCCACTAGCAAGTTCCTATGGGGGAAGGGCAGGTCCAGATTAGCACTCAATACCTGCAGGATCCCTTCGTTCGACGGTGGTTTTGGGATGACTCACCTTTATCTATACTACTTGGCCATGCGACTCCTCTCCATTCACGACTGATTCAATGGGGGGTGGTCCGATCCAGCCTACAAGCTGGAGCTTGGGGAGCTTGGCATTGACAGGGTACAATCCTTTCTCTATGGGACCCCAATTCCGTCCCGTCTTCTGGAGGTGACGCGCTCTGTCTTACTGGCCTGGCAGGCTGCACTGCGACACACCCATTGGACAACCACGCTGACCCATTGTACACCCCTGTGGCGTGGGACCTGGCTCAGGGAGGTGACTAGGTGACCGGGCATCGGGGCTTCGGACCATATAGGCATCACACAGCTCGGGGACGTTTGGGTAGGGGATCACATGCGCTCCTTTGATGATCTCCGAGCCAGGTACTCGCTGCACCACTCTCAGTTCTTTCGCTATCTCCAGCTGTGGCATGCCCTCCATTCACACCTAGCAACAGGCACACGGCTGCCAGATCATAGCCCGCCTGAAGCACAGATTACGTTTGGGGACCTGGGGAAGGGTGGCATTTCCCGCATTTACCGCACACTGATTAACAACACCCAACTTCCTTGGATCGACTGCGGACGCAATGGGAGGACTGGGTGGGACCCCTGGACAAAGAGGACTGGCGGCATGCCCTTATGGCCCCTAGGACAGTCACTGCCTCTGCTAGGCTGCGCTTAGTGCAGCTCAACTACCTACACGCTGCATACCTCACCCCTGTACGCCTTCATCGCGCTAGGCTCAGTCCGTCCTCTGCCTGTACCAGATGTGGCCATGACCCCGCTGACTTCCTCTACATGGTTTGGGCCTGTCCTCTTCTGGCAGGATTCTGGACGGGCATCGAGGAAGAGCTATCTGAGGTCCTGGGGTGGGGGGTCCCACACGACCCCAAGCACAAGATTCTAGGCATTACTGATGGGCTAGACGGGTCGCCCAATGAAAAACTGTTCTTTACCACAGCGATGGTTGTAGCCAAAAGAGACATTGCAACCTCCTGGAAGTGTCCCGATCCCCCAACTGTGGCGCGTTGGATAAGTGGGGTGGACTGGTGCGCCACGCAGGAGAAAGTTATGTATGCGGCACGTGGCTGCCCCAAGAAATATTGCAGAATTTGGAGGAAGTGGTTGGGGGGAGGGGTCTAATCACGGGGGGGGGTGGGTTTACTTGTTTCCAGCATATCTTTGCTTTATTAATGCCTGTACACTGGGTGGCAGGATTCGGGGTCGGTACTTGTCAATTATCGAAAGTTGGTGCAATTCGGCTGGTGCTTTCTGTAAAAAAAAAAAAATTTACTTTCTTTTTCAGTTTTGCAAAATAACATTACCCCCCCCCCCCCCCCCCAATGGCATCAGATCAATACATGTATACACATCGATAGACTCATTATGTCACTTTGTTCGTCCTGAATATAAGCTTCACCCGGAGCTACACGGACCTCTACGGCATGGCAAAAGAACATACAAATATACAAATAATATCGTGAGAAAAAGACCAGACCCCGCACTATACAGTGTACTAACCACCCCTTAGGAAACCCCCCGACTTCCCCATCAGACCCCGACCACTTCGGTGAAAATAGCTCTCCACTCGTCCCTTCAGAGTCACTCTGGTATGATTGCCCTCTCAGAGTCAACCCCGACATACACATGGCTCTCCAGGCAAGTAGGTCCTTTTGCAATTTTTCTCATCTTCCTACTGCGCTGCATATGTGTTTCTTCGGCTAGGGCCCATTCTCCCACATCTCTAAGCCACTGGGGTATCTCCGGGGCCCTCTGTCCCACCCAAGTCATGGCCACCCAGCGCCTAGCCAGCACTAACATCAATTGCAGTAACCTGTAGGAAAGCTTCTGTTTTCTTGGTTTAGGGACCAGCGCCAGCAGGCAGTGCAAAGGCGTGAGTGTAATGCGGAGGCCCCGTAGTGGCAGTGATGTGTTCTACAACGCTCCTCCAAAAGAACCTAACCAGCTGGCAGTCCCAAGCTAAGTGTAGGAAGCCCGCACTCTCTGCGCCACATCTGGGGCAACCATCCCCTCTGTCTACTGAATATCGTGCCAATCGGAAGCGGAGTGAGGTAGGTGCGGGGTAGGAAATTAAAGTGTATTAATTTAGAGCGTACCCAGATCCGCTTCCCAGGCCGCCCAGGCCGGTGGCACCAGCTGGGCAGCGTCACGCCGCATAGCTGCATATAGTAGGGAAATAAGTCAGCGTCCCCTGCCACAAGACAGGAGCATATGTAAGGTGTAAGTCATTGGGGGCGCCTCCGGGCACTGAGGCCAAATTGACCGCACGACATTTCGCAGGCCCTGATAGTGTAAGTGTTGTCCCCTGCCGAGGCCAAAGGTCTCCTCCGCCTGCTCATAGGTGAGAAAGGTCTCAGCAGGGTATAGGTATGCCAAGAGTTCACAGCCCCCCTCTCGCCAGGCACGAAAGGACATATGTTGTTCCATTGTTACCATGGGGGCCAGGATCCAGATCGGCAGGTCCCTATGGAAGGGTGCTATCCGCAGGACTCTTTCAATAAACCGTTAACAAACACTTGACGTGTGTCTTGCAATGTAGGGCAAAGTATCATTTGCCCCGTTGCCGCGCATCAAAGCCACCTGTAACTCCTTGTACCATTGCTCTACCCGCCAAAAGGCGCGTCTCCCAAACATCCGCATCAGCAAACCATCTGGCCGCCGGTTGCAGCTGGGTCGCGAAATAATACAAGTCAAAGCGCAGGACCTCTAGGCCACCCTCTTGATAGGAACGCACAACCGTATGCAGAGCCACTCGACTGCGCCGGCCTGCCCAAAGCAGGGACGTAAGGAGCATGTTCAGGGTGCGAAAGATCCTGGGGGGAGAGGACACAACGTATTTTGGAGGACGTAAAGCGTCCTCGGCAGCATTGCCATCTTAGCGATGGCTAGCCGACCCATAAGGGATAGTGGCAGGGTATTCCAAAAGGACACAGATTGCTGCCCGGACTTAATCACCCGGTCAATATTACGGGCCAATAATAGTGCATCCGTTGAGGCCACCTGGATACCCAGAGAGCGAAAACCTTCCCTTTCCCAACGAAGACCAAGCTCCGGAAAAGCATCCTGGGGTACTGACCCAAGGCCCGACAGCGGGAAAATCAGGGACTTGTTTCGGTTAAGCCTCAGTCCCGACGCCTCCCCGAACCGATCCAAATGATATAACAATAACGGAAGCGCCTCTTTCGGGGCTTTCAAGTAAAACAAGGCGTCGTCTGCGTATAGAGAGATGACATTACATGTGTCTCCGACCAGAATGCCCCTTTGGGACATCTCAGAGCGGAACCGAACAGCAAAGGGCTCTATAGCTAGAGCAAATAGAAGTGGCGAGAGGGAACACCCCTGTCGTGTACCCCGTCCTAACTGCCACTTCTCTGAACGTGCGGCTCCAAGTCGTACCCTAGCCCAGGGGGACTCATAGTATACGGATCCACCGGCAGAATTTGGGGCCCAGTCCCATCGCCCGAAGAACCTCCTGCAAGTATCCCCAGTCCACTTGATCAAACGCCTCGGCGAGGTCGAAAGATACCAGCACTGTCTGTTCCTCATTGCCTTGGACTTCGTGTTTAATGTGATTCAAGTACCATAGATTCATAGCGGTGTTGCGCCCAGGAAAAAACCCGCATTGGTCCGGGTGGACCAGGTGCACCATATGAGGTGCCAGACGGGTGGCCAATAGCTTGGTAAATATCTTCGCATCCGTGTTGATCAGTGATCGGACGATATGAAGAGGGATCGTGCTCGTCACCCCCTGGTTTAAGGATCATGCAGATATCCCCGTTCGTCATACTCTGTGGGAGGGACCCGCACTCAAACGCCTCAAGAAATACCTGCAAAAGGAGACGAGACAGTGTTCCGCTAAACTCCTGGTAAAATTCCGGTGGGAACCCATCGCTCCCAGGCGATTTTGCACGCGGCAAGCAAGCCAGAGCTTCACGCACCTCACCCAACGATAGGGCCACATCCAAGTCCTCTCGTCCTGCGTCAGAGAGGGACGGCAGGGTCAAACCCTGTAAATAAGGGAGATAAGAGGCCTCAGATATGTCCGGGTCTGCGGCATATACTTGTTGTAGGTGGGTCCAGAGGACCCCAAGGATAGCACGTTCCGAATGAACCATGTCCCCGTTTGAGTCACGCAGGGCTACCACACGTTCCAGGGTCTGTTCTTTCCTAAGAATCCAAGCCAGAAGCCGCCCGACTTGTCGCCCTCTCTATGAAGGCGCTGCCTATACTGGCCTAAGGTGTACCTGTCGAGCTGGTCAAGAATATCATGCATCCGGGCTCGGGCGAGCCGCTCCTCTTCCCCCTGCAGTGCCTCAGGGGACTCCGCCACCTGGTACTCAAGAGTTTATCCTCCGCTTCCCGGAGATCCCGGTTAAGCTGTTTCCGGACACCGTACGCGAGTCCCATGCAGGCTCCCCTAGTCACTGCTTTTAGGGCCTCCCACTTGGTGGCCAGAGAGAGATTTCCGTCCTCTTAATTAAGATCCACGTAGTCCCCAAGAGCCATTTCTAGATGGGCCCTCCCTACCTGATCTTGAAGGATATCTACCGGAAGTCTCCAAGTCCGAGGACGGGAACTCGAGGTTCCCCATTGTACCACGCATGCTACCGGGGAATGATCGGAGAGAAAGCTAGCTTGGTGGGCAACCTCAAAAGACATATTAAGCTCAGCATTCGCCACCAGGACCCTATCAAAGCGACTATATGTGTTATGTGTGGGGGAAAAACAGGTATCTACTTTCTGCGTTGGGTTTTTCTGGCGCCAAACGTCTACCGCCCCTGTATTTTCCATAACCTCTCTAAGCTGCGCAGTCATTCAGGGTTTTGTACTTTCTCGGGGAGGGGACCTGTCTAAGACCGGGTCAAGGACTGGGGCCTCTAAATCATGAATCAAGACGCCCTGGAGGGCCCGGTAGAAGTCCGGGTCATCCACGTTGGGTGCATATGTGTTCAATATGGCAATGTCCCTACCATCCAGCTTTGCCCTGAGAAGCAGGTATCTGCCTTGGATGTCCGCCTCCACATATTGGATAGCGAACAGGACACCAGGCGCCACCCAAACCAATACCCCCTTGCATATGTAGAAAAGGAGGAGTGGAATACTTGACCCCGCCACTTTTTTCCCAATTTCTGTGCTACCTCATCTGTGAGATTGGTCTCTTGGAGGCATGCAATTGAAACCCCATGGCGGCGAAGAAAAGAAAGGACTCTATATCTTTTAGTGCATGTGCCCAGTCCTCTCACGTTCCAGCTCATAAACTTATACCCCATGTCAGTCGATGTAATCCGCCCTCCCAAAGGTCCCCACCTCCGGTGTCACTCCCATCCTGTGCCCGAAATGTAATACATAGGATGCCTAAAACATTCCCCTTCAACCACCCCTTCCAACACCCCCCCAGCCACGAGCAATATTCGTGCAACAACATAACTTGCTAATATGCCCTTCCTCTGCTGGTGCCAGGAAGTACACAGCCACCCCATTCGCCCAACTGGGCAAATCACTCAAAAAACTGTAGAAAAAATGAACAACTGTTCCCCTCCACATTGGAGACCTTGTCCGCCACCTTACGGAGGTCTGCGCGAAATAAGTTCACATCTATGGACACAGTTTCAATTTGCCGCTCCAAGGCCGTATGTGATCCCTGGATCGCCTTCAACAGTTCCGTTCTGGAGGGCTTGTCAGGGGCCTCGCCTCCCTCATCCTGCCCCAATTGACGCGTGATCGGCTGAGAAGGGAGCCGCTGTGTGGTGCATTGCGTTACAGTGTTGGGCTGTGACGCACGGTCCATTCTGTCCTTACGCATGTCAAGCCTCCAACAGATCCCTCCATGGGCCTCTAGTTTGGAATCCCCTACCAGTCACTCACAATGCAGTGGGGGCAGGCAGGCGATTTGCAACCCGGGCCTTCCCCAGCAGGTCCCCACAGCGTCCGCACTCACTCACCCCTGGTTCGCCGCAAGTCCATCCACTGGCCTCCCGGCCAGCGCCGCGAGACAGTCCCGAGTCTCAATAGAGCTGTAGGGCCCGGATCATGCGGGGGCCCCCGATATCGGATGGCCCCCCCAAAGCTGGACTAGGCCTCCAGGGGACAGGCCCGTTAGTGTCCAGGAGCACGAGGTATATCTTTCACTCCAGGTCCCGTTGTGCGGACCCAACCTCCGTCGACCTCTACCGTATCCGGCTGGTCCTCCTTTAACCCCACTGTCAAGGCCCTGGATGTCAGTGGGGCCCTCCTCTGGGTCAGCCCCCTGCGTGGCTCGGGGTTCGATGACGGGAGGACTCCCAGCTCATGGGCCTCCACGGTCCTCGTAGATACGCCACAGACCTCGCCTAGCGTATGTTATGTTTATAGCCTCAATGATGTTTGATGATGTTTTTATTTGTTTATTTATGCATTTTTATATAGCGCGGACTTTACCCGAAGGTGTCAGAGCGCTTCACAAAAGAAACAGAAATGAAACATAATGAGAAACATTACAAAAGAACAGATACGAACAGATTACAAAAGCATACGTTACGTTACATAAGGTAATAGTGACAATTGTGAGCAAACAAAATACATGAGGTAGTAAAAGTTGTGAGCAACCAAAAATACATGAGGTAGTAAAGGTAATAGTGACAATTGTGAGCAACCAAAATACATGAGGTAGTAAAAATTGTGAGCAACCAAAAATACATGAGGTAGTAAAAAGTGCTCCTCTCTTACTGTCCTCTCTTACTGTTCTGTCGAAAATCTTTGCTTTCAAGTGCGAGAAGATATCCTGTCCCAGGCAAGCTGCGCGGACGCGAAGAAACTCCCGGCACTAGAAAGCAGAAAGAGCGGGGAATAAACCGCGTCTGTAAAGGGAGAGTGGGAGAAATACAATCTAAAAACATAAAAAAGTGGATTCCGGGACTCAAACTGGCACGCACAGATATTACAGTTTGGTACTAAGTCACGATATATTGTTAATATGAATGCGAGTTTTCAGTGCTGATGGGGGCGGGAGAGCCTGGTGGGGGGGCGGGAATGCGAGCGAGGGGAGGAGAAGTGTGGCAGGCAGATTAGGGAGATGCGCGTGCTTGTGTGGTCACGTGACCCGCTTTTGTGGTCACGTGACTCACATGCACTGTGAAAAAACCGCAGTGGTTTGACGAGTCGATTGAGCACTTGAATCTTCGCCTATTACATTCTCAAGCAAATGATAATAGGCGAAACCTAAAAAGGGGGGAGAACAACACAAAGCAGAAAGTTCTCAACCTTCGAGCAGAAGTGATGACCACCAGAAAAGCCACTTTAAAATAAAAGTACTTGACATCAGCAGGCAACAAAGAGTCAAAAGGAGAGACTGAAGAGCATGTAGGACCAGAGAAAGATCCCAGGCAGGCACGGAAGGACGTACAATAGGGGAGGATAGAGAAAAGCACCGGAACAACCTGTCCGAAGAAGAAAAAGAAGCCGGATCCCGTAGAGCCCAGACAGTCACCTACTAGCCCTTCAGGGTAGACAGTGCAAAACCCTTATGGAACAAGTACAAAAAAACCTGCAGAAATTCAGAAACAGAACAAGAAGTAGAGGACAGACCAACAATAGAACACCAGGAGGCGAAAGAAGACCAATGCTTAGAAAAGTAAGACAAAGTGGACTTCCTACGAGAGCCCTGCATCACAGAAATAATGTGGTCAGGCAAACCCCGCCCACTTAGCAACTGCCGTTCAAGCTCCAGACCACTTAGGTGAGAGGACCAGCAAGTGAGGAGTGGAAGACCTCAGAAAAGACGGACACCACAGCAAGATCCAAGGAGGACCCACCACCAGACTCAACAACAATGGGAACCAAGACCTCCGGTGCCAGTGAAGCAACACAAACACCACCTGATCTCCAACCCTCTGGACTTTCAACAGGAATGCAGGGATAAGGGGAAAGAGAGGAAAGGCATACAGCAACCAAGGAGGCCAAGTGAGGGACAAGGCTTCCACACCTTACGCCCCGGCTCCGGAAACTGGGAACAAAAGATGGGCAGAAGAGCATCGGTCCTGGAAGCAAACAAGTCCATCTTGGTAGTCCCGAACCTCCGTCAAATCAAGTGTAACACCCTGGGAGGCAGACAACGTCAGAAAGGAGGGAAACCGACGACTCAGGGCATCTGCCACCACGTAGCTTGAGCCCTGGATGTGCTGAGCCAAAATGGCCTTGAGATGAAGCTTCACCCAGCCCGCAATGGCACAGGCCACAAGATTCAAGGACCGACTGCGAGTACAGCCCTGATTCACGTAAGCCACAGTCACTGTGTTGTCAGACCTCACCAGAACATTGCAACCCAACCGAGGACCCTGGAAGTACAGACAGGCCCATTCCACAGCGGATGGTTCCTTCCAGTTGATAGACTGGTGGGACTCCGATACCAGCCAATGAGCCTGCACTGACCCAGAGTCGCACCCCAACGCGCTTGCATCCGTCGTCAGAACCACTGGCGGTGCTGGATGCAACCACATGCCGTGGTTGAGATTGGAAGAGTCCATCCACCACTGCAGGCTGCACACCACATCCAGAGACACAGGAACTTCCAGGGACAAATCCTGAACAAGGAAGCAAATAAAGCGGTGAAGATGCCACAGCAAGGGGCAAAGTTGCAACCTGGCCCAGGCCGCCATATGCGCCTGCACCTCCATCCGTTGAAGCAGGGAAGTCGAAGTCCGATACACAAGATCCCCCAATAATGACTGCAGCTGTAGGATACTGAACGGAGGCAGGTACACCTTGTCCAGAACAGAGACTAAGTCCGCCCCTATAAAGGACCGCCTTGTGGCAGGATGAAGATGGCATTTTGGAAAATTCAGGAGAAAGCTGTGGCTCTCTAGCGTACAAATGGTCAAATCCAGATGTTTAGACATCACCAGGGAAGAAAGGGCCTTCAGAAGCTAGTCATCGAGGTAGGGAAACACAAGACACCCCCAGGATGTGAAGATGAGCCTCAAGGAGAGCTACTACCTAGGTAAAGACACTGGGTGAGGAACGCAGGATGAAAGGGAGGACACAAAACTGCCAATGACGACCCCTCAGGCAAAACCTCAGAAACTTCTGTAACCCTAAAGCCACAAGAACATGCAGATACTCATCCGGAAGATCCAAGGTAGACAACCCCCATCCAGCCTGAATCAACAGGATCAGGCGCTGCAGGGTCTCCATCTTGAAGGGTATTTCCTGGACAAACCTGTTCAGAGACCAGAGTTTGAGCACAATCCAGAAGCCTCTTGTGACCTTTGGCACCAGAAAGATGATCTAATAATTGCCCTGATCCCACTCTGAACTAGGAACAGGGGTAATTGCCTTTTTCTGAAACAACTGAACCCCATCCAACAGGGCCCACCTCCTTCAGAATCGAAGTCCACACCCTGCCAGACGCAAGGGGAGGGTCAAGAACTCAATCCAGTAACCATGGTCAAGGACATTCAGTACCCACTGGTCCCTCGTCGTGACACTCCACGTCGCCAAGAAATGGTGTAGCCTCCCACCAACCTCTGGCAGAACTCCAGCAGGACCTCCCTGGAAGGCTGCATAGTCAGGAAAGCTGATTCCCAGGTCCCACATCGGGAGGAGGCTTCCTCTGAAACCTCCCCCAGAAACCTTTCCCCGGACCCTTCAAGTTACTGAAGTAATTTCGCTGCTGACAAGAAGGCAGTCGAAAGGACTTAGCTGAGGAAAAAAACGCCTCCTTTGCAGCGGAGGTCGAAAAGAAAAGCAATGCTTCCGTTCCTTAAAAATTCAGTGCAACTTTTCCTCAAGGTCTTTACCAAACAGACGAGAACCAGTAAACGGCAATCTCAAAGCCAGGGACCATTGAGCAGCATACTTGTTCAAACCTTTCAGCAGCAAATTACATCAGGCAGCAATGAAAGCACCACAGGTTAGAGCAGACGCACAAACAGAGTCAAACGCAGTGTCAGAGAGGAACTCAGCTCGAAGTTTCATGGACTCCAGCAACTCAGGACAATGCATAGTAGAGATCAAAGATTTGAATACGGACAACAACGATGTAGCCACATGTGCACCATACACCCCAGAACAGATGGTGAGATGGGAGCTCGCATAGGCCTTCTTTGAAGATAAGTCAATCTTTTTATCTGCACCTTCCTTCAAGACATTATCTTCAGCCATGGACGGATGCCCCACCAGACTGGCTCCAATAAAGTCAACATGAACCGAACTAAGAATAGTATCCTCTATGTCTCTCAAGGGGTACAGCTTAGACATGAAGCGAGGCATCATTATGCGATTGAGGTCCTTTCACTCCTTCAAAAGAACGTCCATCACATAAGGATGAATGGGCAAGGCCTTAGTAGACTTCTTCCGAAAATGGGGCAGAACCATGACCCTGGATGTGTAGGCTACCAGCTCATCAGGGAAACCCATGTTGTCACTCACATGGGAAAGAATGTCCGGCAAAATATCCTTGGAGATATATTTCCCCTTAAGGTCCACAGAACCCAAGGAAGAACTATCATATAGTGCTTTATGAACCCAGCAGCTTAAATTTAGCTCTCTTTCATGCAGGTAACCAGTGAAGTGAATTTAAACAAAGGGTGGCTGAACTGTTTCAGGCACTATTACAAATTAGTCTGTCTGCTGCATTTTGAATGGACTGTATCATGACATCAGACAGCTCCTGAGGCGGAAGCCGGGAGGAACGCTTAGTCGTTTTTAAACAATTTGATCCTGAATACTATTGTTTTTACCTGTTTGAAGCACTCTCCCCTGGGCACTCCCCCTCCTTCAAACTCGCTCGTAAATCACCACGTGTAGCCGATGTAAACGCTGCCGCGGGTAAAATCTTCTTGCCGCCATCAGCCTGGAAGCGAGGCCACGGCCACTACCCTGAGGCCACGCCCCCTCTGGTAATCATATAAGCCGAGCTTTTTATATAGCTCGCATTCAGTCCATCAGACAGCTCCTGAGGGGGAAGCCGGGAGAAACGCTTAGTCGTTTTTAAACAATTTGATCCTGAATACTATTGTTTTTACCTGTTTGAAGCACTCTCCCCTGGGCACTCCCCCTCCTTCAAACTCGCTCGTAAATCACCACGTGTAGCCGATGTAAACGCTGCCGCGGGTAAAATCTTCTTCTTGCCGCCATCAGCCTGGAAGCGAGGCCACGCGCACTACCCTGAGACCACGCCCCCTCTGGTAATCATATAAGCCGCGCTTTTTACATAGCTCACATTCAGTCCATCAGAAAGCTCCTGAGACGGAAGCCGGGAGGAACGCTTAGTCGTTTTTCAACAATTTGATCCTGAATACTATTGTTTTTACCTGTTTGAAGCACTCTCCCCTGGGCACTCCCCCTCCTTTAAACTCGCTCGTAAATCACCACGTGCAGCCGATGTAAACGCTGCCGCGAGTAAAACCTTCTTCTTGCCGCCATCAGCCTGGAAGCGAGGCCAGCCCACTACCCTGAGGCCACGCCCCCCCTCCGCCCCTAAAGGATGTGCCTCAGCCGGACGTGCAGCGGACGCGCCTAAGGCAAGCCCGTCTGCGCCCGTCCGCGCCAGACCAAGCCCAGAGCCCAGGACCTCTGCAACACCAATACCACCCCCAGTCAGGTACTCCCAAGAAACCCTCCTCCAACTCAGGAACAGCATTCCCTCTCCCTGCCGTCATAATATCTCTTTACAGGAATGACAATCATGTTGCTCTAATTGTCCCACGCATTCCCCTGAAAACACGATGGATTAAGATGGCCTTACTCAATTGTAGGTCCCTCCCGAAACACCGAGCTGAAATCAATCTGCTTCTGCTGGAATTTGAACTCTAGGTACTCTGAAACTTGGATTAATTCCACATCAGACCCTGACATAGTTCAATCACTCCCCCCGGTTACCTAATTAAACACCAGGACAGACCCTCCGGGATAGGGGGCGGAATCGCGATTATTTACAGAAATAACCTGTCCTGCCATTTTAAGGACAGTCCAATCCAGGATTGTGAAAATGTCCGCTTCTCCATCTCCCTATCCCCCTTAAAAACCCTCTCGGGTATCCTGGTCTATCGCCCTCCAGGACAGCAAGGTCTTTTTTGGTCTCTAGTAGAAATGACCTCCTCTCTTGCCTGCCTATCTCCTAACTTCACGGTCCTAGGAGACCTAAATCTCCACTTTGACGACTTGTCAAATAAAATAGCGGAGGACCTTAAGGAAGACCTAGCCTCCCTTAACATCCACTTAAAATGCAACCAGCCCACTGACTCCAAGGGCCACCTGTTGGACCCCCTATTCACCAACATCTCGGACCTAGTAGTAGGCGAGCCCCTTCCCATCCCTTGGTCAGACCACCACGTAATCCCATTTAAGCTTCAACTTTCCACCGAAGCTCCGGATAGACCTCCTCCCCAAGCACCATCTCGCCCCTGGAATAAACTGGACACAGCAGTTTGGACCCACGAACTAGCCTCCACTACACCTGATATTGACCCAGATCCCTCCTTGGCGGAAGCCCAACTCCGTTCCTGGATTGAACAATCCCTTGATTCAATTCTCCCCGTCAAACTTCTTCCCAGTAAGAAGGGAACTTTTAAATCTCCCTGGTTCACTCCAGAACTGCGCCAACTTAGAAAAAAGTGTAAAAAGCTCGAGCGTCTTTGGAGAAAGGACTGGGCTAACGAGAGTAAAAGGGAATACAGGTCAGCCATGAAGGATTACAAAACCTGCATAAAGACCACTCAGGCAACATTTTTCGGAGTAAAAATATTAGCTGCAGCAAACTCCGCCAAAGAAACTTACCGTATTGTCCGCCTGCTGACGAAATCCCCGGAACCACCGCCCATACTGGATCCCTCTGGCATTAGAGGCAATCAGCTAGCTGAGTTCTTTTCAGCTGAAATTAATAATATTCTAAAAACCCTTCCCACTCATAGCACCCTCTCACACCCTCGGACCACTCCCACATACCCGGAGGCTCCTCGTCTCGAGGCGTTCTCCTCGGTGTCCACAGAACTGTTTTTGGCCACCCTACATACAGTGAAGAGTGGGGCACCCACAGACCCCCCACCCATGAGCAAATTAAAACTGGTCGCCATTATGGTCTCTTCCCCCTTTACCAAACTTATCAATGCATCTTTTGCCCAAGGCATCGTTCCAACCAACTGGAAAAAAGCAACAGTTTGCGCCCTTCTTAAAAAGCCTCACATTGATCCCGCTGATCTGTCTAATTTTAGACCAATTTCCCTCCTCCCAAGAATCAGCAAAGTGGCTGAGAAGATCGTTAATCATCAACTCTCCCTCTTCTTAGAATCTAACAACCTACTCCGTCATTCCCAGACAGGGTTCAGACCAG
Source organism: Lissotriton vulgaris (assembly GCF_964263255.1). Classification (NCBI taxonomy): domain Eukaryota; kingdom Metazoa; phylum Chordata; class Amphibia; order Caudata; family Salamandridae; genus Lissotriton; species Lissotriton vulgaris. The sequence goes on along the minus strand of NC_141700.1, from coordinate 504,690,116 downwards.
GACAGGGAACGGACACCGCACTCCTAGCCGTGATCGAAGAGGCAAGAACCATCCTGGATGAGGGAGGATCAGTGGCAGTGACCCTCCTGGACTTGAGCGCCGCCTTCCATACGGTGGACCACACCATCCTTATCCACCGTCTCAGCATGGCAGGAATTTCTGGTACCGCCCTGTCCTGGATCAAATCCTTCTTAGAAGGCAGAACCTTTCAGGTGACCGACGGCTCGGTTAATTCCAGAGCTTTCCCCCCTCCAGTGTGGGGTCCCCCAGGGCTCTTCCTTGAGCCCCACACTTTTTAACGTATACATGTCTCCCCTAGAAGACATCGTAACTTCCTTCGGCATAAAAACTGTCATGTACGCCGACGATACCCAGCTGGTCGTCTCTACAAACCAGTCGACCAAATGTCTGGACAACTTGTCGTCTTGCCTCCAGAATATCTCTCAATGGATGTGCGACTCTCGCCTGAAGCTGAATGGAGAGAAGTCTGAGATACTCCTTTTGGGTGACCCACGCAGACTCCCCCCTTCCCTCACTTGGCCACCTTGTATGGGATCACCCCCCATCCCCAAGACTGAAATTAAGAGCCTTGGTATCTCAATGGAACAGGACCTTAACTTTAAAGTCCAGGCAAGAAAAACCGCCGGCACATGTTTTGGCCTCATACAGATAGCCCAGAAAATTCTTCCATTAATCCCCTTCCAGTCCAGGAAACTGCTAATGCAGGGGCTAGTTAACTCCAGACTGGACTACGGAAATGCCCTGTATTTAGGTGCTCCCTCAGCGGTTATCAATAGACTACAATGTGCCCAGAATGCCGCTGCCAGACTCCTCACCGGGACCAAATCCAGATGCTCCGCCAAACCTGCCCTCAGATCATTACATTGGCTCCCAATTCAGGAAAGGATCGCCTTCAAAACCCTCTGCATCTCACATAAAATACTTCACGGCAGAGGCCCCCCCATTCTGAGACCCCTCATCAAACCACATCACTCCAACAGACAGCTAAGATCAGACTCTGTCTCCTTGGCCAGTGTCCCCAGAATAAAAAGGGCCCGCTCAGGCGGACGTCTCTTTTCATATAACGCTCCAAAATTATGGAACTCCCTCCCGCTCTCCATCCGAAGGGAAACTAACCTACTGGCCTTCCGTAGGCTACTGAAAACCTGGCTCTTCCCATAATACTCTGCAGTCTGCAGGATGAATACCAGCGCTGGGACGCCCCTGGGTAGCTACGCGCTTTACAAATCTGAAATCAAATCAAAGAGCAAACAAATATCAGCCATTTCCAGGTAAAGAGCACTGCCGTAATCCAGCCAGCTCATAATCAATGCCTAGACGGCTGCTCTTCACCATTACACCAGAATCCAATGGAAGACCTTACGCAATAAACTGAACATACAAAAGCATTTACCACATGTGGCATTTACCTGACCCTGCATGCAGACCAAGTCGTCTTTTAGGAATCCAATGTTCTTAGCTAATCTCTTTGGTTCTAGTGTAGTACCTAGGGATGTCTGCCACCACGACTCGTGTCAAATGTCACAGGTAAAATCACTGTCTGCTCCACAGTAAGTTTCAAACAATGAGATTGCATCCAGGTAGCTTCTTCCAATAGGCATCCAGTAAGATTACCCCAGGTCTCCCTATGCCTCTCCTCTATAGAAATGATACGCTGAGTATCGTCAGCACAGGAGCGGATCTAATATCCCCAAGCTTTGACGACACCCGCCAAGGAGGAGACATTGAAATGTACTGATACAGGGCTGAGAGAGGAACCCTGAGGGACCCCACAATTGGACATATGGAGGTTAAACCTAAAAGTAGCCATCTGAACAGACAGATCTTTTATTCAGAAAATATCCAAACCACTACTGAGCTTTTGAATGCACACAAGTCTCATGTAAGCTCTTTATTAACAGGCTATGAGAGATCATGTTCAACAGGATCAAAACTACAGCCTTCCCCTAATCAACCTCCAATTTAATAATGTTCAGCACTGCCAACAAAGTGGACTCCGTACTATTTCCGGCTCTATAGCCTGTTTAATTCAAATCAAGTAGGTTATTACTTTCCCAAAAATAAGTAAGCTGGGCATTAACTAACCTTTCAAACACTTTCGACATGTATGGTAATAAAGAAATTGAGCGATAAGTAGACATAATGCAAACATCCATTCCCGCTTTCTTCAACAAAGCTAGAATAAGGGCTTACTTCCAACTAGCAGGAACAAACTAACGATCTGGGTCAGGAAAGGAATTTGGGCATTATCACAATCTTGGGGGACAAGGTACTCCATCACAAACATGATGGATATCCTGTCCGCCATATTACAAGTTCCATATGATATAACGGAATTGTAATACAGCAGTTAGGATAATTGTCACATTTGTGACAGAATACTCTATCCGCCAAGGTTGTAATCAGGCCCTTAAAAGAGGCCAGATGTGAAAAGATGACAAGGATAAAACAGAGCTCAAGATTTCACCTCTAACTTGGCCTTTTCAACTTGTTCTGAATTAAAAGTCACAAAATTGTCTAAATAAGCCATAGATCTTTCATAAGGGCCAACATGCTCAAAAGAGATCTAAATGAGGTTGGGACTCAAAAGTCGAGTAGACCTTTTCAATTTTATCATTAAAAAACATAGCCATCCCTTCACAACGCTCAGCCGAAGCATTGACTGATTTAGACTTACGGGGTGGGCTAATTCCATTACAATTTTTAACACTTCTTTTCCTCCAATCTCTTTACAAAGTATTCATTTTTTTGCTTTCCTGAGAAATTGATGCTAAGCTTTTAGCACGGATCTTTAACCAAACGATCTTCAACACACTTCGAATTACGCCATATGAGCTAGTGCTTTGCATGTCCTCTCTTCAAGCCCAATTTTATTAGAATACCAATTCTCCGAAGGGGATGGTCTGGATGAGTTGCCTAACTTCCTAGAGGCACATCCTTTGAATGCTCTTATCAGAGTTAAAATCCTCTAGATAGGTTTAAAGAGGCATGCTTTTTCCGAACTCTGGGTGGCGGGGGTAGAAATGACTTATAAAAGACTCAGGATTAACTTTCTTCCAGGCTCTCTTCAGGGCTGGAGTGGGGCCAGGTGTTGTTGGCCTGCATTCTGGCAACATAAACGAAAAATTAATTCTGAAATAATACGACCAATGTATTGGGTCAATGTCAAAAATCCTAATTTTATCAATATTGGAGAATAACTGATCTAGGGTATGCCTTGCAGTACGAGTCAGGCCTTTTATTCATTGCTTTAATTGGAGAATCTGCATCGCATTCTCCAACATTCTGCATAGAGAGTCCTTTGCATCTGCAAATTGAAGGTTGAAATAACAGATTAAAAAAAAAATTATCATATTTTAAAACCAAAGGAGACAGCCAGGCAAATAACTTAGTTGCCAGCTGATAATTATAACCAGGGGGCCTATAAAGGATAGCACCACTAAGTAACACCACTGAAGAGTTGCGTGAAAGCTAAGATCCCATAACCCACATCGGGGTTCTGCACTCTATCTACAAGGCAAAGGTAGAGTCCTTAAAAATAATTGCAATGGCCCACCACATCCATCCCCCTGTCTGCCTTCTCGGTCACATTTTAAAATCCTATATGAGACTGGCACTGCTGATGTTAACTCGCGTAGCATGTAACTGTTAATCCAAGTTTCAGTACTAAAAACTAAGTCTGGCTTGGAGCTATTGATTGGCTCTCATATTTCCATGCAATGCCTGGGGGGGGGGGGGGGCTAGAGCATTAAAATAGACACTTAAAACTCAAAGATTAAACCTTTCTCTCCCGCAAGGGAGTCACGGAGCAAATTAGCCAAAGCATCAAGGATTACTTAACCCAAAATGATTCCGGGGAGGTAGCGCTAACGGCGGTTTGGGGACCGCTCAAAGCGGTTATTAGGGGGGAGCTGATTGCAATATCGGCAGTGGGAAACAAGGAACGGAAGGAACGCCGAAAGGAATTATCAGCACAGTTGCTTGAGTTGGAACAGGCGCATAGTCGAACCGGGGCCCCTAGAATATGGCGAAAGCTAAAAGCGGCCAGGGCTCAGCTGGCGAGCCTGGATCTTGACCGGGCGGAATATGCCGCACTACGCCTTAAACATATGTATTATGTAGGGGGGGACAGGACGGGTCGTTTACTCGCCAATAAGCTCAATGCGAAGACCGTCCGGGCCAAAATCCCGCTCATATGCGAGGAAGAGGGCCGAGAGCTCCGAGAGGATGACCTGATAGCTGAGGCATTTAAGTCGTTTTATGCTACACTCGACGCAGCTGACCCCACCACGGCTGCAGACGAGGGAGTCGCATACTTAGAGGGGGCCAACGTGACAGCCCTCAACGAGGCGAACGCCCTAGCACTGGACGCTCCTATCCGCTTAGAAGAGGTGATCTCTGCGATCGCACGCCTCAAACCGCTAAAGGCGCCTGACCCGGATGGATTCTCGGCGGGCTTTTATAAATCTTTCTGCCCCCTCCTGGCCCCGGTACTTACTAGGCTGTTCAACTCCTTCCGAAGGCCGGGATCGATCCCTCCAGAAATGCTGGAGGCAGCCGTTATCGTTTTACCTAAACCAGGTAAGGACAAGACCATGTGCACGGCTTACCGGCCGATTTCCCTCCTAAACATAGACCTGAAACTTTTCACCGGGATCCTAGCGGCGAGACTGGGCCCGTGTCTTCCCGGCATAATAGAGCCGGATCAGGCAGGCTTCGTCCCCACCTGCCAAAGCTCGGACAATACCAAGCGCCTGTTGCATCTGATCGATAAGGCGTGTTTTAACGCCTCGGACGCAGCCCTTCTTTCGGTCGACGCTGAAAAAGCGTTCGACCGGGTGGATTGGAACCACCTTGACCGCACGCTGGAGAGATTTGGGCTGGGCGAGAGGTTCAGGGCATGGGTGGCAAGTTGCTACACCTCTCCTCGAGCAACGGTTAAAGTAAACGGCACTAGCTCCAAACCGTTCACCATAGGCCGCAGCACGAGGCAAGGCTGCCCGCTCTCACCCCTACTGTTCACCCTCTACATAGAGCCTTTCGCCCAACGTGTGAGGGACAATCGGGCCATCAAGGGTGTTACTTTTGGGGGCGAGGAACATAAGATCAGCTTATTCGCAGACGACGTCTTGGTAGCGGTCAACGACCCCAGGATCTCGATACCGGCGTTCCTGGAAGAGATGGAACGCTTTGGTGCGGTGTCGGGCTTTAAAATGAATATCAGCAAATCTGTCGTTCTCCCCCTGGGGTGCAATACCCACCAAGCCAATAGGGGCCTGCTCGCCTTGAATGGGCTAGCCACGCGGGCTGCACTCCCGTACCTAGGGATCGAACTCATGTCTAATACAGCTCAAACGGTAGAGCTAAACTATACTAAATTGCTTGCAAACATCCACGAGGATGTCAGACGTTGGAAACAACAACCGCTCTCGTGGCTAGGTCGGGTGGCGGCGGTCAAGATGTCCCTGCTGCCAAAGGTGTTATATCTGTTTCAAACCATACCCATCACCCCGCCGATCGGCATGCTCAAGAAACTACAGGAAGCCATACAGCAATATGTATGGGCAGGCAAACGCTCTAGGATGCGGCGTGATCTGCTCACACGTGCTCCCACGGAAGGAGGGTTGGGGGTTCCCGACCTGAGGAGGTACTTTCAGGCTACACAGATGCGATACTTACTGGAGTGGTCCAGGCCAATGTCAGAGAAGCGATGGCTATTCCAAGACAGGGCCATGGCTGGAATGCCGCTTTGGAAGATCCCATTTCTGGCCCGAACGGACAGACCAGCATACATTAAAAAATCACCTATCACTAAAACACTGCTACAGGTCTGGGACGCGGGAGCGGTGGCGAAAGACCTCACGTCCTTCCCATCTCCGATGTCGCCACTGTTCGAAAACCCAGCATTTCCTCCTGGAATGGCCCATGGCTCCTTCCCACAGTGGAAACTGACCGAATGCAATTCCGCGGGCCACCTATTCGACACACAAGGCTTTAGGTCACTAGGGGACATACAAGACGGGTACTCCATCAATAAACCACAAAAATACCAATATTTCCAGCTGAGGCAATGGCTCACTGGTAAAGACACCATGCCACACGTCGGTCGCGCTCTCAAACCTTACGAGAAATGGCTTCTCACCAAAACCTCGGATAAAAAGACGATCACGGAACTGTACAAGATCTTAACCCCTCCCCAACCATCAACTAAATCCGCGGGACAGCAGCGATGGGAGAGGGAACTGGGACAGGAACTCTCACACAGGGAATGGCAGGACGTATATTACCGGGCGCATCATACGGCCCGGAATGTAGCCAGCCGGGAGGCAGCAGTCAAGGTGGCATATTACTGGCACTTGACACCGGAGCACCTACACAGGGGCAACCCCCGCCGCGACCCCTTGTGTTGGAGGGGCTGTGGGCACATAGGGACCATGCTCCACCTGCTCTGGGACTGCCCGATGGTGCAAGAATACTGGGTGGAGGTCCTTCGGGATGTGGATGAATGCTTCGAAACAGAGATCCCCCGCTTCCCTGCGTATGCGATCTTAGGACTGCCCAACAAGCTCACTTTCCCACTTAAATCCGTTCGAGGTCGCCAGATGGGATTGGCAATAGGCGCAGCTTCACAACATATTCTTTCTCTTTGGGGTTCCACTAGGAAACCTACTCACACGGGGTGGCTTCATCGTCTGTGGTATACGCTGGGTATGGAGAGGATACAAGCGTCCCTCACACAGACCTCAGATAGCTTTAAAGAAACATGGGCACCCCTGATATCCCTATTATCCCAAGAATTCCGAGAGCTCACCTGCCCGAAATATCTTAAAGTCCTTAGACTAGTTGATGAGTTCCATAAGTCGCCAAGAGACGAGACGTGAAGACTCAGTGGAGGACACGCTGGTACACCACACACGCACATAGAAATACGCACCGGAAAGAACGGGGAGGGGGGTGGGTGTCAGTTCTCAGGTTGGGGCAGTTGGGGTTAGGGAGATTCCGGGGGAGGCAGGGCGTGGGGGGCGGGGGGGGGGGGGGGGGTTTGAAAGACAGTTGGCATGCCATGCGGGACTTCAGCCCTCTTGTGCGGACTCATGGAACTTTGCTCCGAAAATGGCCTTCTGATTGTCGAAGTGGGGTTTCGGGGCGGCATTGCACTGGGGCTATGTCTATCTGTTTAATGCACTGTTTTACTTGAATGCAACTGTCAATAAAATACACTTGATCTAAAAAAAAAAAAAAAAAAAAAATTAAGAGATAGTGTTAGTATCAAGCTTGAAATTCTAATGGTGGATGTGCATTTTCCTTGTTAAGCAGCTTTGTCTTTTGGAGGGTCTGCAATAGTTCATAAAGGCCTTCGGCCAGCCAACCCACCCATTAACAATTGATACAGCAGAAAGGTCCAGCTATGTTCCCCGATGCCCCTAGAACACATTTGTCCTTACTCAATTCATTATGGTCCACCGCTAGTAAGGCCTCGCGTGAACACATGAGCCTAGACTGCTCACCTGAATTAAAATGGGCAGGGGTCAAGGCATTGGTCAGGTGCAGGTGGGCTGGCCTTTAGCCGCGTTTAAATACATGCTGCCGGTCTAGCGACTAGACCACTGACCTCTTTACCACCACCAAGATAGGAGTTGTCAGTCACACTACGTAGCAGTAGGAAAAAAGTCCCATGTGGTTTAACACACCACTAGTCAGCCTACTGACACCACTGCCAACAGATTTTCTGCCAATAGATGTTCTAAAATGATAAAATTGTCCCCAAACAACCACAAAATAAACATTTTAAAATGCCCCCAAAGCAGCACCAAAGAACTGGAGGATGATAAAGTGCAGAATACAGTATACTTGTGCAAAGTAGCAGGTGATTTGGGGTTGTTGAAATTGTAACGGCTTTTGATCTATTAGCACTAGAAACATTTTGTGGATAAGATCTGCTGTGAAACAGATGGTGGGCTAGGTGAGAGTGAGGCAACTTCATATTGTATTGTATTGGCTAGAAACATTTTGTGGATAAGATCTGCTTATTGTGAGGCAGATAGTGGGCTAGGTGGGAGTGTGGAAACTTCGTATTGTATTGTAATTACATTTATATAATGCTTACTAGCCCTGACGAGGCGTCAAATCGCTTTTTCGGCGAGTAGCACGCTACTCCGGAACCCACAAAGGATTAGTGTTGAATTAGTATAGTGAAATTTGAAAGTAATTTGAGTGGTGGATAGGTTAGTCACTTATCTGGATTCAGAAGGATAGCAGAAGAGGGAAAAAAAGTTTGTATTTATATAGCGCTTGTTACCCCTGATGGGGCGTTGAAGTGCTTTTTTGGCGAGTAGCATGCTACTCTGGAACCCATAAAGCATTAGTGGTTAATTAGTATAGTGAAATATGAAATTCATTTTAGTGGTGGATTGGTTAGTTATTAGGATTAAGAAGAGTTGGGGAGGGATAGAAGAGGGAAAAAGGTTTGCCTTTATATAGTGCTTGCTTCCTCTGATGAGGTGTTGAAGCGCTTCTATGGCGAGTAGCATGCTACTCTGGAGCCCATAAAGCATTAGAGGTTAATTAGTATAATGAAATATGAAATTTGAGACGTGGACAGGTTAGTCTGTTATTTTGATTGAAAAGGATAGTGGAGGGATAGAAGAGTGAAGGATTTAGACATTTTTGTTTGTTTTGGAGGTCATAGCAGTAGGAGGAGGCTTGGGATGAGTAAAAAGGGATATGGAGGAGAAGAGTCCGAGGGTAGAGTTTAGAAAGGCTTGTTTTAGGTGATCGGTATAGTAAAAGAGGAATCAGATGATGGAAGAAGAGGTAGAATAGGTGAGAGTCTGGAAAGGGTTATTTTGGGGATCCCTTTAGTGGTATGGGGTTTGGGATCAATGAGAGAGTGGATTTAGAGATTATATTGAAAGAGGTATAGGGTAATGTTTGCAAAAAGCAATGAGATCACATACATTCAAAGGTCCTGGATTTCAAGTCATATTTGTGCAGTTCTTGGTTAATGCGTCTGTTTAATGTGTTGTATTATATGTTTGTGTGTTGGTGTGAATAATGGGGCAATCATGTGCCTATGTATTTTCACAACCTTCTGCCTCATACTCGCTCATGCCTTCCCTAATGCTGTAGTACCACAAGATCTGTCATTGCCCACCTACTCTCCCCCCACCAACTACATATTTCATTCCATCATGTCCAGAGGCTCTGATTCTTACTGCAAAATATCAGCAGCCAATCAAAACATAGTAAACACAAAAACTACATTTCCCCTCAGCCAATCAGACCAAGAAAGTCCCTATATTATGGCCAACCCATGATAACTCCTCTTTCTTTGATGCTGCAGCCTAGAGTCAACTTTATTTCATTTCTCGGTTAATTCCTTTATTAATGTACAATATTTCTATTTATTGGTGACTTTTTGTCGTACTTTTGCCTGCCGCATGCAGTGTTTACAAAACTGCGGCATGTGCCGCTATAACACTTTGGCCCACCTCTCCTCGAGAGGCCAATCGGAGCTTCCGATCAACGTGTGCACTGTGCACGCTGAGTGGCGTCCTTGCACTATCGGGGGCCTGCATGGAGAGATAAGAGAATATTTTGCTTGTCTGCTCGCTGTCGGATGCATCTTTTCAGATTATAAGCCCACAGCAGTGTCATTTTCCCACGCTAAAGGTAACTGACTGGTAGCAGCGTGCCCGCTTTGCTTGGCTCTGTGAGCCTGATGATATTTCTGGGACAAGACCACTTTCCTGTAATACTTTCTTTACTTTCCTCCTCCAGACAGTTGTGTGTGGTTGTTCCGTATGCTTTTTAGTTCTTCCTGACCAGATATAAAATTGAGGGCACTGTCCTAATTTTTGGGAGTTCAGTTGGTGTGACGAGGTGCTGACCTCTGGGCAATCCACAATTTTGAAACCGTGGTTCCCCCCTCATTGTACTGGGTACACCCCTGCCTTATTCTTCCCTTATTTTTGGGGGGGCACATATTGTATTCTGTTATTTAATGTAAAGGGAATTGATATACTGCAACTATTACTCTGAAGAGTGTCCTGGCGCTCTGCACAGACAGGGGAGAAACCAAGAGGCGAAAGGCACAGAATTAACTGTTACAGAAAAGCCATGTTTTTACCTTCTTCCGGAACCGAGAGGTGGATGCAAGAGGTCTCAATTTGAGCAGGAGATTACTCCACATAGACAGTCCCAAATGAAGAGAAGGACCTGCCCCTGGTCTGGATTTACGCATCCGAGGAATTTTGGCCAAAAAGATTTGCTAACCGCAGACTTCTGGGAAGGATGTAGAAACAAATTCTAGCTTTCAGGTATCCTGGACCTGTGCCATGCAATGCTCTGTGGATTAATAATACGATCTTAAAAGTAATCCTCTCCCTTACAGGAAGCCAGTGTAGTTCTCTGAGGGACGAGGACACATGGGTTCACAGAGGTAGCCCGAGTATTGTGAGACAAGCCGCATTCTGGACTACCTGCAACCTACTAATCAAATAATCAGACCGGCCCAGATAAAGTGCATTACCATAGTCCAGTCTAGATGCAATCAGAGCCTGGGCTACCAATTTTCTAGCCGGTAGACAGTAATTGCAGGAACGTCTTCAGCATACGTAACATGCCAAAGCAGGTCCCCACTACTGCACAGACTTGTGATAGAAAGGAAAGTTGCTCATCAAACTTAATGCCTAGATTTTGAATAGGATTTGTATGGGTAAGTTGAGGAGAAGCATCCTTCGGCCAAAAGGTCTGACAGGGCACTTCTAATCTTAAACCGAAAAAGAGAAGTTCAGTCTTTCTCGCATTACATTTCAGTTGATAGAATGATAGCCATTGGAAAACTTCGGTCAACATATTTCAGATTTTTTCACTGGGAAATGCTTAGTCCCTGGCCCAGGAGAATAGCAGCTGGGTGTCAGCATAAGAGACTACTTTAGCACCCAAGGTATCAGCCAAGCGTACAAGAGGGGCAAGATGTATGTTAAATAGTGTAGGGCTCAGGGCCTAGCCTGTGGTTGCAGAGAATGGAGGACAACACATCTCTTGACCCCTATCTTCAAGGAAGGAGGCCAGCCATTTCCACGCCTGTCCTCCAATCCCGACAAACTGAAGGCGGGTTAGAAGAGTGAAGTGGGGGATGATATTGAATGCTGTTGAGAAATAAAGCATAATCAGCACAGATCTGCCACCAGCATCCAAGGTACACCTGATGAAACAGACTACCTCCAACACTGCTTTTTCTGTGCTACATCTATGGCAAAACCTGGATTGACTAGGATGCAGCAAGTCATTGCTTTTCAGGTACTGGGATAACTGATTAACCTGTTTTCCAGCACTTTTTAAAGGGCTGGGAGTAGTGAAGTCGGCCTATAGCTAAACAGGTCTGTAACCACAGCCTGAGGGTTTATTTTAGCAGTGGTACGATTTTAGCCTGTTTCCATGCCTTGGGGACGATAACTGAATAGGGTGAGGTATTCAGAAATAGGTTAGCAAGAGGATTGCTGGTTTCTGCTCCCACGGTTGTGAGGCATGGGTGGGTCAGAGGGTAGAGTCTGCTTTGAGACTCCCAATAGCAAAAAGTATGTCTTCCGGGGAGATTCGGGGGTGGGGTTAGATATTGGAAATATTATCCTGGAAGTGATCAGCCAGTTGTTTGCAACATTCCATAGAAGGCATCTGCTGACCTATACAAGCTACTGGGGGAGGGGAATAAAAAAAAAAAAAAAAGGACTTCACTATTTTAAAAACTTTTCTAGAATTGTTACTGGCCTTTAGAATTCTAGCCTCAAAGTATAGCTTTTTTTCTTTTTATTTCCTTTCTTTCGGATACTTATTTAAGGCTGCATTGTACCTAGTTTTAGTAATAGGACAATATGACTAAGTGCTTACACACTAATTTGGCCTCTCTAGGAGGGTTAGCATACAATGGATTGGAAGGTTTAGTTCAACGTGACTGGCGTATCCGCCTTGGGCCAAATGCGCAAGTAGTGGCTTCAATCAAGTATCTAGAAGGTTAGCATCCAGGTCAATATTATTTAGGAGACAGGGGTTTCTTTATCTTTCAGGGCCCTGCAAAAGGCTTAAGGTTGGATTTTGTGAAAGGCTCTAACCGCTCTAGATATGGATACTATTTGAGATGCAGATCTCTCTACTCTAGTCCACCTAAACCTAATCATATAGTGGTAAGACCAGACTAAAGGGATTGGAATATCCACTTAGAGGGGTAGGTTAGAAAAGGTCTGATCAAGAGTATGATCAGCTTGAGGTGTGGGCATGGATACCGTCTGGGTCAAATTCATAGCAGATATACTCTCACGCATTAATATTTCTGTTTTTCCTCACCCAACTCCATATGAAGATTAAAATCCCCTAGAAGGATAAAGTGGGAGCATCTGAGGGCTAAGGGCGAGAAAGCATTGCACAGAGAGGAAAGGTAGGATCCCGCTGGACCTGGGGGGTCCATAGATTAGAGCTCCAGCTACTGAATGGTTGGGGAAAGGGCAAGGCAACCTCCACTCCTTCCAAGCCTACTATGGGGATGGAGGTATGAGTAACATTTTCCCTACAGAACATGCCACCCCCCTTCTCTGCCAATCCCACGATCCTCTCTGCAAGTTTTATAGCCCTTAGGGATTGCAGAACAGTTATCAGGGCCAGGGGAGTCTATTAGCCATGTTTCTGTTACAAATAAAGCGACTAGGGTCTCCTCACATAACTCAAAGATCTGGTCTGCATGTTTTAGAGAGAGAGCGTGCATTACTAAGGGGTGCAGAGAAGTCGAAGGCCCTTCTGATTGTAACTTCAGATGACAAGCTGGCTCGTTCAGGTGCTCAGTACCCCAATGAGTCTTATATGGCAGAGGTGGGCTGGGGAGCCTGAGGTGGTTCAGGCTCTGTGAGGGGGTGGTGTGGGGCGGGGGGTGGATGGTCAGAAGTAGAGCAGCACATCCATATCAATTGATTAGAAATTCTAGCAGGTTCTTTTGCCATCAGGTCTCTTTCTCCTTGGAAGTTTTCGGGGTGTATCCTTCTCAGGATGGACAACATGTTGGCAGTCCACTGCATCAACAAATTGGGGGGACACCAGATCTCACATGCTGGCAAAGACTGTCAAGGATTTTGGGCATTTTTGCCTGCAGCGAAAGATTTTAGTGGACTGCAGAACATCTGCCAGGTCAGTCCAAAATGATTGCTGACTGGAATTGCAGGTTTCTGAGGGACTTCAGGGATTGGAAGTTATTTCCTCCCATCTTTCAGTGGCATCAACATCTTTGGGACCTTTGTGGGACAGAGGTATTTGCGTCCTGTCTGAACATTCAGATTCCTCAGTTTTTCAGTTGGAGGTCGGACCCTCCAGGCTTGGCAACTGATACGGTTCCACAAGACTGGGGTAAGGGGTTAATGTATGCCTTGCTCCTGTTTCTAAGGATTCATTGAGTGGCTGCTTATGAGCAGCATACAGGGCAAATCTGATTCTGGTGGCCCCTCTCTGGAGAGTGCAGTCCTGGTTTCCTACTCTTTTGGATCTGTCATGCAATCTCCTGGTGCAACTCCCATTGCTGCATGACCCTCCAACGGGCCCCTCAGGCATTCTGTATCCTTTGACTCTTGGCGGAGGATGGTATGACTTATCGCTCAGTGAATAATTTTCATTCAGCCATTTCCACCAGACATGCTCTTTTGGACGGTAAACCTGTAAGAGAACATCCTTTAGTGTGCAAGGTTATGAAAGGCATTCTGGTTTTGAAGCTTTCTCACCCTCGCTATTCTCACCTTTGGGATTTCAGTGTGGTGCTAGAATTTCTTCAGGATTGGCCAGAGAATTCTTTGTTGTCTCATAAGCAATTGTCGGCCAAGTTGACTATTCTTTTATGCCTCATCTCCTGTCGCAGGGTGATGGACGTCAGAGCACTTGAGGTTTCAGGTTGAGTATTTATTCTGGAAGGGGCTTCTTTCCAGATTTCTAGGTGTACGAAAACGTTTTCTAAATGTATTTCTTATCGGAGTTTTTCTGATGTTTCTCAGTTATGTGTTCTTAAATGACTGAAGGCATATGAGCTTGCTACTGTTTCTGTCAGAGGTGATCCTACAGGGAATTTGTTGATTGCTTTACAGAAACCCTTTGGCCCTGTGCTTCAGTCACGCTAGCTAAGTGGTTCAGTTGGTTACTGACGGCAGCTGGTGTAGACATGACCATCTTTGAGGCGCACTCAGTCAGGGTTTTATGGCCTCAAAATCTGTTGAGTTGGGCTCTCATTTAGAGGATATTATGAAAGCAGCGGATTGTCTTCTGATTTTACTTTCAAACGGATCAGATTCAAACAAGCATAAATGGAGCCTCCTGTCCCAACACAGAATGAAAAATGTTCAAGCATTCGCATCAAGAATTTTCAATTTTATTAAGGACAGGAGGCGAAGATTATCCCACCCGTTAATGTGTTGTACAGATATGTATATAAGTATTGATGTTGTTCCCACCCACGTTGCTTATTGTGTGATGTATACGGAGGTTATGCCTTTCTTTTTCTTAACAGTTTCTGATTGGAAGCAGAGCTGAACATTTGCAGAGCTGGGGATCCGCTGTCTGGGTTTTATTGACAAATTTCTGATCACTGGTTGAAGTTCCTCTATGATGGTCTCCTTGTTTATCAGCACTGTGGGCTTGATGGGCAGTTGGAGCAGTTGCTGTTGGATTCGTTGGAATGTTTGGACTTTGTGTTGCTGTTTGGATTGGTTTGCAAGAAAGAGGAGCCCTCGTGGGTTGGCCATAATATAAGGGCTGGTGGGGCCTGATTGGCTAATGGACTGATGGGAAATGTAGTGTTGTGTTTACTTCGTTTTGATTAACTGCTGAAAATTTGCAGTAAAGTTAGAGAAGCATAATCCTTGCCACTGTGTCCTTAATAGAATTGAAAATTCTTGACACTAATGACTGAAATCTTTCTTACTTTCTCCCTTCCTATAGGAGGGCTCTACTCATTGCTCTTTATGAGAGAGAGTAAACAGAAGGCACAGTAATGGTAGTGGGTAATAAAATGAGAGAGACCCCTTGCACACCAGGGGAATAGGGTAATAGTAAATAGTGGGGGGAAAAAAGAGATCCCTTGGTGAAATTAAATGCCACAGACAATTGGAAAGAATGAGTGAATGACTACGCTTAAGCCCATATATTAGAAGTGAATGTCAAATACAAAATCAAAGAATTTTTTTAATTCTGCTTTTATTTTTAATATTTAAAAGGAAAAGGGCTTTTTTGTACAAAAAGTGCTTTAAAAACAATACATTATCATTACATTCTAGTATACAACAAAATACATCTCAAAATTAAAACATTTTTACATAAGACAAAAACAGTTGATCCTAGAGATGGGAAAAACATAGGAGAGAACAAAAAAACAGACAGTCCTATTTGTCATAACCGTACATATCCGGGAAATCAAATAAAAAGAGACTAATCCAGGACACGTTTACTTATGTCTACGGAAATAGCTCTGTCCCTTGATTATGTAATTTCTTGCGTCGACGGGTTTCGATGGTTAATTGGAATTTATGACCATCTTTTTCAAGACAGAAATGATATGTCTCTCCTAACACAATGGCACTGGGTGGTTGCCAAATTCATGAAGATCCTCTAATTGAGCCCAAGTCCTGTTTTTCACTTCCTTGCCGGGGTGGGGGAAACCTGGAATTCAGTACAATTGGACTTTAAGGTCCTGCTCATACAATTCCTGGGTAATAGATAAATTGTGTTGAAAGCCCGTATACGAGAAATGATGGATAAAGCACTAGAATAATAAGACAATGGGTTGAATCGAATAATGTGTAATATGATCATTGAAACCGCAATCTAGAAAATTGAAAAGTGGATGCATAAATGTATGTGGAATGATGTCACTATAAATATTGTATAGAACTGTATGGGCCATTTGAAATCGAAGGTCATATAATCCAATACATTTTGTACACAAGTTGAGTGGTATAATGAAGGTGGAATAATTGTCACTCAGAATACTTATATAAGTATGTTTATCTGCAGGATCTTCATGAATTTGGCAACCACCCATTGCCATTGTGTTAGGAGAGACATATCATTTCTGTCTTGAAAAAGATGGTCATAAATTCCAATTAACCATCGAAACGCGTTGATGCAAGAAATTACATAATCAAAGGACAGAGCTATTTCCGTAGACATCATAAGTAAACGTATCCTGGATTAGTCTCTTTTTATTTGATTTCCCGGATATGTACTGTTATGACAAATAGAACTGTCTGTGTTTTTGTTCTCTCCTATGTTTTTCCCATCTCTAGGATGAACTGTTTTTGTCCTATGTAAAAATGTTTTAATTTTGAGATGTATTTTGTTGTATACTAGAATGTAATGATAATGTATTGTTTTTAAAGCACTTTTTGTACAAAAAAACCCTTTTCCTTTTAAATATTAAAAATAAAAGGAGAATTTTAATAAATTCGTTGATTTTGTATTTGACATTCACTCATTCTTTCCAATTGTCTGTGGCATTTAATTTCACCAAGGGATCTCTTTTTTTTCCACAGTAATGGTAGTGACTGTTCAACTCTCTACCAAGGACAGCATAGTAACGTTCTCAGTAGGGGGTACACAGCCAGACTCAAATGGGAGAGGGCAAGTGGTGGAGTTTGACACACCCACCATTCCACTCCCCCACCCCCCCAGTGTCATGACAGATATGCGCTGGCCCTTACACTACCGGATCTCTCAGATTCCTAGATAGCAGGGAGTGGCAGGAAAAACTGTTACTTCCCTGAGAAAAACAGCATGGTCGCTTCAGTGCTGTAGTAAACAGTAGCAATGTCAACTCGTGATTCGTGATCACCGTTTTCAGTGATAACAGCACAACATACTAACGTAAACAAAATAAGTGCATAGGAGCGGAAAACAGCATACTTAAAAATAAAAAAAGACAACAATTTTCCCTTTCCCTTTAATGCTATATACTTTTTTTTAACATAGCAAACTTTAATAGCCTAGTAAATAAACAACAAAACACAAAATAAACAAGGCTCTATTTTCAATTAAAACCCAGAGACTAACTTTTTTTAATACTAATCCTAACTAACTAGAACCACTCGCAAATTGTCTCCTAGATACTTCCCGACACTAAAAAACAAGTAACTGATCAAAATGGAATAAACAAGGTCCCTCAATGAAAAACTTCACAACAGGAAGAGGTTATGGAGAACAGTGATTTTTGGCGCCTTAGGATGAAATTCACCCTAAGAACATACAGTAGTCCTGACAACTAAGATTGGCAAAAATCTGTGAAGACAGCTTCCAGCATTTGCATGAGGAAATAAGGGACAAAAAAACCCCTCACACCTCAACAACACGCTATACTAACTAATGGGGAGAGTAATGAGTAAACATGGAATTGCTTAAAGACACTGTCTAAAAAGGGCATGCGATCATCCAGACGGACTCCGTGTTCAATAAGGCAACGTTAAGCCTCGCAAAGATTCAAACTATTGAACATGTTTACTCTGATCACAGGAACATGTCACGATCACAAGATATGGGCAATGGATTATTCACAGCAACTCTCATCTAACATGTGAATGGGATAGGATGTGGCCTAACGGCTAGGGCCGTTGACCTCAAATCTGGGGAACCGGGTTCGTGTCTCGGCAAAAACGCTCAACATTCTGTGATTCTGGGCAAATCACCTAATCTCCCCATGCCTAACAAAAATGAGTGTCTGTACGTAACGCAACTGGTGCTTCTGGTCAAGTTTGCACTATATAAAACTCTGAAAAAATGAATTAATATTTAAAACCCCAAACAGTTATAGACGGATATCAGCAATTGGCGCTGCACATTTTGCAGCATCATTCCTAATCGAGTTAGAAAAATCTTTATTTCGATCACATGATCATAAAAGATATACATAACATCACAGAATAATTCATTTACAATTTAAAAACGCATTAAATAACAGTAGTGATCAAAATTAATTGAGGTATGCCGAGAATCAAATCTATACTGAATCGCCAAGTCTCTTAATGTAGCGGTTTCGGGCATACCACATTGAAGTTAAAAATTTGGATAGTGCAAATACGGTAGTTGGGGCCAAATCTGTCTTTAAAACTCTATAAGCGGGTAAAAAGGTTCTGAATCCCATGTTTTTGAGTAAAGGAACGAGCCAGTATTTCCTGCTCCTCTCATAGGCTCGGCAGAAAAAGATCACATGTACATCATTCTCCTTTGTATGGGCACATGCGGGACAATTTTCTGTAGGGGAGCGGCAAGACCATGTTGCTGTGAAAGATGCCAAGGGGTGGGTCCCATATCTCCATTGGAGGAATAGTTTCCTAGTTAGTACCGGAGTCATAGCATCTAGGACACTTTCCAATTGATAGGAGTCTTTGATTTTTATGAACTGGTTGGTCAGAGATCCATCACGGGTGCCGTCAACAGTTTGTGAGAGCATTTGGTTGTAGTAGGCTCTCAATAGCACCTTTCTAGGGGTCCTATTACTTGTATTTACTGGATCTAACCATAGTTCAGGGAGTCCAATTGCCTCAGAAGTTCTCTTAATGTAGTTTAGCCAAGGTGTTCTTGTGGCATTCGGCAACATTAGGAATTCCTGTAGCTCAGCTCTGTAAGTGGAGAGGTCTGGGCTGCTCCATAGGCGTCTCCAAAATGCTAGGGGTTTGAGCCCCAGCTCCTCAGTTATGGGCCGGAGGCCCATATCCAGCCTGAGAGGGAGAATTGGAGTACTCAACGGAAGAGTGGTAATCTGCCTCAGAAACTTATTCTCGGTTGTCAATAGTTTTGGTGATGGAATGTGACCCCCACAACTCGCCCCCATAAGTGACACCCCCCCGGGCCTGTGCCTTGTAGATTTGAATAACGGGGGTGAGTGGCCGGTAGGGTGATTTATTCGCTACTCTCATAATACCACCCGCCAACTGTTCCAGTTTGATATTTGCTTTTAACTGGTGTGCCGACCACGTTAGGTTTTCATTAAGGGTAATCCCCAGGTATTCAATTGTGTGGACCCGTTCCAGTTGAACTGTACCTAGCATGGGGGGTGGGCGGTTAAGGGGTTTGGGGTTGAGAATCATGTATTTGGTTTTCTGAGGGTTGATTTCGAGTCCCCTTTCTGTGCAGAACTCCAGAAAACCGTTCAAGACTCGTTGTATGCCCATCGGGGATTTAGACAGCAGCAGGGTGTCATCTGCAAACATAATTGCAGGCACCCTGCTGCCAGTCAGTTTTGGGGCATCAGTATTGGGAATCCTGTCCAGATGAGCGATTACCCCGTTCACAAAGAGGCAGAACAGGGTCGGTGCGAGCACACAACCCTGTCTTACCCCTCTGCGAACGGGGAACCTTCCGGTTAATTTGCCACCTCTACCGCACCTAACGCGCGCGTAGTTGTTATGGTGTAGTCTCATCAGGATTGCCAAGATATCTCCTGGGACGTTCATCTCCTCCATAACCTGCCATAATTTTGCTCTTGGGACTAAGTCGAAGGCGGCACGCAAGTCCACGAAAACTGTGTACAAGGTGCCGCCCTCGATTAATGCGGTCTTCCAATATAATAGGTTCAGCCTAAAGATTTGGTTGATTGTGGACACCCCTTGCCTAAATCTCGCCTGGTAGGGAGTCAAGATATCCCTCTCCTCCATCCAGTTCTGTAACCTATCCAAGATCAGTCTTCCAAAAAGCTTTTGGGATACGTCAATAAGACTGATCGGGCGATAATTGGCTGGTAGCAGAGGGGATCCCTTTTTAAAGATAGGAACCACCTCTGCTCCCAGCCAAGTATCTGGGACCTCCATCCCCCCCAAGACAGCATTAAATATCAGCATGAGATAGGGGGCCAATATCCCTGGTTCTTGCTTAAATAGGTCGCCGGGTACCCCAATTAAGGCCTGGGGCTTTCCCTGTTGACAGCCCAGCTATGGCCACCCTCACCTCTTTTTCTGTAAAAGGTACTCCTTCGGAGTCTGGCACTATTGTGTTGTGTGGTGTATTCAGAGCCCCTTCCTCTATTGAGTACAGTGACTGGAAGTGGTTCTGCCATATGCTAGGAGCTATATTGGGCTCGATTGCCGTGGATAGATTCTCTGTTCCATTGGCCACTATACACCAGAATTTACTAGAGTCTCTAATGGCAAGTGACCTTGCTAGTTCCTCCCAATATTGTTGGTCCCACTCAGCGCTGGCATTCACCAGGAGTTTCCTATAAGCCCTTCTCCAGGATTGAATTTCTTCCCTGCCTTTACGCGCCTTTATTGCAGATAGCAATTTAGTTTTGGCGTCCCTGCATGTCGCATTGTACCACGTTCTCTTGGTTGTTGGACCGGTTTTTCCCCCTCGTTTTGAAAAAAGGTCCAGCTCCAAAGTACTAATTAAGTCTACATGAATCTGGCCAACTTTTCTCTGTTTTCCCCTTCTCCTATTTTCACCCCAGTGGAGAATGCGCTCTCTAAAAGTGGGGTAATTCTGGCATACAATTTTGGTAGCTTGTCGCCACTTGTAGCCAGTTTCTCCCACCTTACTCTTCTCCGATTATTTTCCAAGAGCAGGCCTGACTTATTATTGCTAGGACCGCGGGCTATATCCTCGTTGCCTGGTAGAACATATTCAAGCTCTAGGGCATTGTGGTCACTATCCCATCTCTCAGTAACCTTAAAGTCAAGGATTTGTGACCACAGTGGTAATTTAACAAGAATATAGTCAAGTCGCGATTCGCTGCCAGATTTGTTATAGGTGTGTTTACTTGGCATGTCTGATTTACAGCGCCCATTGCAGGCCCTTAGACCTTGGTTTAAAGTAAGGGCAGTTATCTGCAGGGCGAGGGGAGTCCAAGCTCTAGGTGGGGGCGCCACCGTGGCCGGGACTAGCCATCGTGAATCTTCCTCAAAGGAGGATCCGTCGCGAAGGCCTGGTAATGGCTCAAAGTGTGAGTTTAGGTCAGCTCCCACTATGTAGTGAAGTTCCCCTGGGATACCAACTAGGAAAGCCGAGAGCTCCTCTATAGTGGTGGATTCTTGTGACGTGGGTACAGGTCTCGAATACACATTTACTACCATCAGTTTCGTGGAGTTTGGCCACTCTAAGAGGACAGCTAAGATGTCGTCAGAATCTGTCGCCATACAACTGGCATGGCAGCCCAGATCTGAAGCGACCCAAGTTGCCAACCCTCCTGAAGGTCTGCCCCGTCCCCCCCACTTAGCTGGTTTTGAGAATACTGCATAACCCTGAGATGTAAGTTCTTCTCGAGCCCAGGTCTCCTGGAAAAGGCATACACTCTTTGAATTAATAAAGAAAACCCACTCCAGATTATCAATTTTATTGGCCAACCCAGCAACATTCCATGAAATCAAGGTCATGAATGGTGGTTTGATAAGGGGTGAACCTCTGTTGGGGGCGTTGGAACCGTTAGTCTCATGGGTGTCCATCGGGAGAGGGGACAATTGCCCCTGGACCGAGCCATTATTAGAATTAGTCTCGGGTATGTCCCTTGGGGAAGGCTCTGGAACCTGGTGAGGTGTTAGTTCACTTTGTGCCCCTGTGGGTTGCGTTTGTTCCAGGGATGTGCTATTCCCTGTCCGAATGAATGGGAAGGACTCTCTCCCCTATATCTGTTGTAAGTTGGAAAGTGGGCTAGGTAGTGCATTCTGTGGGGCCCCGGAACTCCTCTCATAATTCCCCCCCTCCACCCCTCCTCCCAACTTTGTGCTCCCAACCTACCTCCTCCCCATACGGTAAGAAGTGATCAGGAAGTCTGCCCCTCTGGTAGTATGGATCCCTTCTCTCCCTGCGACAGCTCTCCCAATCGTCCATCATTTCCTGGTGTTGTCCCCATCTCTGATCCTCCGAATTGTATAAATTCAAGGGATAGAAAAACGAGAGGGGGAGGACTTGGATGTTACTACCTTGGTCGTCAGAAGGCCATGTGCAAATATAGGAGGCTGTGTTTGGCTCTCTAAAAGTAACCAAAACGCAGTCTCCTCTAATTGATTTTCTGGAGTATCCCACCCAGGGAGCCCGCCTAACCATGATAATGTCGCTAGTTATGCCTTGTGGGAGCGGTCTATTTATAGACAGCCAGCTAATGACTTTATTTTTGAGAGAAGGGATTGATTCTTGTGTCATAGGTTTTAGTTCAGGGACCCCTGCCAAGATCACAGTGTAGGGGGACGCCTCTGGTGGCAAATTCACAGATTTGGTTTTGCGAGGAATGTTGGGTTTCTTCCCCGAAAGAGTTAATTCATTCTGTGTTGTGGTCAGGGTTGCAACAGAGTCTTTAGGTGGGGGAATAATAGTGGGAGTTGGGATTGAAGACTGCTGAGTCTTTAGAGGGGCGGTATTTGTATTAGGGTTAGGCAGGGATTGGGGGGTCTTATTTTGGTTAAATTTGGATTGTGGGTCCTGAGTAGCTATAACTAGGCCCTTTTTATTTAGAATTGTGATGGACTCGCTTCCTTTTTTGCACTTTGGATCTGTGTCCCCCTTAGCTCCTTTCGATTCGAGTTTCATTGAGTCTGCTAGTTGGACTGTGGATTTTTCTATATTGACCAACCTAGCTTCGATCTTAATCAAGCGAGCTTCAAGGGGACTCAGTAAGGACCTAAAAAGTGCACCTATATCAGCCAGTGTGATTTCATCACTAGAGTTTTCCACTGAGATATTATTTAAATCGGCCGATTTGGCCGTATGTGTAGGGGCCAGAGGTGAAATTGTTATACTGGGCATATTCGAGTTAATATCGATAATGGTGCCGTTGGCGCCATTACCCCTCAGTGGATTAGATTTTGGGGCTTTTGTCCTGCTACCTTCCTTGTTTGCCCCCCCCTCCTCTTTTTTTGAATTGCACCTTCCCTAGTACCCCTTGTTAGATATGAGCTA
Organism: Lissotriton vulgaris; assembly: GCF_964263255.1. Taxonomy (NCBI): domain Eukaryota; kingdom Metazoa; phylum Chordata; class Amphibia; order Caudata; family Salamandridae; genus Lissotriton; species Lissotriton vulgaris. The sequence goes on along the minus strand of NC_141700.1, from coordinate 504,667,196 downwards.
ATCTCTTTATCATTAACTATAACTATATTAGGTTCAAGGGTCGGGGCGGGATTACAGGTGAGTTTTGGGGTGTTTGGGCTTTGGGCAGAGCCATTAGACTCATATCTTCAAGGTCACTGGGGGCCTCTATTGTGAAATCTGGGTTGGTGGTTGATTCGCTAGATGGCTGGTTTGCCCCCATGTCCCTCGGTACATAGTTTGTGGGTTCTAGCCTCCCATCCGGAGTTCTAGCTTGAGCCATTGGCCCCATTGAGGATCTCCTAACCCAGTCTATTTCCTGGGAAATTCGTCTCTCCAAAACCTCCATTTCCTCGATCAAAAGTAATCCAGCTTTGACAAAATAATTGTCGATGGTACCTTTAGCGGCTCCAGCCGCGGCCAAAGAAGATTTGCTCCTAGTTTCTCTGGTGCACATTGCTCCGTTTCTCGAGTGGGATAAACGGGCAGGGGGGGGTGGGTCCGGCCCGGTCTCTGCCGTCCTCGAACGGCCTCAAACGGCCCGCTCTTTGCCCGGTCTTAGCCCCGGGCTGAGTCCCGCACGCGTCCCGCGTATTACTGAAAATATATACGTGTGTGCTGTGGGCGTGCCTTGCAGGGAGAGCGGGCCAGGTGATGTCAATCGGCCTCGCGGGGACTCCTGGTTGCTGGAGTCCCCCGCGTCACGCTCGCAGCCCTGCACGCCTCGCACTAAGCACACAGGTGGGGGCCAGATGAAGGGCGGAGCGGGTCCGGCGAACAGTTCTCCTTAGTCCAACTGGGCGGGTAAACAGGGATTTCTGGAACACGCCACTCCGTAGCTTGCACTGCGGCAAGAGTCTCACCCGGTCCACAGGAAAGGCAGGTTCTTAAAGCTCCGGTGTGCTGTGGGCGTGCCTTGCAGGGAGAGCGGGCCAGGTGATGTCAATCGGCCTTGCGGGGACTCCTGGTTGCTGGAGTCCCCCGCGTCACGCTAGCAGCCCTGCACGCCTCGCACTAAGCTCACAGGTGGGGGCCAGATGAAGCGGGACCCGCGGAGCGGGTCCGGCGAACAGTTCTCCTTAGTCCAACTGGGCGGGTAAACAGGGATTTCTGGAACACGCCACTCCGTAGCTTGCACTGCGGCAAGAGTCTCTTCCTAATCAGAAAGCAGCATTTTTGACAAACATGAATGGCTCTCAAAGGAGCAAAACTAACTGAGGCTTCCTTGAACACCGCTCTACATTCAATGATCTACACAAGAAACAAATCAACACAAAATAGTGGAAAGCCTGAGTTAGCATTGGATATAAAATTATTAAAAATGAAAGGTTACCAAAAACAAGCATTGACATAGGCAATAGATTTTGCCTATGCAAGATCTATCGGCTTAGCAAAGCATTTTTTTTCTTCACGTTGCACTGGAGTGCAAGTTGCTATGCAACATGGGTAAAAGAGGAAAAAAAACACCATGGTGTGGCCATTTAGACAAGTTTGGGGAAGGGGGTGAAGTGATGAGAGTAATGGAGGTGATTGACAAAACAGGGGGTGGGGGGGGGGGGGGGGGGGGCGCGCGCGCAAAGGATCAACATGTGCCATAATGCCACTTTGAAAAGTTTACACTATATAAATGGGGTGGGGAGTGATATGTCGGGTCAAGTAACACAAGGCAGAAGGGTGGGGACCGGGGAGTATTCAAAACAATTGCAAACGGGCGGGGGGAGATTGGCAGGTTAAAAACAACTGCGGGCAGGGGGATGAGAATAGCAAGCGGGAGGGTGGGACGAATGATTAACACCGGCGAGCAGGAGAAGGGCAGGGGTGGGTAGAAAAGCATCAGTGACTGAGAAGAGGGAGGTATGATGGGCAGAAAAACTACGGGTGGGAAGAGAGCAGCTGGGTGTGGGAGGGTTAATATGGCAGCGGGGTGAAAACGAACAGGGATGGCAGAGACCAAACAACGGCATGTGCTCTTATAGAGTGCCTGGCCAAAACCCCCCCACAAAATATAGTACCTTTAGGAGAACACAGCCAGTGGAAGAACACCGCATGCAAACTGGAGGCTCTGCTAGGTCCATACTCCATAGCATAGACAGAAGCCCAAAGAAGACTGCAGCAGAAGATGAGCAGCAGACAGGAAGCAGGAGGCCTGACCAGTAAGAACTAAGGAACCAAGAGTGAAGTGGGAGCCAACCAATGGTAACCATCAGTAAGTAATGGGCGGGCTCTAAGCTAGTTTTCTAACCTTTTTTTGTAATAGCAGCTTTTGCGGACAGCGCATACGTGATGCAGGGGAGATCTAAACACAACTTAAGCGTAGCACCTTAAGATAATTTGTTTTTATAAACGCTAGCACACTTTTGTCCTTTCCTACCACTGTAATTAACAGCTTTTACTACCTGCCAATATACTGTATTTGTCAACCTTGGAAGGCTATGTTGGCCCAGTTTGGATTGTGGCCCACAGTTATGAAGATTTTTGTAGAAGGTTTAATAAACAGGACCATGTTTCCGGGAAACACATGGTTACGTCCAATATACAATTCTTCTGCAAGAAGGTGGGGATTTTAAGTGGACACTGACACACTATCCAATAGGCAAAATCATGATCAGGAAATAGGAGAAGACATGTAGTAGTAAAGGATCAATTATGCAGAGAAGAGGTTTTTGTTGCTAAATCAAGATCAATCGAGTTATAAAATGTGTATGATGCATCCCTTTTCATTAAAAAGACTGCTTTGACAAACACTATTATGTTTGATTTGGCATAGAAAATAGAAAGGTCAAGTAACACGTATAGGAAGAAGACATAGGCAAGATGGCAGCTGTGCAAGCCATGGTCACATGGTTATGGGATGAGTGGGATAATTTCAAGTTCCATCCCGCATTCTCCATTTTAGAATCACCTCCCCCCTCTATTTTCATCCTTTCTTTCCACTCCACGGAGGATTATTTCAGACCTCTGTAGGTCCCTTCCTGCAATGTTCCAAAACCAACAATGGTTACGGTACAAGGAGTGTACTCATGTCCTTTCAAGTCACCTCTACTAGAGTCAAGGTCGGACTAGCCTATCAGGCAATCTGGCAGTGCTGGAAGGCCTTGTCTGCCAGGTCAGTGAATGCCTTTTTTTGGCTGTTGGTGGGCCTGTTTAATGATCTAATAGGTCAATTTTCACTGTTGATTTCTCTGACATTACCGCAACTCCTGCCTGTATGAAGCACAAATGCAAGCAGTCTCCCATACCTTGCAAAACCCCTACAAAGCTCTTCTTTACAAGTTCAAAACTGCCCTGTTTTGTAAAATGTGGGCTACTTGTTCAGCTATCTAACTAGGTAATGGGGACACTTATTTTGTGCCAGGGCCTATTTTCGGTCCCAAACTGACCCTTGCTTGTATATGGTCTTGGGCTGAGGCTCAGACCTCAACATCTGTGGCCCTCATGCAACCTTTGCTCAGTGAGGCTTAGATAGAAGATGGCCCTGGGGACTGATACTGAATGAGCAGAGTGGGGTCTGAAGCCTAATCCTAAAATCTAAAGAACATATCGAGGGATACTCACCGTAATTTAAGTGTCAGTAGCCAAGAAGGGAAGTCACTTAACACAAATGCAGTTTTTGGGGCTTGATCTTGGCTGCTCAGGGGTATTTGTTGGTGGAGTGATTATTTACCTAAACAAACACAGCACCTTTCAATGTTGACCAACACTTTGAGGACATTTTGCAGTAAAATGCACAGTAAGCGATTCATAACTGCTTGAAATCTGGTTTCGATTTCAAGTATATGATGAAGATCAAAAGTAGACACCTAAAAACTGCTGGACAGTTGAGTTATACCTTTAATGCTTTGCATTCTTTAACAGTGGTTTTTACTCTGTGGGGTCTAGGGGCCCTTCGAAGCTTGGTCAAGGGGCAGCTAATGCTAAGAAAATTGAATAATATAAACAGATTAATAGATGCTATATAGAAAATGAAGCGAAATGTAACATTGAAAATCAGACGTTCTGTAAATGTAAAGTAATTTGAAATTGAAGGGTAAAAGTGGATTAAGTATTGTCTGATTAGTTTATGGGAGCAGAGCAAGCACATCCAACAGAATTTAGTATAGAGGATGAATGGCCCTCACTGAATTTATACAAGCTCCAACCTACCCAGTAAAATTAAAATGTTGATTTTTTAAAATGTTTCGTGAATTAAATAACATATTTCCTCATTTGTGTATTTGATGAATGCTTGCTTTTGCCTTTTTTGTATATTGGTCTGCTGTTCAAACAATTGAAAATGCAGTTTTCCTCACACTTGAGGATTCAGCTTCCTCGGTACCAGATGCTTCTCTTGGCCCCCAAGAGCAATGATACAGTGTGTATGAAGGACAGAGTGATACTGGCTTGAAAGGGTATTTTGAACATGAGCACATGTATTTAATGGCCCTGAAGTGCGCATTTGATATAGGAAACTTCAGAAGAGTGGCACTGATTTGCTGAAATCTCTACATAGAGTACAAGATGGAGGAGAACTGTAGGAAACATACAAGAGCTACAACTAAGAACTGCATATTCAGCATAAGGCTGCTTTCTCTTACTGAACTCCCAATAAATCCCACAGTCCGCCCAGCTATACAGATTCCTTTAACAAATATCTGAAGGAGGATTATTGGTCACTGAAGATCACTGAGTAACTTCAGTAATACTATGCTATTTAGAGGCAGGGGGAAATTGCACTCTGCAACTGATGAACAAGTTACCTACCTTTGATGCAGGGATTCTGAGCTTAGAACAGAACTAGGCTTAGAATCATAAGACATCAGTATATACAGACTGAGTCACCATACCACCTCAATAATTATAAGTCTAAGTTTGACTACCTATAGTGCCTCACTTGCCATCCTAACCTTACGAGAGAAACAAGTGAATTGGCACCTCAAAACACAACCCTCTCAGGGATCACGGTAATAGGAAGTACCCTTTCGCTATCTCACTCGTACTCATCCACAATAAGATAACCAGGAGCCACGAAGGTGGTTTAGAACGTTTATTCAAACTATCGTGCTCCGAAATGCAGTTCACGTGCCAAAATTAGAAAACAAAGGCATACTAAAAATACTGGTAGCATGGTGAATAATCCATCTATCATGAAAAGTCCTGTAATTTTTGTAGGACAGACTAACCTAAACTCCCCTCCCTTGTTAATGAAGCTACATGATTATATATCAAAGATCTTTGGGATTACTGGCAAACCCGTACCTCAGCATACACAGAGGGACGCTCAACAACTCAGCAGACACACTGCTTTTGTAGCAGAATTCTCGTTCCATGTGTGTGTTTGTTGCTTATGGGCTCACCTATATGATAGGACATGTGTGCACATAAACAACAGCTGCATTTCTGTGTTATATCTAGGTGTTAGTGCCTGGGAAGAACAAATAACAAGGAAAATTGTTGTTTGACCTGGTCTATGGTGTTCAGACTAAATCCCAGGAAAAAAGCAGAAAGCAAAAAGATATGCAGGTTCCATGTGAAAGTACATTGTGGCACAAAAGCAAACCTGTTTATATAGTAATGTGCGCAAAGGAAAATGAGGCCTACAACGTGCACAGTTAGGCTAACATAAGGAAAACTACAATGGGCCTTGCAGGAAACACAACACCTTCAGCAGCAACCTTTCTGGTAAATAATCCATCTACCTGAAGATTCCTCACCTCAAATGTCCTTCAAGTACCAGACTAGATCCAGAAATTTGAAGTAGGTCTCCTGTGTCAATAGGTGTACTCCGCTTCAAGCTCAACCCCAGATATGAAATCATGGAGCAGTACAAGGCACTGCCCAGGTGCAGTGATGTCAACTCTCCATCATTCTTTCCACACCTTTAGAGGCAGAGAAAATGCTAAAGGGATTAACAGGCAACATGGTGCAATAAAAGTAATCCAGCACCGTATTAACAGTTGTGTGGCCACTCCTCAGAACAGGGAGGTGGGTGGGATCAGTGAGGAATCTGTAAGCGGAGCATCCACCAGAAAGATTGTTGCTGAAGGTAAGCAACTTGCTCTTCTGGTGGATATATTTTACCTTTAGATTCCACACTTCTTCAATTTATACTCAACCAGTGCATTCCCAGGTGGTTGTCTGAGGAGACAATAAGTCATAAAATACTGATACAGCAAAATAGTAATTCCTGCTTATTTCGGAGTCAAAACAGCAGTGCGTGTTGAAAGAATGGATTTAAGATCACTTCATGGTTTTGCTAATGTCCAACATGGGAAAGGCCAGAGACAGCACAGAAGGGTTGGCTGTAGCTCTGTTGGATTGGGCTCGAATGCCCTTAGGAGGTTTTGTTTTGGTGCGGGCATAGCGGATCGGGCTGCACAGGACAAGATAGTCAGAAACTACAATTGAATCACATTTTCCTTTTTGGAGCCAGTGTAGCTACAGGAAAAGTTGGTCATGGGGCAAATTTGTGTGCATCTCGTCAATGTTAACACCGACAAACTTTCTGAGGGGTACATAAAAAGCAGCCTTTTATCCTTCTTAGTAAGTTTGTGATAGACCTTTCAACTCAGGCCCTCTCCCCAGAGGATGCGGCCCGGCTAGACAAAAAATTGGCGAGTTCTGTTGGATGCCCCATGGACGTTTTCAAATGCATTGGGAGCCTACTAGGGGAACCACTCCTATAGATGATGCTTGAGGTTAAGGAGGAGGGCTCCCTGCCACGACACCACAGAATGGCCACAATCACCCTCATTTTTGAACAAGGTAATCCTCTGGGGGATTGTTTCTCATGCCAATCTCCTTACTCAATCCAGAGACCAAAATTCTAGTCAAGGTGCTAGCCAATCACCTATATCAAGAATAGATAAGCTTATTCATGCATACCAGTCTGGGATCATGCCCAACAGAGCGACAAGACACAATCTCAGGCACCTCTCTGGGGTCTTGGCAAGGGCAAAAGACATTCGGCAGCCAGCAGTGGTGCTGGTCATAGATGCAAAAAAGGCCTCTTAATCCCTGGAATGGCCTTAACTTGAGGCTGTCCTACACAAAATAAGGGTTGGGTGCCAGATTCCTGAAATGGGTCAAACTATTCAGATCCTAGGGCACTGGTGAGGGAGAATGGGGTGGTCCAATGAGAATTCAGTCTTGGATGGGTGTTCAGGCAGGGATGTCTCCACGCTACCCCCGTTTTATGCCCTGGCGGTTGAACCCCTGTCCAACTGGATTCAATGCAATGTACATTTGAGAGGTCTTCGACGGGTTGTGGACTGGGAGCATAGCGTTTTCCTCAGTGACATAACAAAGGCTCCCACATCCTCTGCAAAGCGTGGGGGCGGGTTCCAGGGTGTCCCCTCAGCACACTATGCTGGTCCGAGTGCTCCTGGGTGAACCAGGAAGGGGGGCCCGCCATGTATTTTGCAGGGGGGGCCCCCTCGAGTTTTGTTACACCACTGGTTTCCATATATGCGGATGACATGCTCCTCTATGTGATGGACCCATGACACTATCCTCAGGTTGCTAGAGGTACTAAGCACATTTCAGGAATACGCTTGGATCCGACCTAATTGGCATGAATCAGTGTCATATCCGCTCATGCCCTGCCACACATCGGTGGTATGGGGGAATAATCTAAAATGGACGATAGAGGAGTTCACATACCTGGCGGCATACATTACTCAAGACCAGTAAGTCTTTATGTGTAGGAACCTGGGTAGGATACAGGAGGACAACAAGACAGACATAGAACACTTACTTCCTCTATACGGTCTAGCGGTCCTGTTTAAAATGATCTCCCTGCCCAGGTTCCTCTATATATTGCAGAACACAGACTACAAGATCCTGAGCTCCTTCTTTCAAAGGGTTGATAGCATCATAAGATCTCTGTTGTGGGACAAGGCACTCCTGGAATAGCACTACATTCGCGGACAAGATCCCCAAACTACGAGGCATAGCTGTAATGAACCTACAACATTACTACAGAGCCTCTCACTTCCTGATAGTTAATGATTGGGCATTCACAAACCAGAAGAAGCCTCAGTGTGAGCAGACAGGGGAACAATGCCACCCATGGGGGTATCCCAGGGATCTTTAAGGTGAGACAGACCTGAGCCAGACACTGACCTCAACTGACAAAGTTATCAAAATGTGGAAGGAGATGACTAAGGGATTAGGATGGGGGAAAAAGCTTGCATTAGAAACACCACTGTGGGATTAGAATCTGCTGGCAAAGCTGACGTTTTTTTTCTTCTGAAATGGGACCTCCTGGTAATATTGAAACTAGGGAATATATGGAGTTCTGAAGGGCTGCTCCCATTTGATGAAGTCAAACGACAATATGAGTTGATTGAAACCCAACGGTTCTGCTATCTACATCTTAAACATGCTCTAAGTATGAGCTCCCTCCAGATTCAGTAAAAAATGAATCGCTTTGGGAGGGCAGACTATTGATACCACCAATACATCAACATACTGCATCCCATATATACAAGGCGCGCCTCACTAATAACCACGACTCCTTGGCAAACCCCAAATATAAGTAGAAAGCTGACCTCAGAGCCCTAGAGAATGGGGACCAGGGGGAAGCTTGTCAATACCCTTGGGAGAATGGGATTAGAGTGGGCTTCCAACTTCTAGAACTAAAAGTACTTCATAGAGCCTACTTCACTAAAACACGTTTATATAAAACGGGGAAAATAGCCACTGATACTTGTTTACAGGCCTGTCATATGCTAGGTTTCCTGATCCACACTCTCTGGGAATGCCCGAATATGTAGGGGTTACTTCAACATAAGATAGCCAGAACCCTGGAAAAGTCACTAAAGCTCACTTCACAATTGATTACCTTAGGGATACGATACTATCAAACCCTTCCCAAACATGCCTCAATCTTCTTCAGTCTTGCACTAATGGTGGCAAAAAGAAAAACATATTTTTCAGCTGTGGAGTAGCAGTGTGCTGCCGGGGGGGACTGGACGGGCACGCAACATGGACTGGTGCCTGGTTGCTGAAGAAACAATCTACCGGGAATGGTGCTGCCCCCAAATGCATTTCAAAATATGGGGCCCATTGAAGGAATTTAGGGACACTTCCTGAGGACACCCACATCTCTAGCACCGAGCGCCACGCCCACATAAATGTTATGGGAACAGGGCAGGCGGTGCGTTACCCATGGCTTGGGTTCTGGCCCGACCCCCAAAATGACTGGCCACAAAATAAACGAATGCAGAGCCGGGTGGGGTTCTGGTATATGTACTTATAGTGCCTCTAGAGAAGTGTACTAATGTGTTCGCTACCTGAAGAAAGGCATTTTTTTATAACATGAATTACCTTTACAGACTGAAAATAAATTAAAACATTTTTTTAAAAGAACTCAAATTGCCCAGCTCATTCTTCAGCCATGAAAGTAAAGGTTGCAGAGGTACAGTTGCAGAACATGTCCATTTCAGTGTGGGACGAGTCCAACCCTGAGTGTAAATGGAAGAGGAGAGCAGAGGGACAGGCAAAGCAGATCTGAGTAGCACACACTCCTTGGCCAGTCAGTGCCTGCACCTGAAGCAGCTTTCTTGGAACCCAAGCCACCATAGGGGCGGGAAGACGTTCTTACTAAAGATGGTAGTTCCCAACTCAGACATAATAAATGTCCCAGGGCTACTTCCAGCAGAACCTGCAGCAAGTAGGACGGCAGTGCATGCTCTTATGAGTGGCAAAAGGTACCACTGGAGACGTACAGCAGACGGTAAAAATATATTGAACTAGGTCTGGGTGTGAATGCCACTTATGTTCAGTAAGGTGTTGACAACCGAGATAGTTGGCCTTCACGTTCAGTGAACTCACTAGACAGTCCACAGCTAGTAATACATCATGAGCTTGAGCCCAAGACCACAGTCTCTGTCTCCAACACAGGAGGCTCTAGCTCACCTAACTGGGCTGGGCTGGTACAGTACCTCACAAGGTCATGTGGTCCATCAAGACTTGCAGCAACTCTAAACAATGCAACGCAGCACATGATCTACGAAATAGGGGACAAACTGGTAGGCTTCTGGCCTGGCTAGACAGACGGGAGAGGGCCAGTTGCTGGGTGTCCCAACTAGATATGATTGACAGCACCACCACTGCAGACCCACAACGCATAGCTGACACGCATGCGGCCCACTATGAGAAAGTTAACACACCCACAGCTACCATAGACGACAACTTATCCTTTCTCCGTGACATTCGCTTACCCACTTTATCACACACAGCGATGCAAGACCTGGAGACGGCTCTGACGGAGGACGAATTGACGCTGGCGTTGGGGGCGCTCCACACAGGGAAAGCGATGGGGCGAACGGAATACCAGTAGAATTTTACAAAAAAGCGGCCACATCTGTCATGTCCCATTTGCTTAATATGTACAATGATAGTCTAGATAAGGGAATATTGCAGAGGGATCAACGCTTAACCACCATTTTACACAAACAAGGTAAACCACCGCAGGATTGCACGTCGTACCGTCCGATATCCTTAAATAACGCAGAAGCCAAAATATTGGCAAAAACACTAGCACTCCGTTTGCAACCGCACCTTACCACACTAATACACCCGGACCAATTGGGCTGTATGCCGGGCCGTAATACAGCCCTCAATCTCAGACGTCTGAATGGAGTAATGTCCCGCATCTCTACCATACAAGAAGATGCGGCAATCCTTTCCTTAGACGCACGTATGGCGTTTGACCTTGTCGAATGGCCATTTTTATTCACGGTTCTTCAGCAAATGGGTTTCGGCCCCAAGTTTTGTGCGTGGATTCAACTCTTTTACACTAAACCCCTGGCGCAGGTGGTGGCGAACGGGCGCATCTCAGGAGATTTTTCACTGGGCCGGGGTACGAGGCAGGGCTGCCCCCTTTTGCCGTTTCTCGTTGCGCTAATATTGGAGCCACTAGCGGCGTGGATAAGACTAGATCAGATGATCTGAGGGATGAATTGGGAAATGGGTTGGGAGGACCGTATCTCGCTTTATGCGGATGATTTACTGCTATACATGACATCCTCAGCACGCTCAATTGTTAGCTTACTAGACATCTGTACCGCATACAGGAAGGTTTCCGGATACACCATAAATTGGAAGAAGTCCTTGCTATAAGTCCCATACAGCCCCACTCTAAGGCTACTACCGGGCTGTAAGCTTCAAGTTGAGACCAGGGGATTCAAATATCTAGGGATATATATCACGCCCCAACAAACACATTTCATTGAGGAAAACCTCAAGAAACCACTAACAAAGTTCTGCCGCGATGTGAAACACTGGAGGTCTTTACCACTGATGTTGCTGGGTGGAGCCGCCCTCTTTAAAATGATGCAGTTACCGAGATTCCTGTACGCCAAACAAAACACTCCATTTCCGGTCCCCCCAGAATATTTCAAAGCAATTGATGTGGAAATCACTACTTTACTGTGGGACGCGAAGCCAGCGAGTATAGCGATGCGCAAATTCAATCGAAGCTGGTATGATGGGGGGATTGCTTTACCTAATATAAAAATGTATTATCGGGCCTCACAACTCATGATTATAAACCAGTGGATACATGCATCACAGGAAGAGCAGTTTTCCGACTGGACAGATATATCCTTCCGGCTGATCACATTCTGAGAGACCTATATACTAACGCAAGGAAAAACACCATCACGGTCAAAATATGGCACACTGCTCAGCGGGCACTGGGGTGGGATGGTAGATTGACGCAAGCTACACCGCTTTAGGAAACCCAGCAGCTTGGTAAGCTATACAATACCAAGGGATTTAAACAATGGGACCTCATTGGTATCTTTAAAATAGGAGACCTTTGGGTAAACAGGGGGGGGGGGGGTCATTCCCTTTGCACAGCTGCAAGAAAAGTACGATATGGCACCGTCCGAAATGTTCAGATACACGCAGATAAGACACGCACTGCTAAAAACTATACCACTAGACACGCAGTTACCGTAGGCCTCACCACTAGAAGACAGACTCCTCACTGACCACATGAACACAAAAGCCATCTCCAAAACTTATCGTGAAAATTATAAACAACCAACTGGTCCCCACGGCAACTCTACAGGACCACTGGCAGGGTGACGTAGGGGCGCTGGACTCCTCGGACTGGCAGGAGGCATTAGAATCTCCACGAGAGGTGGTGATCGCCTCCAAACTCAAACTAATACAGCTAAGGATCCTTCATCGCATATACTATACGCGCATTATGATGCATAAACTGGGACGAGCGTCCGACCCCCTATGCTTACGACAATGTGGACTACCAGGCACATTTATTTACATAATATGGCAATGCCCGCAGATCGTACCTTACTGGGAAAAAGTTATGAGTGTAATTTCGTGGGCGGGGGAAGCAGAGGTCACACCAGAGCCAAAAAGGTGCCTCCTCAATATTTGGGAACCAACAGATTTGAGCCTGAGGATGCAGGACTGGGCGGCGCTGGGGATCACAATCGCAAAACGTAATATAGCCCAGAACTGGGGTTCGGGCTGTCCCCCAGATATCGACAATGGAGGAATGACATGGACAACGCCATGGTGGCGGAAAGAGCGGTATACATGCGCTGGAGATGCCCCAAGAAGTAGTCTAAAATATGGGGCAAATTGAACAAATTTAGAGGAAATCTATGTGAACCCCCACGGGCAGAGTCTATCTCGGATGCCAGTGTATAATGGGTGACTTCTAATAATATATTGGTGTTTTGATATGCTACTAAACGCTGTGCCAGGACAAAAGGTGTTTAGGTTCACACATAACTGACAAAGTTTTAGAGTATACTGTATGGTAAGAAACAAGAACCTTCACGCATAATGCTGTAAAGATAGAAAAAGTGGATTATATTTGATTATGTTTGTAAAAATCAATAAAATATTTTAATTTAAAAAAAAAAAGACTTGTAGCAACTGACTGCGGAAGGAGAGAAGAGATGCTTTGAGGGCCAAGTGACTTGCCCTAAGCTTAAGGAGCTTGATAGGAATAGACTTCTGCCCCAAAGGAGACCAGAGGCCTGTGGTCCCAAACTCATCAAGATGACTGTCTCAACCAAGGGAGGAGGTTTCAATCACCATCCGTCGCTGTCAGAGAAGGATAGAAGGGATTCCCATACATGAGGCTATTAGTCACCATAAGTCTCAAGAAGTCTCCAGGGAAGTCAGTTGGAAGTCGCCAGTGTCTGGTCCACGAAAAAAAGGCATCATTGGACTCCACAGAAGTCCGATTTACACTGGCACCAGTAGAATGCAGAAGGCCAGCAGGCTGAAAAGACAGAGGGCTGTCTGCACCAGAAGAAAATTCTCTTCCAAAACACTGGGAACATAGCTCGAATGTCCTGAACTCTGAGGTCTGGAGTGACAGTACATCCAGCTCCAATCTGATAAATGAGACACTGAGAAAGCATGAAATGGGACTCAAGGAGGTTGACCGAAAAACTCAGGTCCAAGAGTAGAGAGATCATAGCCCACAAATTGTCTGACACTATCTGTGTCTTCAGCAGACTGCTGTTGAGGAACAGGAACAGAGATGCCTAACCTCCAAAGACATGCCACAAACACCAACACATTGGTGAACCCTGCAATGGCCAATGTCAAATCAAACGTCATAAACAGATCGTAGGTGGCAACACCACAAAATGCAGGTACTTACAATGGGATTGTAAAAATTGGTTAATGAAAATATGCCTCCCATAAGTCTTCCAGCTTCAGATGGCAAAAACACCTTGTACAAAGGGTAGCATCTTGAATCTATCCTCAAAGGAGAGAGGTGTTCGAAAAGTGAAGATCCAGGATGGAACAGAGGCCACTGCTTTTTTCGGGAACAAGAAAATAGAAGATTCTTGAACCAATTCAATGGCCCCTTTGTTCAGTAGAGCGAGAAATCTCCTTCTGCAAGATGCAGGAGGCCTGGTTGTCTCAAGTGACTAGGAGGACATGGGGACAGGAAGAGGTAAGTCCTGCAGCAAAAGGGCACACTCATGCACCACAATGATGGACTTCCAGTGTGCCAAGTGAAAAAACACCCTCTGTCCCACAGGTCACACTTGTTTCTTGAAAGGTGAATTCAAGTTGTTTTGCATAAGGACAGGGAAGGAAGAGAAGGACTGTTCTTGTTGGCCACAACGGCCTCTTGATCAGCCACAGCCTTAAACTGCCAAAAAGACCGCTCTGCTGTTGGGACAGGGTACGAATGCTGGCAGATTAAGTCGCTAAAGACTACAGACATTCGGCACATGCGAACCCTGATACGTTTTCAGATCCGAGGGATGGGAAACATTACTATTGAATAAATGTCTGAGGAATTTTTCTGAAGAATTTTTTTTTAAGTTGAGGCTTAATTTGAAGATGAAGTTTAAATGAAAAGGTACCTGTGATAAGAGCTCATAACATGTTCTGACTCCTGAGGAGAACCCTGAAAATAAATTAAATAGGGTGCGAAACGCGTTGACCGGTGTGTCACTAAATAGGTGTTCTGTATATGTGTTTACTATGGTGGCTCAAGATGGGAAGTAGTCTACATTATTAAATTGTGAAGTTGTTCATGAGCCCGGTTAGACCTGGCACCATTGGCTGGGTCTCCCTTCCATGTTTTACTGTTGTCTCCTCTGTTTTTGCTGGTATTAGTTGCTTTGGGCGCTGTGCCACTGCCATTCAGTGCCACAGCGCGAATGCTCCCGGTGTAAATATAACTATGAATTGGTATATCCCTGATTGGCTTATTTGGGTTACCTGTTAGTCCCTAGTAGTGTGGCCTGTGTGTGCCCAGGGCTGGTACCCAAATGCTGCTGGTGGGCCTGCAGCGCTGGTTTGCGCCACCCACAGAAGCAGCTTGTAAAGAGTACCCCAGACCTGCCACTGCAGTGTCTGTGTGCAGTCCAGAACTGCCATCTTGGCTGTGAAGTGCCCACACTTCCCAGCCCCTGAACCTTCCCTTGGCATCATATCAGTCACCCCTATGGTAGGGTGCATTGTGTGTGTAAGGTAGGACATGGCTTGATATGTGTAGCATGTCCTGGTAGTGAATTACACCTCATTTTGTTTTTCACTGCTGCAAGGCTACCTGTTCTCCATAGGCTAGAATGGGCAGTCTGACTATTACATCTTATAGTCCTAACTGACTCAGGGAACATGGCAGAAATTAGAGTTTAGGATGCCTGAACTCAGAATAATAAAATACATCTTTTAGCGAAGGTGGTTTTAATATTCTGTGTTTGAAAATACCACTTTTAGAAAGTAGTTATTTTCTTGCCTAAGCCTTCAAGTGTGCTCTGCTGTTTTGTGTATCGGCTGTCTGGGTTTAAAGGGGCAAGGCAGGCTGAGTCAGACCTGGGTTAAATAAATAGAGAGATCTGAATTGAGTACTGGGGAGGGGAAGCTCCTTGACCTGAATAGGGCTGTGCCTGGCAAGGTGAATGCTGTCTCCACCTCCTACTGTGGGTCTGATGGCAGACCCCCTCTTTCTGAAAGGAAGGATACAGCCTGGTAAACAAAGTGCTCCAGGCCTGAGCAGAACTGGTTTTGGCTGGGTTCAGTGACTAGTGACTTCTTAGAACAAATTCTTTTGGGGTATACATATCTGTGCCCAAATCCCTGATATTGATATTGCTCCTGGATGTCAAGAAGAACCTCTGTCCGTTTCACTGCAGGAGAGGACTGTCCTTGTGCGCTATTTCTTGGATTGGCCTGCAGTAGTTCGCCCTGGACTTGAAAAAAAAGGGAAAATGACAATAAGAGAACATTTATTTTGCTAAAGCAATCACCCAAGGGCTAGAAGAGAGCTAGCCTCCTGCTGGAGTCACAGGCACATCTGACTCCCCCACCAGCCTCCTGATTCCTCCCAGCGAGGATTTCTATCTGAAGGTGAGGCCCTGTGAGTTCCAGGGCCTCTAGTTCTACTCTAGAGAAGAGAGTGCTGAAATCGTCGCATCACAACATCGCAGTGCGGGCACCGTGCGTCCGCCATTTTAATCGCATCGCACCCGGATAGTCGCTCCCTAGCGGGGCGCCATTTCTTCACATCGCAACAGGGTCGCACACGCTACAGGTCCAGCGCATCATCCCCCCTTACAGCAAGGATTCAATGCATCGCTGGCCTAGCGTGAAGAGGTTTGTCTCTTTGTCCGGCACGCATCCGCAGACCGGCGCGTCATCCTCCCTCGCGCAAGGATACAACGCATCGCCGGCCTCGCATTAGGAAAATCATCACTACAGTTTATTTGCGACATTTTGTTGGTTTTGATACGAAATACAGGTACTCTAAGTTAAAGGGTCGCAGAGACCACTGCCTTGAACTGAACTCATATTTGCACACTCTGAACTATTTTTACAGCATTTCAAGAATAACCCTATTTTACAGTATAGTGGCTTTTTAACGTTATTGGTCTTGTGTTCAGTCTATATATAAAGATACTTATTTTTTTTATAACTACTTGTGTGGTGTCCCTTTGTAGTGTTCCTCACTGTATTACTGTATATGATCATAAATGCTTTACACACTACCTCCGAGATAAGCCTAGCTGCTCGTGCTACGTTACCATAGGGTTGAACAGGGGTTATCAAAGGGTGTAACCCCCTTACTCTGACTTAGGAAGAAGGGTCCCTACTTGGACAGTGGCCAGTCATTGCCAACTAGAGACCCCCATTTCTAACAAGCTCCATTTATTTTATTTTTTTTTTACAAGGTTTTATATAGCGCTCGTACACCCGAGGGTTTCATGGCGCTAACTACAGTTAGGAGACCATCAAAGGAGTTAAGCCAAGGCCTGGGCAAACAGCCAGGTTTTTAAAAGCTTCCTGAATGGGAGAAGAGTAGTGCGGGAACGAATTTCCAAAGGGAGGGAGTTCCACAGCTTAGGGGCGAGAGTGGCAAACCTGCGGCCTCCCTTGCGTGAGAACTTCTAGCGGGGGACAGTCAAAAGAATTTGCGAAGCGGACCGAAGGCTGCGGGACGGGATATATTTGGACAGGAGATCCTGAATAAACTTAGGACTACGTGCTTGTAAGGACTTGAAAGTTATACCCGCCGTTTTGAAAGGACACAGTATGTGATCGGGAGCCAATGAAGTTGCCTCTAAAGAGGTCTGGCTGACTGCCATCGCGGAAGACGATATATAAGTCTAGCGCCCGATTTTGTGCCATCTGCAGACGTTTACTGAGTGTAGCAGGGAGGCCCAAATAGATGGCGTTGGCGTAGTCTAAATGTGACAACACCAGGGCCATTACCACCTGGGTCAGAGCAGATTGAGTAAGCATCTGACTGATCTTTTTTATTTTCTGTAGTTGGAAAAAACAAGTGGACACAACTGAGTTAACTTGTGGTTTTAATGAGAGCTCACTATCAATGAGCACTCCCAGACTTTTGACCGAGTTAGACGGGGTGTGGGGGGAACCCAATTTGGATGGGCAATAATGGGGGCCCCAGAACAGTTGACTTTTGCCAAAGAGAACCAGTTCCATCTTGTCCGGATTTAACTTCAATTGGTTCTCGTCCATCCACTGACAGATATGAAGCATGGTGTTTTGGAATTGATAAATCGAATCTCGGGAGTTGTCGATTGTGAAGGTGAGTTGCAGATCGTCTGCATAATTAAAGGAGGTGACTTTGAAGGATTTTAGGGACTGAAGCAGAGGGAGTATGTAAATATTGAACAGAATGGGTGACAGTGAAGAACCCTGAGGGACCCCGCAGGTGGTATGGAGCTTGTGAGATGAGAAAGGGGGTAAGCCAACTGCCCAGGTGCAGTCACGAAGAAAGGACCTGATCCAGTCATGGGCTGGACCACAGATGCCAGCTAGTCTGACACGGTCGAGAAGAATGGTGTGGTCGACCGTGTCAAACGCAGCTGACAAATCAAGTAGGGCCAGGGCCTGTGGGATTCCCATATCTGCGTTAGAACGCAGAGAATCTAGGACCGCCGTGATGACTGACTCAGTTGAATGGGCCGGACGAAATCCGGCTTGAGAAGAGTCTAGGAAGTCGGATTGTTCAATGAAATTGGAAAGATGAGATGTTACATGTGCTTCCAGTACCTTGGCCAGGTACGGAAGTAGACAAATAGGCCTATAATTTGAAAGACTAGTGGGCTCTGCTCCGTTTTTTTTTTAGGAGGGGCACCACGACTGCTTCCTTAAAATACTTAGGTACTGTGCCTTGAAGTAAAGAAGTATTAAGAAGTTTTAGGGCCGGGGCCAGGAAAGTAGCAAAGACAGTCTTTAGTATATGGGGGACAGCAGTCGCGAGGAGAACCAGATTTTACCCTATTCAATAGGGCGATTAGGGCAGGGACATCCAGAGGGGGGAAATAGTCCAAGGATAAGGTATTAGTGACGTATGCAGGGACAGACAGGACAGGGGTAGTGGCGGGGATACTAGATTTAATTGAAGCAATTTTGTCCAGGAAATATTGGTTAAGAGTGTTACAGAAGTCCTGGGTAGCAGCGGGCGTAAGCTGAGTTCTACTGGGATTTGAGAGCTTATTAACAATGGAGAAGATCTCCTTAGAGTTGTTACTTGACTGTTCGATTAAATTCGAGAAAAATTTAGTTTTGGCTGAGACAATGGTCTTCATGTAATCAGCACGAGTGGCCAGATACCAGGTCCTGTCAAGGGTATCGTAAGTTCTTCTCCATGCTCGCTCCTTTTGCTGAAAAATACGTGTTTTTGCCCTAAGGTCGGGAGAGAACCATTTGTGAGCATCAGATTGACGAATGGTTTTACGTTTTTTCAATGGGGCGACTGTGTCACTAGCAATATTGAGCCAGTTATAGATGTCGGACACGGCTAGATTGAGGTCTATGTTTAAGACGGGTAGAGAATTCTCTAGACTTTCCAGAAAGGCTGGGGTGTCCCGAGATCCCCAATTCCCGATATATCCCTCCTTGGTGACTACGTTGATTTTGGGCTCGAAAATAGAGATGTTAAACTGAATCAAAAAATGGTCGGACCAGATGCAAGGAGATACAACAGGGGGGATATACTAAGATTCGTGCTCCAGATCTGGTCTAGTGTGTGCCCTTTAACATGAGTAGCAGTGTTAATGTGATGACTGAAATTAAGTCCTATAAGGAGCTCCATGAGTTCCCCTGCCAGAGGGCCACCGGACTCGCTGTTAAGCCATTAGTTGAAATCTCCGATTAGCAGGATTTTAGTGTAATCTGTGACCATAGAAGATAGCTGATCACACAAGGAGAAAGGGAAAGAGGGCATGCTTTGTGGGGGTCTATAAATCAGTATGCATAATAGTACACTGTTTGGTATTGCCCTGAAAAGGGTGATTGCAAGATGGGCATGACTCCGCCAACCTACAGGGCATTGTTTAATTATTCCTGTTTCACAAATGAGAAATTGGATTGAGAATTACAGAACTAGAGCTGGTGTTGCATGTCAATGTATTGTTTAATGTTAATGTTTTGTTTAACAATGTTTTGTGGTGTTGTAAGATTTGGAATTTAATTCGAAAAAAGTTATTGTTTTTTTCTGTGAGGTTTGTATAACTTTTTTGTAATGTCCTAATTTATGGTATAAAAGATGAACAATCTTTTTTGAAATGTCTTGATCACAAAAGGATATGAGTAAATCAAAGAAAACAAATAAATATATGGTCATATTAAATGATATGTGTGATCATGTAAAATGATGTGATATTAGTATCAGTATTTGCATGTTTGTCGTTGTGTGATTGGCTGTACCAAACAGGCAGTTCTTTGGAAATCCTCTGAATCTGCAGTGCCACTGATAGAAAAGCCATTCCCAAGTATCCGGCCGCAGTCCATCCCTGCTTCAAATAAGTCAGTGCAGAGTGGACCTCCTCGCCTATCAGGTATTCTCCATCAAAGGTCAATGACATCAGATTAGCCTGTATATCGTTCAAAAACCCAACAGAGTGCATCCAAATGGGGCAGCGGATGGCAATCAAGGAGTTCATGGAGCTCGTTTCTGAATCTGCTGAGTCCATGCCAGACCATGAAGTTTGTTCCACCACGTCCTGCCCATTACGCAAAACGTCTGCACAATGGAAAGGGAAAATAGTGGTGCCAATCTTAGATTTAGCTTCTCTGCACTTTATGCACCACCCCAAGGTGACTATAAAATGAGCACCAGCTCCTTGTCCGATGAATTATGTCTATGTATTGTAATCCTATTTTGAAAGTACATGGGAGTTTGTTGCCTAATTGTTTTTCCTTTTCTAATCCCAGTCATCATCTCTAAAGACTGCTTTGATGCTGCCTTGAATATGGTTATTGTATGTGTGTTAAAGGGACTGCAATGTGACTGAATAGGGCATTAATTACATCAATAACAGAAGATATACAATTTTAGAATAACAATAGTTTGCTAGGGACTTATTTCAAAGAATATTATTATTTGCAGTGCATCACATATTGCACAAAACAACGCATATCCATGGCCATACATGAAGGCGCTAGCCCCTCAATCATCAGCAGTTTTTTTTTTACTAAGTCTCAACAGTTTCATTAAATCTTTATATCATAAAAATAATATAGGAGACTGGCGCTTGGTGTCCCCCTTGCTCACAGAAGCTACTTAATAAAAATAATTAACAAAGTGTATGTACATAAAAAAATACATTTTAGTGATCAGTATCATTTTAATCGGTCTCCAAAACCTATTTCATTTAATGTAATGTCTCACTCAGTCTGTTTGCGCTGGTGTTGATGTTTCAACCTGATCGACAATCATAAGATAATCAGCAGTACTTACGCTCACTAAAATGCATGATGAGAAAACTTGTGCAGTGACAGTTTGGGGTCAGTTGACAAAAATGCACAAGTCCAATTGTATACTTGATTATAACAACAACATGGGTTGAGTGATCAGCTACTTTATCCACATGACACTCGTAAAACTCACATGTTGTAAGAAGTTTGCTATCTACCCGATCCAGCTGGCAATGTATGTTGTCTATCGACAGGCGACCATGGAAAGAATGATGCCCCTCCTGGACACTGAGTTCCCTATTATCATTAGTCTCACTGCTGAATAAACTATCCTCAACTTCATTGTTGAAGAGAATGTTGCAAGGCTGCAGGATCAACAGTGCAGACATTCCTGGAACATAGAAGACAAGTAAACCATATTGCAAATGCAGTTGCACTTGGCAGGGAAAAAGACAGGAGAGTCGTGACTTGGGTCCACAGTACACATCAAAGCCAGGCCTGTGCATTCCAACTTGCTTATCTTCATAACACAGAAAAGTGAAATTCTGGGAAATTGACTGAAGCAGTCAGTTTTAAGAGTTAGTGTGCGACTATAAATGGCTGTGCATGGATAAATACCTTTCATGATACATTACTTGACTATGCAACCTTTTAAATTGTCCACCTTACTTTAAAAATCTTTCTGAAAGTTCTCTCCTTAAGAATAACCACAATCTATATATTGTTTATTCCGAAAATCGATATGAGCCACTGTTTCTTCACTGATCGGGTATAGAGGAACACAGTGGTCATATTTGTGTCCTTGTCTTCTACTCTCATACTCCATTAACAATCATTTACAATGCAATGGTTTCGCCTTTGGAAAAGTTAGCTATTGGCATTGTAAATGACAAAATTTGTATTTATGTGTTGGTTTTGAAAACAGATAAATACATAAATGGCATTGTCATTTACATTACACGGACACCTACAGGCAGGAATGCCTTAGACATGCCTTAGACAACTTAGTGACGGGAACTCGTACAGCCCTTTGTCTACAGACCCAACTAAGAGACTTTCTCTGACCATTAAACATCTTACGGAGGAGGCTCTGTCAGAAGGCTGGATCACGGCAAACGAAGCCTCCTTTCTCTGCACTTCAAATCCGGTGATGCCATATTTTTATGTGCTCCCGAAAATTCATAAGCAACAACGCCCTCCGCCAGGACGGCCTATAACTTCTGGTATTGGTTCTGTTCTGGAACCTTTATCGACGTTTGTCGACTTCTTCCTGCGACCACTGGTGAAATTGATGCCAACTTATATTCAGGATACTAAGGACTTATTGAGAATGTTACCTGATATCGAGTTTGACACCAACTTGGATATCCTGGTGTCTTTTGATGTAGAGTCCCTCTACACCTCAATACCACAGAGTGAGACACTAGAGGTGGTAGAATCATTGTTACGAGAACAGAGTTGGAACTCCATCACTCCGATTTCCTTCATCATGGAACTTGCCACAATGGCGATGAAAGAAAATTTCTTTCGATTCGAAGAGACCATGTTTCTCCAGATGTCTGGGACTAGTATGGGCAGTGTTTTTGCCCCGTCCCTAGCTAACCTATACGTCCATAAGTTCGAACAAAACTATATACTGTCATCTACAAACCCTTATTTATCATCTATAAGGGTTTGGAAACGCTACATAGATGATATCTTGGTGGTGTGGCGTGGAACTGAAAATGAACTGAACACCTTTCATCTATGGCTGAATGAGCAAAACATGTTTCTACGTTTCACCATTGAACTCTCAAGAAATTCCTTGGCTTTCCTTGACCTGCGGATTATGGCAACCTCAGGGGGTCTCGTGTCTGAACTCTACAAGAAACCTATGGCACGGAACTCTCTGCTCAGATATGATAGCGGTCACCCGAAGGCCCTTAGGGACAATTTGCCCTTCGGGCAGTTTCTGCGAATTCAACGCAATTGCAGTACCAGAGAGGGTTTCCAAAAACACGCTGGTGAACTTGAATCATGTCTTCGCAGCAAGAAATATCCCAAGACATTGATCCGAAACTCTAAGAAAAGAGCATCAAACAATAATCGAGAATCTCTCTTGGAAGTGCTTCCTCCCAGACCAAAGAACGAGAGGATAGCGTTTGTCAACACCTTTAATACAAGATCGAATGACATTAAGAAAATTGTGAAATCACATTGGAAGATCCTCAATACTGGCCCTGACACCCTTCCGATACCACTGTTTGCCTACAAGAGAGGAACTAGTCTTAAAGACCGACTAGTACATACTAGACCAGGACCAAAAAAATCTCATCAAGTGGGCACCTTATGGGATTTACCACCAGTTGAAGGCCACCACCCCTGTGGGAATTGCGCAGCGTGTGCACAAACGGCCCACTCTACGAACATCGACATAGGGACCTCAAGACGCTGGGAGCAAAAACAGTTTACAAACTGTAATAGTTCAAACTTGATTTATCTGATCACATGCCCCTGTCACTTACAATATGTGGGAATGACCACAAGAAAGGTCAAAGTAAGGATATCGGAGCATAAGAGCACGATCCGATGTAAGAAGCAGGCAACCCGCCTCACGAACCACTTCTTAGAGGTAGGGCATGCCCCCACTGACTTTACGTGGACTGTCCTGGAACAACCACGGATTCCCCCACATATAGTTGACATTACGAAACACCTTTTCAAACTAGAGCAGAAATGGGTATACCATTTAAATACAGATAAAAATGGCCTTAACGAAGACATTCCCTGGACCTCCTTGTAAGGTGACCCTTGCTTTTGACCCTTGCTTTTGACCTCCAGTACCATATGTCTAAAGTATGCAGAATATTAATGATCAGTAAAACTTCCGTCTCTTCTGTGACACTGTTAATATACCCTAGTGTCAAAATTAGCTATGGGACTCACTGCCCCAAACAGATTTAAATAACCAAAGGTGCAAAGGTACTAACAACACTGATTGTTCCCTACATGGGAATTTACTCACTAGTAGGTGTTATTCATCTTTGGTGGTTTGTTATCTCTCTAAAAGGTCGCAAAAAACAAGAAACAAAACAAAAATAACAAATATTAGTCCTGAGAAGTACACGCTTTCTCTTCAAACAGGTCCTTCAAATAACATAACAGCACTGGAGAATGCCTGATTTCATTTGAGACCTTATTATAACAGCATTACCAGTATTTGATGACAACTATATGTTATGTTTATACGGTCTTTACCTCGTTTTACTTAATGTCTAGATCACATACGAGGGGACGTCTAGGAAATTGTGAGCATAAAACTACATTGCCTATGATCCTCGAGTGAAACCACTAGCAATCCTGTGCGACGGCGCTTTTGGCGCATGCGCACTAACAGGAGCCCGTTTTTCTTCCGCGTCTACAAAAACGAGGAGCAACCGCTTTTCGGCACCTCCCCGTACAGAGCAGACGCCGGACCGGGGTACCGACGGTCAGGTACGTGTACACGCTGGAGTAATATTTGTGCGTGCAGACTACTCGAGCTCCCGCTTTTCACATTTTTACGGTCGGGGCTCGGAGGTAGCACAAACTTAACGTTGTTTACCTGTACTTGGCTAAGTTCCTTCTCTTAATACTGGCATTCCCCTTACATAGATGTAATTTACATATTTCATTTGTTCACCGTTGATCGTTCCACGGTGCTGTCTATTTGAGCCCATTGCCTTCAACATGCAGTTTTGTGCGCACTGAAATGCACTAGCTCTATAAATGGATGTCTATTATTTGAACTTGAATGGATTTCTCCTATCCTTCTACTGATAGATGCATTTATGATTGGCGAGTCAATCATGAGATAAGACTGCATATTAAGCCACATGATTGGTGCACACCAACTTCTATATCTTTTTACAAAAAACGAAATGGTGGACTGTGAGAGAGTAGTCTTTTTCCGTGAGGTATCCTCACTGTTGTCTTTGTGGTCTATTTTTCTTTAAACATTAGAGCGGTGCCCCCATTTTTCCTGAGCTGTGGCCAGGTGAGGAGCGGCGCCGGCCTCTCATATTCTAGGTGAGTGAGAGGCCCCTGTTATTAAATAATGGTTGGGAATTGTGTTCTCAATATGTAAGAACACATAAAAAACGTCAATTATTGGAACTCATGATACGTAACATTCATTAAAGTGTTTTTTCTGTTTTCTTTTATACATGTCCTCCGCACTTGATTGCTTTCTGCCTTCTGTTCAACAGCTTCTACTAAACAGGAGCACTGTGAAGGCCTAACCAGGTGATATCTTGCATGTTTGATTTATGTTACACACACATTCACTTTATTCAGCAGTAGCAAAATTTAACCTTTGGTCCTGAAGAAGCAAGTGATACTAAATGTATCGTTAGCTGCAGAAACATGTCGACCTCTATCTAACAGGCAGTAGATATTTGCTCAAACTACTGTTATTTTGGCACCTCACGCCTTTTAATCTTGGAAGTGGTTTTGCTCCTCATTAAAGTTTTTTCTGCAACCACTATCCATTTTTAATCACTCACTTTCACTGATTTTCCTTTTTGCACTGCTTATCAGTTACTTGGATTTGAGTGTACTTACTGTACGCTGTGGACATACCACTGGCTGTGACTGACCCAAATGATGACTACCAGGGCGGTCCAGATTGTGTAACTGATGGGATACTGTACAGAGAGTGACAGTCCTAAGCGTATCAAGTAGTGGACACGACATTGTTTGAAACACAGAAATCTGAGTTCCCCTAGACCCACAGTTATTATTTGTGTATATATTGTCATTTACATTGCCATTAGCTTAATCTCTCGCAAATGTGAGACCTATTGTTCCCTACGGACGAGCTCAGCAGACAGCAATTACTACCACACACACACACACACCCAGTGCCACACACACCCAGAGCCAGCCACACACCCCCAGAGCCAGCCACACACCCCCAGAGCCAGCCACAGACACACCCAGAGCCACACATCCAGAGCCACACACATACACACACCCAGAGCCACACACATACACACACCCAGAGCCACACACACACACACACCCAGAGCCACACACACACAGAGCCACACACACACCCAGAGCCACACACACACACACACACACACACACACACACACACACACACACACACACAGAGCCACACACACCCAGAGCCACACACACACCCAGAGCCACACACACACCCACCCAGAGCCACACACACACCCACCCACCCAGAGCCACACACACACTCAGGAGAGAAAGCAAAGCGAGGTGGCAATGAAGCAAGCACATTGAGGGTGCAGGGAAGCAAGCACAGCGAGGGGGCAGGGAAGCAAGCACAGCGAGGGGGCAGGGAAGCAAGCACAGCGTGGGGGCAGGGAAGCAAGCACAGCGAGGGGGCAGGGAAGCAAGCACAGCGAGGGGGCAGGGAAGCAAGCACAGCGAGGGGGCAGGGAAGCAAGCACAGCGAGGGGGCAGGGAAGCAAGCACAGCGAGGGGGCAGGGAAGCAAGCACAGCGAGGGGGCAGGGAAGCAAGCACAGCGAGGGGGCAGGGAAGCAAGCACAGCGAGGGGGCAGGGAAGCAAGCACAGCGAGGGGGCAGGGAAGCAAGCACAGCGAGGGGGCAGGGAAGCAAGCACAGCGAGGGGGCAGGGAAGCAAGCACAGCGAGGGGGCAGGGAAGCAAGCACAGCCAGGTTGCAGGGGAGCAAGCACAGCCAGGGGAAGGGGAACCAGGGGGCGGATGCCGATCATCTGCACTGGCACACCTCTGCTGTGTGCCGTCACAAAGATACACGGTACAGGACAAACATCAACTGCAACCTTTGTGTCTGATATTCACACCTAAAAGGAACAACTGCACTTCTAACTCCAAAGTACCAGCAGACACATACATCGTGTGTACATAAAGCCATTTCAGGAACCTTGTCTTAGCGCCACCACCTCACCTTCACACTCGGGCAACTCTCCAGGCGGGGCACTAGCCTTGCTCACTTCTGTAGCTTTTCTTGAGGAAAACTGAGAAATACAAATAGTATGTACTGGCACCAAGTTTGCACATGTGGTGAAAGTGCACTTCAGTTGAGCTACCTAAAAAACATATGATTGTGTGCACTATACAGTCACAGAAAGCCCAGCAACTGTGTCAGGCTGCATATAAATGAAACAAAAATGACTCTTACGTGAAGCCTTTTTGTTCCAGTCCCTGTTCAGTATGTGTAATGGGAAAGTGCACTTTGTATGTACTGTCTGCGGCCATGAAAGTGCAGTCGTCTTAAATATCGGTAGCCGCCGCTGCAAACAATGGAAACTACGAGGTGCCAGGAAGTGCACTGTCTGAGAGTACTGGACGCCCGGCAGCAATATCCGAGGGGCAGGGTACGTTATGACAGAAACAGGAGTCATTTCAAATGACAGGAAGTCCTTCAGCTGCACTCCATACGCACTATATATATTTAGAAAAAAAGTACACACCCGCAGAGTGCACTAAAAGGTCCCTTCTGGAGAAATCATGGGATTTAAAAATACTTTTTCCCGCGTTTCTGCTACTTTTAGCAAGTTTGGGGCAGGGTGTACGCTTCGTAGCGCTCCTGTGCGCTCCGAACGGGAGAAATGGACGACCCCTACCAATGCTCTCGCCTCTAGCGTGAGAAATGGACGGCCCCTACCAATGCTCACGCATCTAGCGTGAGCAACCGTACGTGGCGTACAGCTTCCCAAGGAGGATCGAAGCGTACGGGTCTTTTCAAGGGGGCGGGGGGGAGCGGAAGCGTTCAGTTCACCAGGCAATATGAAGCGCACAGTTTATAATCCGGTAGAGTACAGTGGGAGCGCACGATTCTTTTTAAAGGCAGTCCAGATGGGCAGAATGGTGCGCACAGGTTACGGGCGAGCTGCCAAGCGTACAGTTAGTTTTCCTGAAGCGCACAGTCTTTTCGATGCGCACCGTACCGGCAAGATGCCACGCACAGTACGGGGCGCAAAGTGTCAGCGCGACAACCAACAGACACGAAGAACAGTACACAGACGACAGGACACGGAAATCGTGCAACCCACCCCTGCAAAAGACACGTCCAAAATGGCCAAAAGATGCCTAGAAAAAAAAACATCCGCCCACCGCCGCAATGACGTTCTACAAGGGGCAGAGAGGGAAAAAAAATCACTAGAACGCCCACGAATCGCCTCGGACAATGACGGACAGATCCAATGGCTAGCCTCCATTTATGGAGCTAGCCAATGGAAGAGAGAGGCGGGACAAAGCCACATACTGTTCTAACATAAGATTTCGCCTGCGCGAACGCTGCTGTGCAGCGGACGCCAGGCGAAACCTAAAAAGTAGCAGTCATTCCATCCAAGTACTACAAGGGTGTTCCATTTAATGGCATTGCACAGAACGGCAAATGGGATATGCTCGACATTTTGACGGAGTACTCCATCAGCCAACTTTTTCGGGAAAAGCTTTTTGGGGAACTTAGGCGAATCTGCCCCAGGATTTTACCAGTTTTTAAATGTGAATATGCTAACCCAGTCGGAGGGACAACACGATACCCTCAGACCACCCCCTCAAGGGATTAAAACGCAATGGAAGGTGTTGGACTTCGTAGACGTCAACCTAATTTTTGGCAGTCACAGTGCTGATGGGGAGTCAATCTCCAACTGAAGAGGTTCCCTGCCTAGCAGTGAATTCCCTAAAGGTGCAAAAAAGGCAAGTCCTCCAGAGCCTGAGGAGGCTGCCAAGGGAAGGAGTTAGTAAAGGTTTCACACCTATTCAAAAAAGTCAATTGTGGCTTCACATAAGGTGTGACTGAAATAATCTAGCAACCAGAAAAACCTACCAAATTCCAGACATTTCTAAAAAGCAAACACCCAGGAGAGTCTGGGGTGGTGTGCCCTCTATACATCCATGTATGCATGCTTTCTTACCAAGGTTTCACTTCAAATGTCAAAGCGTGGGTGTAAAAATTAAAATCCCCTACATTTAAGCAAAAGAAAAACTCAAACACACATGGAGAGGCAAAAGTCTTACCAACCTGCATTTCCATTCTTCTACCAAAGAAAACTGTACCTCTCTTGTGGGGGAGCCCTGATTACTTGAGAAAAGAATGGAATAAACCAGTGACCAGGCGAAGACACAACTGATAGTACACCGAGTTCAAGTGGTCACAGTTTTCAACCATTCCTGTAGCAGGTGATAGGCCCCGACACACAAGTGCGGTACTATTTTATCAAGAGAAGTATTGGAACACTGGGTGAAAGGAATTGTGTTCCAAATCCTTATCTCACAGAAATGTCAAGGAAAATCTGTGATTGTAGCCCAAGCTTGATGCTTGCAAGACATTCTGGGTAAGAAAACGTAGTCTGACCCACGCATCCCACACCACCCTGGACTGCTCTAAGTGTCTTGTTGTGAACGTATCTAGGACCCTAATTAAAAATTCCCGATTTATGCCCTATGTGGTTATAACAAATCATATCCTTTTAAAGGCATAAGAATCATATCCATATTTAGTCATAGCCAATGCAGTCCAAATACGGCAAAGCTACTTCCCTAGACTCCTAGAAAGTACAACGCGTTCTTTAAACAAACCAAACCTCCAGCAGCCCGGGAATTCCCCCTGCTTCTGTTTTGATTTGTCCTAGAACTCCTGAGAGTCCTGAAGGACCTGCCAGTTCTTAGTGCCAGTTCTTAGGGACGTCTTATGTCCAACCTTACGTCAAACATGGCACTTTCCAGGTATAACTATATCAGCATTTGCCTTAAGCAACACACGGTGGTTTGGAGCAGAGCGGCTATCTACTTACCCAAAGCCCAGCTGATGTGAGTGCCGAAGGAAGCCGATCCTCCCATTTGACGCACTGAGAAAGACGCTGTCTTTTCTCCTGCAGAGAAATCCAGCTCCAGTGTTTCCAGTCACCTTTGCAGGTTGCTGGGAGATCGAGTCCTGAGAAAGAGATACAAGACCTCCTTCATTTTATAACCAAGGTACAGAGCTGATTAGATCCTTAGAGAATTCTTGATTCAGATTCTTGGCAAAACTAACTTAACTTAAACTACAGCTCACTTACTCCTTCCCACGTACTAGGCTTAGGTTAGGTACACCGGTGTAGGCGTATTTTAGAAGCACCAGTTGAGTATGTTTAGTCAACTTTTATCATTGTATGTATTGTATATATTTTATCCGTTTTAAGTATCATATGGCTCAGAAACCATATAAATGCTTTTACAGTATTATTTCATAATACTCCTTTTACTGTACACACTTTACTTTATGATAAGTATTGCAATTGTGGCAATTCATTTCTCTTGCATGAGAAAGACTGCTCAATAAATAACAACTTTTTTTGAAAATGCCCGTCTCTCTATTTCTCTGCACTTTGGTGAAACTAAGCATGCATGATTGATTGAGTGAAATAGCTATCTATTGTTTTCACACGACTCTGGAGATATACTCCTTATTCTGGAGGGATCAAAGTTGTCATGTTTATGCGGTTGTCAGAAACGAATCCCTTCCTGTCTAATCAGGAAAGTTAACTCCTTCCTGTTCTTTCGAGAAAGTTTCTAGTGACCTCTGAGCTAGCTGGCATACCTAATTAAGTCTAACATATTCAGTAGAGACCTAGTCGACTTCAGTCCTACGTCTAAACTACAGTTTATGTTATTCCAACGCGCAGAGCCTATTGGGAATATAGGAACTACACAACAGTCTAGGGCTGCTAGATGTTCCTGGGTGACAGCTCAGCCCAGTTCCAAATTTCACAGCTACCCACATTACCAAATTAAGTGAATCTGAAAGAAAAATCTTGATATTATCTTTTTGCAATTGGGGCCTTTACTGGCGCAGGTGATGGGCCCATGCTGACAACTGGATTACCACTGGTATCAGAAGAAGTTTGCCAAGTCAAAATAGTTAGTATACTCTTGTTACGATCAACTCAATTGCTCTCAATTTTTGGCTTCCAAACATAAGCTACTGTGATAAGAAAGAACATATTTACCAAAATGCCAGCTGAGTTATCAGCAAACTCATTATCGTGGGCACATCTTAAAAATTGATAGATTTCCCTCATATCCATTGTTCAATCTCTAGATGTTACAATAGGAATTGATGCATGGACGGTATACAATGAAAAATCACTAAGTTGCAGCACAGTTCTTAGTACTGCACGATTATGAACAAGCCCTAAGATATCCCTACAACCAGAAGAGTGTTATGTGCGTAAGAGTATATTACTTTTGTAGATTGGCCACCGGAGAAAAATTACAGATGAAATCGCTGTCATCTACTTTCCATTAGCTTTTTATTTCAACAATCATTTTCTTTTTTAGAAAACCCGAAGAACGCTACACAAATGACTCCTAGGTTTGTCTCTACGTTTCAGAGGTGTATCGTTCTGGGTTCTCTCATGGGTTTCACACCTGTTTCCAACACAAAGTGCAGGTAGATAAAACCCACAAAAATAGAAAATATTTATCAATACCTATTAGAAAATTGCAAACACTGTGGCAAAAAAAAATTTATTTTTTACACTCTGTTCCTAAAGTTGGGAAGAGTGTGAACTTAGCAGAACAAACATTTACTGACGCCATTCTTAGAACAAGCATTGGAAATACCAAATGGTCTGACGTACCAATAGTAAGCGACCGAAGCAATGGAGTTTTTTCAGTGCCTGAGCAGTTATGTTAAAAGCCTAGAAAGCAATATATTAATGATGGCCGCGGCACAATGTGATCTAACATACATACATTGCCACTGCATGATGAAGCAATGTTCGTAGCATCACATAATATGGCAGAAATCTTGAAAAGTATAGAAAGCAATGTTTTTGTTGCTTTCTAGGCTTTTAACAGTGCAGCTCGCAGTTACGGCGCATCAGAGTGTAGAAGGAACTACCTGGTTCACCATTGAGGGACACAATGAAGGCAAGTATGCAAAAAAATGTAAACTACTCCAATGGAGTGATAATCAAAAAAATTATAATAATAGTAAAGTCGTTCCATTACATCAAGAGTGGAAGGAACATAGTAACCAATCACAAGCATGGTGAAAGAGCACTGCTTCAGGGGAGGGACAAACAGTAGCAACAAAGAAGCATCAAATCATAAGCACAGGAATGTTAAAAGCAACACCGCCATTCAACTGGAAATTACAAAGTGGCGCATAAAGTATGAAACAAAAAGAAAAAGTAGTCCGTAGTAAGGCCGCAGACATATATATATATATATATCGTGCCCAAGGCTGCGAGCAGCAGCCGAAACGCGTCCTGGGAGTCCTTTGAATTGAAATGTACGGCATAATGCATTTCAGCAGTGTTACCTTCCTCAGATGCCTTTAACATCAGGCTCACACTTCCAACCTCCTATAAAGGAGCCCCGTGCTCAGTCTGTCCATCTGCGTCCCGTCTACAGACCCAGCGCCCGCTCGAAGGACCCAGGACCCAGTCTAAGGGTTGAAGGATGCCCCCAATGCCCAGGGTATAGACCGGCACAACCTGCAATCCCAATGGCCAGTCTACACAACCACTCTCCAGACCCACTGCCTACTGAAGCACCCAGGGACCAGGCTACCAACCCAGAGCCCAGCTTGTGAACCCAACGCCCACTCGACAGACCAGGGTCTAGTCTACAGACCCACTCTCACGTCTACTCACCCAAGCCCCCGTCAACAGACCAGCCTACATACACACTCCGAGCCAAGTTTATTAAAGCAGAGCTCCTTTTACAGACCTGCGTGCAGACTGCACACCTCAGCCTAAAAAGTAAAGATCAAGCGCCGGTCCACGGACCCCAACCACCAGTCCACAGACGCCCCCCCCCCAACTGCAGCCGGCTTAGTATAGATCCAGCGCCGAGTCCACCCCAGGCTACAGGCCCCGCGCCCAGTCAGCAGACCACACCCCCAGGCTACAGACACCGCGCTTAGTCAGCAGACCTTACACCCAGGCTACAGACACTGCGCCTAGTCAGCAGACCTCACCCCCAGGCTACAGACACCGCGCCTAGTCAGCACACCTTACCCCCAGGCTACAGACACCGTGCCTAGTGAGAAGACCTTACCCCCAGGCTACAGACACCGCGCCTAGTCAGCAGACCTCACTCCCAGGCTACAGACACCGGGCCTAGTCAGCAGACCTCACCCCCAGGCTACAGACCCCGCGACTAGTCCACATACCTGATCCCCAGGAGACAGGCCCTGCACCCAGTCCGTAGACCCTGCCCCCGGTAGCAGTCTGTGACAGCGCTCCCAGTGTGCTCGGATCCTCGCTGCCGCCGCTCCCACTCCCAAGCCTGTGGGACGAGTATACAGTGCGACCGAGGTGATGGCTGGGCGGAGGCGCGTGTTTATGATCACACCGGAGTGAGTACAAGGGAAGGGGTGTGGAGCGCGGGAGGGAAGGGGAATCCCTCGTGTATTCAAACATCAAACAGAGCACTGTATAAAATGAACAGAATCTGTAATGACACGAGAACTAACATTGCCATTGTTTCTTTGGTTGTTGTACCTGCAAGGACATGCCCTCTTCTCTTTCTGCCGTCCCTTTGAGACTGGCTTGGCCTGACTTACGTTTGAGGTAAAAGCTTTCTTATCTTCTTTATGGGGCGAAACAGATGGCCCCATAAAGAAGATAAGAACGCTTCTACCACAAACGTAGGTCAAGGAGCCCAGTCTGAAAAGGACGGGGCTTATCAAGAAAGAAGAACGACACTAGGACCTCTTCTCCAATGGCTTGCTACCATTTAGGAGGCCAGCCAATGGATAAGAGGGGCGGGGCTTAACCTCGCTAGTGAAACTCTGCCTACATCATTAAATCTCGCCAGCTCGACTGCGCATGTGCGCAGTCTTTCGCAGGCCAAGACCTAAAAACGGAGACCATCATTAATCAGATGCACCCTAATAAAAATAAAAGCCATTCCACAATGTTAGGCATGATACTGTATAAAAAGATAAACTGTGCCAGATTCTTGACAAATCCAAAGCTGGTGGGTATCCTTAATATTTTAAAGTGCACTGGATTTGACCCATTCTATTGCAAAGTTACTGCGGAGCTGATGCTCCACTTGTAATGAACTAAATCCCCCGTTCGGAAATGGTCACACCTCTGGTCTGTTGTTGTGTATGCTTCCGGAGTCTTGCATGCCTTCTCTAGCCTGCACTTCTGACTCACTTACAACTCTTTGCGTTTCTATGAATACGAGTAGAGCAGCCCAAGAAAGCGAACAAACCACGCTGCAGCCATAACCTGTTGCCCCCGCCCTTCCCTGTGTGTAGCCAATGATGGATGGCGCAAATGAAATGAGTACGGGCAAAAAAAAAAATCTGTAAATCAAGCACATAGTAAATTTAATATGGTAATATTGGAAAGTGCACTGGATTTGACGCATCCTGTTGCGAAGTTACTGCGGAACTGATGCTCGCCTTGTAAGGAACTAAAATACCCAGTTTGGAAATGGCCACCACTCTAGTCTGTTATTGTTGTGTATGCTACTGCAGTCTTGCGCGTCCGCTCTAGCCTGCGCTTGTGACTCACTTGCAACTATTTGCGGTTTCTATAAATACGGGTCGAGCAGCCCTAGTAAGTGAGCAAACCCCGCTCCCGCCGTCTCCCGTTGCCCCTCACTTCCCGTGTGCAGCCAATGAAGGAAGGCGCAAATGAAATATGGACAGGCATGGGGAGTGACCATGTGAGGAGGAGGAAAGAGTCAGGAACAGGAGAGCCAGGAGCAGCAGTCGGATGTGGCCTAACAGCCAGGGTGGACAACCTTGAAGCTGGGGAACGAGGTTTACGTTTTGGCGTCAGCCCTGCCTGAAAATATAATGTGTCCGTCTGTAATGCAACTAGTGGTCATGTAAAGCGCTCCAATACCTTTGGGTCAAGTTTGCGCTATATAACACTGCAAAAGAAAATGTTTAAAGAAAAATTAAGGGCAGTGTTGTGGGAAGGGTGAGGAGGGGTGAGGGGGGAGTGGCTGGGTGGGGACGGCACAGGAAGACTAAGTAGCGGCAAAGCTACAACACAGAGAACGGGTGTAAAACAAACAAAACAAAAAAAGCAGTGTGGTGTGAGGGTGGGTCAGCATGGGGAGATTAAGCGGTGACGAAGCTTAAAAAACACCGAAGACAGGCAAACATCACGGCAAATTAAGCAGCGGCTGCAAGCGTTTCATGAAGCGTGTACAAAGTAAGCAGAACT
This sequence comes from Lissotriton vulgaris, assembly GCF_964263255.1. NCBI lineage: Eukaryota > Metazoa > Chordata > Amphibia > Caudata > Salamandridae > Lissotriton > Lissotriton vulgaris. The sequence continues at coordinate 504,632,402 of NC_141700.1, read as the reverse complement.
CTTAATTAGAGCAGAGTCAGGTCAACAAAAAATGCAGGAAACAAAAAAATTTTTTTTTAAAAAGAGGGCTCTCCAAGGTTCCTAAATTTTGCGAAGAGTAACAGCACATGTAACAGGGGCAGTCCTCATGGGAGGATACAAAAGTCCAAAAGGAGGAACTACTAAGACTATTCCCCAATCAAAAGCTGGCATTTACAAAGGACAGTAAGAAGAGCCAATTGAAAAGATGGGCAGTGCTTAAAGCCCATATTCTAGGAATAGCATGTCTCAAAGAGAGAGCACATGCACTGCCTAGGCGAAACCTTTAAAGGGCGGGGATACTTCTTTCACATTTCTGTGGTTCTAGTTTTGGATAGGATACTTTCTACAAAAGGAGTGAGAGCCTCTAACCAAGAGGAGAGCTGATTGAGGGAATTGCACGCAAAGGCTTCTTTAAAATTAGAAAAGCAAGCACAAGAACGTTCGGTCAAATCATGGTGAAAACGTTTAACTGAAATTCCCCTCCCATAATAGGGATTTAGTGATATGGAATATATTTGGAAAACAATCAATTTCTGCAACAAATTGATTCGAATGATGTATGGTTAATTGTACTATGGAAAATGTCTGCTGTTATCTAGCAATCTTATTTGAACTGCTCTTCCCCAGATCAAAGTAGGATGTATTTGTAACCAGACTAGTAACTCCAACCTCTTTAAAAATGTAGGTCGAAAACAGACCATGGCTTTATTTATTTTTTTTAAATCACATTTTGAATCTTTACAAGAGATTTGTCTACCTTGTTTTTCTTTAAATTACTTACGGTGATATCCTTCTCGCATTTCCCTTTAAGCTGCCAGGAAACACCATTCGATTTTAATTTCTAGCTGAGTCTGTTACTCCAATTTTACCCTCCAAACTTCACTAAAGGGGATCTTTCAAACTGTGAAGAAGCCATTAGCTATGGACAGACAGAAACACAGAAGTGAAGGGATTAATTACTGATTTTTAGCTGGTGAAGGCTGGAGAACTTTGAATCCAGGAGTAAAGCAATATACAATTTTGTGGCTAGATTCAGGAGCCATAAGTGAAAGATACCATTTTAGATATTCAAGGCCAAAGTTAAAAAGTTCCTACTAGTTACCTTACGTTCAGACCCATAACAACTAGTGAAAACAATAAAGCAAGATAAAAAGGAATGGCAAAGGGATACATGAGGTTCGGGGAACTGTATGATTGGGAGGGCATCAAATATTTTGAGCAGAGCAAAAGAAATGATGAGTTGCCAAAAGAGAAGAGATATAGAAACTGCCACTCACAACTCTGGGCGACAGCCCCCATTATTAAACAAGCAGCAACCAGACTCCCTACTTATCAGGCTTATCACAAAGTTGAGGGATAAATGTAAAGAGAAGGGATTCTGGAAAATAATGTAATGAAAGCGTCTGGTGATTTAGTATGGTCAGGAAAGAGGCATACAAACATGCAATGGCTTTGCTGGTACAAAAGTGAGGGCAAATCAAAAACAAGCACTGGCGTTGCCAATAGGTCTCGCAGTAGGAAAGTTGGAGCTATTGGTTTTGTAAATGACAAAGCCCTTTATGTATTTAAAATGATAACCAAAGTGAAAGGCATTGTTATTTGCAATTGTAATGGCTCCAACTGTCGTACTGCGAGACCTATTGGCAACGTGAGTGGTTTTTCGTGTGTGAGTGGCGTTGTGTGTGTGAGTGGCGTTGTGTGTGTGAGTGGCGTTGTGTGTGTGAGTGGCGTTGTGTGTGTGAGTGGCGTTGCGTGTGTGAGTGGCGTTGCGTGTGTGAGTGGCGTTGCGTGTGTGAGTGGCGTTGCGTGTGTGAGTGGCGTTGCGTGTGTGAGTGGCGTTGCGTGTGTGAGTGGCGTTGCGTGTGTGAGTGGCGTTGCGTGTGTGAGTGGCGTTGCGTGTGTGAGTGGCGTTGCGTGTGTGAGTGGCGTTGCGTGTGTGAGTGGCGTTGCGTGTGTGAGTGGCGTTGCGTGTGTGAGTGGCGTTGCGTGTGTGAGTGGCGTTGCATGTGTGAGTGGCGTTGCATGTGTGAGTGGCGTTGCATGTGTGAGTGGCGTTGCATGTGTGAGTGGCGTTGCATGTGTGAGTGGCGTTGCATGTGTGAGTGGCGTTGCATGTGTGAGTGGCGTTGCATGTGTGAGTGGCGTTGCATGTGTGAGTGGCGTTGCATGTGTGAGTGGCGTTGCATGTGTGCGTAGTTGAGTGGCGTTGCGTGGTTGAGTGGCGTTGCGTGTGTGAGTGGCGTTGCATGTGTGAGTGGCGTTGCATGTGTGAGTGGCGTTGCATGTGTGAGTGGCGTTGCATGTGTGAGTGGCGTTGCATGTGTGAGTGGCGTTGCATGTGTGAGTGGCGTTGCATGTGTGAGTGGCGTTGAGTGGCGTTGCGTAGTTGAGTGGCGTTGCGTAGTTGAGTGGCGTTGCGTAGTTGAGTGGCGTTGCGTAGTTGAGTGGCGTTGCGTAGTTGAGTGGCGTTGCGTAGTTGAGTGGCGTTGCGTAGTTGAGTGGCGTTGCGTAGTTGAGTGGCGTTGCGTAGTTGTGTGGCGTTGCGTAGTTGTGTGGCGTTGCGTTGTTGCGTGGCGTTGCGTAGTTGCGTGGCGTTGCGTAGTTGCGTGGCGTTGCGTAGTTGCGTGGCGTTGCGTAGTTGCGTGGCGTTGCGTAGTTGCGTGGCGTTGCGTAGTTGCGCGGCGTTGCGTAGTTGAGCGGCGTTGCGTAGTTGAGCGGCGTTGCGTAGTTGAGTGGGTTGCGTAGTTGAGTGGGTTGCGTGGCGTTGCGTTGTTGCGTGGCGTTGCGTAGTTGCATGGCGTTGCGTAGTTGAGCGGCGTTGCGTGTAGTTGAGCGGCGTTGCGTGTAGTTGCGTGGCGTTGCGTAGTTGCGTGGCGTTGCGTAGTTGCGTGGCGTTGCGTAGTTGCGTGGCGTTGCGTAGTTGCGTGGCGTTGCGTAGTTGCGTTGCGTAGTTGCGTGGCGTTGCGTAGTTGAGTGGCGTTGCGTAGTTGAGTGGCGTTGCGTAGTTGAGTGGCGTTGCGTAGTTGAGTGGCGTTGCGTAGTTGAGTGGCGTTGCGTAGTTGAGCGGCGTTGCGTAGTTGCGCGGCGTTGCGTAGTTGAGTGGCGTTGCGTAGTTGAGTGGCGTTGCGTAGTTGAGTGGCGTTGCGTAGTTGCGTGGCGTTGCGTAGTTGCGTGGCGTTGCGTAGTTGCGTGGCGTTGCGTAGTTGCGTGGCGTTGCGGCGTTGCGTAGTTGCGCGGCGTTGCGTAGTTGAGTGGCGTTGCGTAGTTGAGTGGCGTTGCGTAGTTGAGTGGCGTTGCGTAGTTGAGTGGCGTTGCGTAGTTGAGTGGGTTGCGTGGCGTTGCGTTGTTGCGTGGCGTTGCGTAGTTGCATGGCGTTGCGTAGTTGAGCGGCGTTGCGTGTAGTTGCGTGGCGTTGCGTAGTTGCGTGGCGTTGCGTAGTTGCGTGGCGTTGCGTAGTTGAGTGGCGTTGCGTAGTTGAGTGGCGTTGCGTAGTTGAGTGGCGTTGCGTAGTTGAGTGGCGTTGCGTAGTTGAGTGGCGTTGCGTAGTTGAGTGGCGTTGCGTAGTTGAGTGGCGTTGCGTAGTTGAGTGGCGTTGCGTAGTTGAGTGGCGTTGCGTAGTTGAGCGGCGTTGCGTAGTTGCGCGGCGTTGCGTAGTTGAGTGGCGTTGCGTAGTTGAGTGGCGTTGCGTAGTTGAGTGGCGTTGCGTAGTTGAGTGGCGTTGCGTAGTTGCGTGGCGTTGCGTTGTTGCGTGGCGTTGCGTTGTTGCGTGGCGTTGCGTTGTTGCGTGGCGTTGCGTAGTTGCGTGGCGTTGCGTAGTTGTGTGGCGTTGCGTAGTTGCGTGGCGTTGCGTAGTTGCGTGGCGTTGCGTAGTTGCGTGGCGTTGCGTAGTTGCGTGGCGTTGCGTAGTTGCGTGGCGTTGCGTAGTTGCGTGGCGTTGCGGCATTGCGTAGTTGCGCGGCGTTGCGTAGTTGAGTGGCGTTGCGTAGTTGAGTGGCGTTGCGTAGTTGAGTGGCGTTGCGTAGTTGAGTGGCGTTGCGTAGTTGAGTGGCGTTGCGTAGTTGCGTGGCGTTGCGTAGTTGCGTGGCGTTGCGTGGTTGCGTGGCGTTGCGTGGTTGCGTGGCGTTGCGTGGTTGAGTGGCGTTGCGTGGTTGAGTGGCGTTGCGTGGTTGAGTGGCGTTGCGTGGTTGAGTGGCGTTGCGTGGTTGTGTGGCGTTGCGTGGTTGAGTGGCGTTGCGTGGTTGAGTGGCGTTGCGTAGTTGAGTGGCGTTGCGTAGTTGAGTGGCGTTGCGTAGTTGCGTGGCGTTGCGTTGTTGCGTGGCGTTGTTGCGTGGCGTTGCGTAGTTGCGTGGCGTTGCGTAGTTGCGTGGCGTTGCGTAGTTGCGTGGCGTTGCGTAGTTGCGTGGCGTTGCGTAGTTGCGTGGCGTTGCGTAGTTGCGTGGCGTTGCGGCATTGCGTAGTTGCGCGGCGTTGCGTAGTTGAGTGGCGTTGCGTAGTTGAGTGGCGTTGCGTAGTTGAGTGGCGTTGCGTAGTTGAGTGGCGTTGCGTAGTTGAGTGGCGTTGCGTAGTTGAGTGGCGTTGCGTAGTTGCGTGGCGTTGCGTAGTTGCGTGGCGTTGCGTAGTTGAGTGGCGTTGCGTAGTTGCGTGGCGTTGCGTGGTTGAGTGGCGTTGCGTGGTTGAGTGGCGTTGCGTGGTTGAGTGGCGTTGCGTGGTTGAGTGGCGTTGCGTGGTTGAGTGGCGTTGCGTGGTTGAGTGGCGTTGCGTGGTTGAGTGGCGTTGCATGTGTCAGAGGCTAAATGTAGCACAGGGAGACCTCCAGTGGTAAGACAATCAAAAACAACTTAGAAAACATTTCACAGTATGAAAAGATCAAACTCATGAACAAGCGTGATACACCTCAGCTAAAAATCATGATAAATAACAACACACATTAGAAGTGAAACTGCAAGTACAGAAGGACCAGCTTTGCTTGTTTAAAACTCCCACTTCAGGCAGATGAGTGTAATGTGTAAAGCGTCTTGTGCACATGAGCAGATCGGAGTCTGGAAGCAAATACAAAGAAGAGGAATGACTGAGGCGCATTGGTGTGAAGCACATCAAAGGGCTTCTCCTCCCCTAATTAGCCGTTCCGGGGAAACTGAAAGTACGGCCGGCCTGCGGCCGGCCATGAATAATTAGGGGAGGAGAAGCCCTTTGATGTGCTGGGCTGGCTGGCCCTGAATGCGCGTGCATGTTATCACGTGGTTCACGGGCACTGCATGAAAACCGCGGGGCTGAAAGCCCTTTGGTTTGAAGCTGTTTTCGCCACATGAATTCTCGCTCCGCTCGATGCGCTTGCGCACATCGATAGGTCGCGAGACCTAATAAAGCAGGATTATGCACCCAGAAAGGCAGGTAACGGTACAAATTACATTTAGAAAAGAAGACTTCCATACTTTGATTTCTGAGCTATGTGAGTCTGAGAATCTACCAACAAGTAGCGCGATACTGAATTTGCCCACTTAAGTGCAATTTAAGAAACGATAAAAGAAGCTGCGGAAAATCTAGTAAAGTTGCCCAGTCTAGTCACTTGCTCCAAATCAGACACTTAGGAAGATCTGGTGTTCAACTGGGGGAAAACAAAGTAGCAGCAAACTATTTACTGAACACATTTTGGAAATATGTTGCTTAAATGATCAATAAGATCTAGTGGCTAACAACAAAGGGACTATAAGAGGACTGTGTAGCAATCAGTTAACCATGGTTTTTACTAAATTCTGCACAGAGTGGTTATATGAGAATGATGATTTTAAAGGCTGTTACAATTGACCTTATATAGAAAACAAGCCTCAAATTTCAGTAACAGCCACAAGAATCTGGAAATGTAGGAGTGTGTCTGAGCTGATTGGTGAAATTAGAAATGCAAATAAAAGAAGCTCTGCCTGAGGGGTGTAGCTAGTTGCTGCACAAGATGTCCGCCTAGAAGCGGCGCTCCTTACTGCACTGAACTGTTTATGTCTAAATCCATCCTAAACCCGAGACTTAGCATTTCCATGTACACAGACAGACGTGTGGACTGTTTGCTCCTGGTGGTTTGGATGTCCGGGACCAATGGAAGGGCTGGAGAGGGTGGGTTGGTAGAGGATACTGGTGCAGCCACATGACCAGGTTAATTTCAAGTTGATAAACGGGACACAATCAGCACACAATTTTTGGCCTACTTCACCAGCCTGATCCTGAGCTTTCTGTGGCTGAGGGTTTTTAATGCCGAAAAGGCATTTGACTCGCTAGCATGGAACTATATATTTACAATGCTAGGATGCCTGGGAAAGGATTTTGTAGGGTGGACTAGTCTGCTGTATGGGAATCAGCGGAGCGCGAGTAAGTGAATGGGTGCACTTTCAATACTTTGCTATGTGGCTAGGTCTACCATGCAGAAAATTTCCATTATTGCTGCTAAATTTTAGGTCTCCCTTAGAGCAGAGCTTGCGCTGTCTCTTCGAGACATGCAGTATTCAGTATATGTGCATTAAGCTCAGCCCATGTTCCGACCATCTTTACAATTGGCTTCTCTTCCTGTCCTTTTTAAACAATGGCTTTTGATCTGTCAATAGGCTTAGTAGTCCCTCTTTAGTACCTCCTTGACTCTCTTTGTAAGCTCCCATGAGGACTGGCCCTCTTACTGTGGTGCTACGCAGTATGTTTTATTTACTGTGTGGCCACTATTTTCTTAAATGGCTTTCTCCTACAGCACGCACAACTTTATTTCCTGCAATCTGCAACTGCTTGTTTACAATTTACTACTGACGGACGGTCCCTCCCTCCTGCTTCTTTAATCGATGCGGTTTGCTGCTAGTTTTACATTTACACCCCATCCAGCTTTAATTAGCACCAATAGCCCTCCCTCCAGTTGCTTGTTTAAATTGCCCTGCAGAAATGTGAGTTGTAAACGGAGGGTTTAGTGATGCACGAGGGGAGAGAAAGATTAAACTTGGAAAAACACGTTTTTTGGCAAACCCACATTAAATGTAGTTTTCCCCACAGTAACCTTTACTTTCTCCAAAACGAGGGTTTTTTGCAGCCATTCAGATGTTAAAAACAACTTCCACAAAGGTGCAGTGTGGCAGAGACAGTTTAGCAATGCATTAAAGACATATTGTGTCCAAAAAGTGCTGTCTCTGCGGACATAGGAGGAGGGTGGGCACTTTATAAGTAATTTTGTTGAAGCAACATTCAGTATGCTTTCTGAACACATGCTCACCCCACAGGATTTTTTTTCTAAGCAAACTAACAGGAAGGACTGCGGTTTTGCTTTTTAAGTACAAATGAAAAAGCTTTGTAAAAATATATTCCATGTACCGCCATGAAATGCATTTTTACAAAGTTTTTTCATTTTTTCTTAAAAGTGACCTAGCATGATCTTTCCCGTTAGTTGTAAGAATACTTATGAAGTGCCCACCCTCCTCCTATGTCCGCAGAGACAGTTTAGCCATGCATTAAAGACCGACTGTGTCCAAAATGCGCAGTCTCTGCTGACATAGAAGGAGGGCACTTTATTAATAATATTGTTATGCTTAATATATGTGCAGTAACAGCTCCTTGCATCTTTCATTTACTGTCATTTAATGCAGTTTTCTGGCTTTAATGCAAAGTAAGTGTTTTTCTTTAGCACACATTTCAGTTGCTAGAACACAAAGCTTCAGAAAATGCAAATGTCACTACTCTGTGAAAGCCAGTCTATTGTTATTCTTCTGTAGAGTTTATTGCTAATTGTTCACGCTACTGGCAAGCTTTTTTATGGGTGCTCCAGGAAGGAGACAGCCCTGATAAGATAAGGATCAGCAATCAAAGGCTATGTCTGTTTTCAAGAAACATGTTCTGCTTTTCTGTTATTATAATATGATAGATAAAGCATGGAATGTTTGTCAAAATCACCAATTTAAAAAAAAACAATGTAAACAAACATTTACGTAATAATCCCAACACTACTAGCTGATCATAAAAAATATTTGTGATATCTTCAAAGGCTTTTTTTCTTTAATGTGGGGTGTGGGATAGTGTGCTGCTTTTGTAAAAAAAAATGTCCTTTTTTGATCTCTTTATTTTCTAAAGTGTCTACAATACAATAAAAAATCCAAGGGAACTAAGCAAACAACCATAACCCAAAGGTTTCTCAAAAGAACTCCTCCTTTGCTAGAATAAAAAAAAATATTCAGCTCACTCAGGAACTATAAACAGGGCAGCTTTCTTTCTAGAACTTGTACAAACCTTAACATTGTTTTTCTGAAGCATTTCCATGACGTTTTCACTGTTTTGAAAGGGAAGGTTTTTTTTATATGTAACCAGTCAGCACTGCTGTAGATGGACAACAAACATTCAGCACCACATAAATCAAAACAATGCCACCTAATTCCATAACACAATTCCACTCCACAAAATTCCAGATCACACAATGTAATTACAATCCACATAATGCCACTCACCACATAATTCAACTGCACCCAACTGCATGCTACTCAATACCACATAAATACACTCCACATAAACCCACTCTATGACACATAACAATCCACATAAATAAAATCCACACCATGCCACATAATTCCATTCAACATATTTTCCCACAACACCACACTGTTCCATGCCACACTATTTAACTCCTCACAAATCCATTCCACACTACATAATTCAACACCAAACCACATTACTCCACGCCACAGCACAATTCCACACCATATATATTAAACTTAAACCACAGAATTCAACATCATACTACAACATTTAAAAGCACACCACATAAATGTTAACACCCAACCACACAGATCTATTTGTTCTTTTTCGTCACAAAAACAAAACGCTATCCACAGTTCCACGCCACACAATTCAACTACACACATTTCCAATGCACGTCACATAATTCAACACCAAAACATATTATTCCACTCCACAACACAGTTCCACTACGACTCAACAACACAATTACACAACACACCAGAAAATATACAGTGCACACCACACAAATCCAAGTCACACCACACAATTCCACATCACGCCACAAAAATCAACAGCACCCCACATAATTAAACTCCACTACATACCACTCAACACAAAATACCATACCACATAATTACACTCCATAACACAGAATCCCACTCCACATGATTCCAGTACACTAAATACCACAATACTATCCCCATAATTCCACAGTACACCATGCCACATAATTCCACTACACAAATCCTATCCACCCCACACAATTCCATGCCATACAATTACACAACTAACTAATCCAATACAACCCACAGAATTCCATTACACACCACATACATACACTGGCTAACACATGGGTAAAAGACATTGCCATTTACAATGGCAATAACTCCAACTCAAACTAATGCAAGACTGATTGCTTTTTTTGCTAACAAATATCCCAGCAGTAGCAGAAGTAAGGATGCATTACCTTATACGGCTAATAGAGGTCCCTTAACAATTCCACAAAGACACCAGTAACAGCCTGTGGTACAGCACCCTTTTCTAGCTTCGTGGATTTTCTTTTATTACTTATGCTTTTGCTGGGATATTTTTTAACTAAATAAAATCTAACAAACATTATCATTTGCAACGCGAATATTTGACACTTTCAGTAAGGCGAGACCTATTGTATATGCTCGTTTGTAAATGAGATGGAGCTCCTAACATGTCTTTCGAGAATATTATTCAGAGAGTGGGCTCAAGTGTGACTCAACGGTTAGAGGCGGCAGACCCAGAGGCAAAGGTCGGCCCGGGACCAGGGTTCAATTCCCGACGCAACCGGGTGCAGGACCAATGTCAGCGGGCCCGATAAATCTCGCCTCGGTACCACTCTAACCATGGGGTCCCACGCTGCAACTCTGGGCAATAGCTTGCTTAGTCTCCACTCCGGCCCCATCACCACTGGGGATGCCTGGCTGCACCTTGGGGATACCTAGTAAAAGGACCATCTCACAGGTGGTACAGCGCTGGGACGCTCCAGGGTAACCACGCGCTCTATAAATCAAACATTCATTCATTCATTCATTCATTCATTCAAGATGGGTAAGCAGATTTTGCTTCATAGGGTCATTTTATGGTGACAAACTTCTGTATGTGAAGCACTACAATCTATTCAGTTAATTGAAGAGATTATTTTGGGGTGGCGGTATTTCTGGATTTGCATAATCTGGGGTAAATTAGATGTTTCCTGATCGCATTGGACACTGATCGACTCCTGATTAATTTTCCCTTATGATGGAAAGAATAGTCAAAGTATTTGGGAATCGCTTAAAGATAATTAACTGTTGTCACTAACATTCAGGATCTGGTGGAAGTATGGATGACAGTTCCTCCATCTATAACAGGCCAAATAAAAATGATTGTCCTTCCCCCATTTGCTCTACTTGTTTATTAATATATCCAACCCACTGACTCGGTCATTTTTCTCATAATCGAGTCTCTTCTGATCAGAGTTATTTGGGTGTACAGTCAAGCTAGAGTAGCCTAGGAGGTATTGACACTTCAATACACAAATGTGGTCTGGTGGTACTTGACACAGAACTGCATTATATTGTGGCACGGGTCCACTTTGCTTTATATTGGTATCACTCGTGCAGTTAAACCATATATAGAAGTAGAAAAAAATTACTCCACCGGGCTCACATGACACTGGGAAAGATGGGTCAAACAGCTCAACCTGGCTAAACTGATGGATACTGGCCCGTAATGATCACACATAATTCCTATTAATTTAATCCCCCAGAAAAAAGGAAGTTTGTGGGAAGTGCTAACTGCTGGGGCTATCGCTGGGGGTACTCACCTTTCTTTCTTCACACCCTGGTGAGACTCCTGTCCCAGGGTGCAACCTCCGCCTGTGCCTGTGTCACTGACAGTCTGCCTCACACCCTAGAGGGACAACAAGTCCCAGGGTGCAACCTGTACCGGGCAACCTGTAGCCTGCACCGCAGCTGCTGACACGGACAAGGGGAAAGTGAGTCCAACGCGATCAAAGCGCTGCCTCTCCCTCAGCGGGATGCGCTAACTGCTGGGGCTATCGCTGGAGGCACTCACCTTTCTCTCTTCACACCTTGGTGGCACTCCTGTTCCAGGTTACAACCTCTGCCTGTGTCGCCGACAGCCTGCCTCACACCCTGGTGGGACTACAAGTCCCAAGATACAACCTGTAACTTGCACCGCAGCTGCTGCCGCTGACGAGGCGGACGCGGATGCACTCAAAGACCTGCCTCTCCCCAGCGGTGCGGGGTCAGTCCCGGGCAAAGCCCGGGCCAAGGGCGGGCCCGTCCCTGCCCCCCTCCCCCTTGCAGCTTATTTTCCAGAGGCCCTGGGGCCCAGCTGCTGTCTCACAAGGTACTGTGGTCTCATATTTGCTTTGCTTGGGCTCGGAAGTATGGGTGTCTATAAACCCCTCCGATTTGCCACACCAAAGCTACACCTCAAATTGACTTTAAGCGACTTGCAAAATTTTGGGACGCAATAACTGGTGAGCATATCGCTACTAGTTTGGGCTAATTGCTTCTCATAACTTTATACTTGCAAGCATCAGAAGTTATTGAGCCCAAAGCGGATGATCTCCTGTGCCCATTACTCGTGATCATTGGAGGTCTTACAACCCTGGTGCACTCCAGAGTTGCCTTGTTGGGGTGAGACATGGCCCTCCAGCGAGATAAGAGTTGTGGGGCAGCCTCATAGCGCGGACCAAAATCTGGAATCAGTATTGCACCCCCAAAAGCAGGGAAGGGGAAAAAAGGCCAAGAAATCGGCTAAACATGCAGATAGAAACTGTGTCATAGATCGTATTGATTGCCTGTTAGGAGAATGTGAAGGCATTTTGGACACCCAACCAAAGATCTCCCCAAGCATTTTGGCCAGCCTGACTCCCCCTTGTAATATTAGCTCCAACAAGCCAGTTATCCTAGACATGTTTAGAAGAACGAATGGTAAGAACTTTACGCTTAGTGCACAGGGAGTTGCAACACCACAAGAGTCCATCCACCTCCTACTGCCATACACTCTTTGAGTCAGCCCGATCCAGCGATTGAGTGTAGTAAAAGATTTAGATTTAATAGAAGACCCGAAGGATGGCAACATCCAACTGTCATTAGAGGCGATGCAAAAATCAGCACCAAATTTCCACTGCTGTGATCAGCACACCTATCAGATTATTAGCAACCTTACGGCAGAAGTGGGGGCTAGGAGATCCATGATAGAGGGACCCACAGGGCTACTGACGCAGCCTACTGGAGAGCAGCCCACAACCTCGTCCCTCCATTGAGTCTAGTTGAAAAACTCTAACTTAACTAAAGGCCCTTCTATGGCATTTAATATACTTCCTGATACTTTACGAAAGTTAACTGGTCTCCTTTCACCTGTTAAATGCAGTACTCAAACTAAAGATTAGAGGATTTTGCCCATATATTTTAAGAGTAAAAACTGGGATTTATTTCTTCAACATGAAAACGGTTAATTTCACAGTTAACAAAAAATCATGTTAACATCATAGTTCTCAAGGGAGCAGTAGTTACAAAGTGGGGATTCAACATTTAGAAGAGTTCCAATTATTCTGAATCTCTATTTAAGGTCTGATGCATTTAATCAACAAGCACTGGCATAGCCAATAGGTCTCGCCTTCAGGACCTTGTAAGTGTTTAGCCATGCAGCACATTATCCTGTTAATAATCTGGCCACACAATTTTATGCCCTATGATGTTTAAGGACGTGATCCCTTTGTGACAAGGACAGAAACATGCTTTGTAATGTACTGTGTTAACACTGGGCTGCAGAAGTCAGTGCAGACTATCAGTCTATGCAGTCCAACAAGTGGAGATGTCTGTTAAAAATGCATATCTTCAACTCGTGGTAAAATGCAGGCGTGTGCAAATGGTTGCAACACTTTAAACTGTGAGTACACCAGCCGGAACACTTGAAGTATTCTAGAAGAATCCCCCACCAGGGACCAGTCAAGAGCATCCCCCATTCCTTAATGAGCTGACAAGTCACTAGTGGAACACACTCGGCTCAGCTCCTGATTTAGGTGTTTGCCAAGCCATCATATTCAAGGCCCCTGGAACTGTGCGCCAGGGTACGGCTAAATTATGCGGCAGGGTGGACTAAAGTAAGTGACAAGACATGGCAAAATATATTTGTTGTGAAAAAAAGATATGGCAAAATATGTGGCATCATCCGGCACATTTTCTGATAGGATTCATTTATGGTTCTGTCTTTTTTTTTTTTTTACACTTGTTAACACTGTCTGGACATAGGTTGTACCTACTTAGTACCAGTTTAACACCCAGACCCTGATCATACCCTTAACAAAACCAATACACACTGTGTTGGGAGTAAAAGGCCGCAGTTTAATAAACAATTCAATGTTCATGGCCCCCTCGCAGGCGGCATGGCAAAGATTTATTCACGTGAGGTGCTGGCGATGAAGTAAGTAATGTTTTTTTTAATCCAAATTCCTGAACCCTGTAATGGGCTGACGTAGCTACTGCCCCTTTAAACACATATTGCCCCTTGCCTTATTACCCTCAACAGCACATCCACAGCCTCCCACAAACCATTTAGAGCAAGGTGATTAAACATGCCATGTCACCACCCACACAACACTCCATGCAGCAGCGTAAATGGTAATAATGCGGCTCAACAAGGCAGCCTTATTAGGCCGTACAACAGAGCAGAATGAAATAAACAGCAAGTGATGTTGAGCTACATTAATACAGATAATGCGCTAAACTGATATATTCCACCCAGCAGCTGTGCAGCGCCAACTATGACTGTGCAGCGCACTGCAGACATTTTTTTAGCAGTTTTATAAACCGTGAACTCGACACGAAGGTATCCGAGCGCTTTACATGAGCACCAGTTGCATTACAGACGGACGCATTCACTTTTAGGTGCGGGGAGATTAAGTTATTTGTCCAGAATCACAGGATGTTTTGAGTCTCCAGCCAGACTCGAACCTGGTCCCCCAGCTTAAAAGTCGGCCGCTCTAGCCGTTAAGCCACACATTCCAATGAGTGGGCAACTTGACTCCTCTCGGCGCCTGACCCACATTCATGTTGGCACCCATCCCCTGAGAGTAAGAATGATAGTAGTTTACTGTACAAATGTTGGTATCAAAACAGGACATCCCGTCCCTTAGGATATAATGTTTTGGGTTGAAATGCTGCTGAAATTTATGTTTACTGTTGCCCAGGATGAATACAACAGTCTGTAACACTAACATCAAATTGCAAGCAGAAAGAAGGTTCCGATTTGAGGGCACTCCAGACATACCACGTGGTGTAAAGGCGCTAGGCTACTGTCAGCAGTGCAGCTGCTGCTTGCAGTGGCGCTGTGCCCCCAGAGTGTGAGGTGGCAGTGCATCCAGATTCTTCCTGTCCTTTACTATCCAACTGGCGGAAGATCAGCCTTTTCCTTACGTATGGTCTATTGGCGTCCTTGCTACCCGCTGTCTGGGTTAAAGGTCACAGGGTACTTGGAATCGGAATAGGAGGACATGCCCTCTCATAAGCAGACATAGATTGGACGTGCTTCCTCTTTTTGCTTTTAAAATCAACAACAAAAACTCTAACTTAGCAGAAACGAAGGAGAAGGAATGTCTGGAGCCAAGTAGGCCTCGCGTTAGTTGGCAATGCAGCGATAAACCCATGGCAGCAGGCAGCACAGACTATCAGTGTCACACATACGAGCCACACACTTTGAAACCATTACGCCGGTCTGCCGTTAGTTAAATAAACGGAGGAAAGAGCAAGACACAGCTAAGAGAACGCATAATGTCTGCTGAGCTGAAACAAAGCACACATGTTTTTAGCAAAATCGCGTACACGGTTTAAAGACCAAAGAGAGAGGATGTGAGCAGATATAAACAAACATACAACAGCTCATGCCAAAAGAAAAACAAACCAGCGCAGCCACGTGGCGACCCAGCTAATTAGAAACATGCTCACGAACAGTTGGCGCCCCTGCTCGTAACCGCAAGCTGTGGGCAGATACGTTTACTGGGAAAGGTGGGACATGCACCCGCCTTTGCCCAATTGCGTGCTGTCTTTTTGGAAAGATTCACGCAGAGCCCAAGTGAAATAATGCCAGAGAAAAAAAACACACGCATGAGCTTGTGAAAAGTCCAGAGTGATTCCAAGAGGTTGTTTTCCTAGAGCAGCGCATGCGTGCTGCGCAAGGCTCGACCTAAAAAGCACTTTTCATTGAGTGAGAAAGATTATATAATATACAATAAATTTATACAAGAATAAATAAATAATTATAGAGCTCTCGTAGAGGCTGTCCAACAGGGCTCCATCCTGCCGGACGTCAGAAGGGCAGTTATTGTAGTCATCCATAAAGAGGGTAGGCCGCAGGAGAATTGTGCTTCTTATTGTCCGATATCACTCCTTAACACGAGGTCAAGATTCTGACTACTATACTAGTGACTAGGCTTCTCAAAGTCATCACGCCCTTGATAAATAGATATCAGACTTCATGCCTGGCAGGACAAGACAATACAATCTTAGACGCACACACAATTGGCTAAATGAAATTCAAGACAGCCCAGATCCACAAGTCTTTCTTGTGCTTGACACGGAAAAAGTGTTTGACTGGCCTTTCCTGGAGTACACTCTGGTGAGGTTTGGATTTGGCCCCCAGTTTAAGAAATGGGTTAAGCTGTTATTCCAGGCCCCGGTAGCAGTGGTACGGGTGAATGGAATGACATCATCAGAGTTCCCGATTGGTAGAGGTACTGGTCAAGGGTGCCCATTGTCTCCTCTCCTGATTGCCCTCACTATAGATTCGCTAGCATGTGCGATTCGAGACCATCTTCGGACACATGGATTTAGGCCAACGGGAGAGACGGCCATTGAGGAGAAAATGTCACTATGCAGATGATATTCTGCTATACATCATGGAGCATTCCTTGACCCTCCCAGTGACATTCCTGTTTGAGGAATATGGAAACCACTCTGGTTACTGTATCAACTGGGACAAATCAGGACTTTACCTCCCTCGGAAATTTGGTATATTTATGGCATTAGGCAGGGAACTCCGTTTTGACTGAAACCTTGGGAGGGTCCGTGAGGAAATTGAGAGGTGCCGTAAACTGCCCCTCACGATAATGGGGAGGGAAGCAATGTTAAAAATGATTTCCCTACCAAAATTACTATATGTATGGCAGAACACATACTACCGGATCCCCCCAGGAAAACTTGCTAGAATCGAAGGGGAGATAAGGTTCCTGCAACGGGATGGACAACACCCTAGGATATCCCTAAAACACCCTGCAACGCAACCAATTTAACGATGGCCTTGCTCTGCCTGACCTGGAGGCATACTATTGGGCGGCTCAACTTACTAATGTCAATGACTGGGTCTTCTCGCCAGTAGACCACCCCATCTTTCAACTTAAGCAGCGCAAAGGGGAACATGTTATTGTTTACATTACCTATGGGGAGGTGTAGGGTCACAAACTTCTCCCAGCCACCCATGTTGCGCCTGCCGCTTGGATTAAGGCCATCAAAACCATAGGTTGGCACCGCAGGCCCACACAGGAAACACCCCTGTGGGAAGGGCAGTGGCACCAGGAAATGCGAAGGATGAAGGGACTTCAGACCTTGGATATCTAAGTGGGAGACCAAATGGAGGGGGGTGACATTATGCCATTCTCCTTGTTCCAACCAAACTACGGGCTGAAGACTAACCAATCCCTAAAATATGCACAAGTGAAAAACGCATGGAGAGCGGAACGACTCCCTGGTGACAACCTCCCAGAGTTTGCTGGGGGAAAGGTGCAGTCTCCCTAACTTAAAAAACTATCAATAACAGTATGCCGGACAATCCATTTATGTTATAAAAAACAGGGTTGAACCCAATACAGTCAATAGGGACCTGGGTGACAATAGGAACAAAAGGAAGGGGTCTGATAGAGCATCCAGAGGTACCGAGCTAGGATGCAGAGCGGTAGCAGCGGTGCACGGACCAGGTTGATTGTTTGACCTCTGGATGCTCTATCAGGAAACGGTGAACAGAATCGGCGATTTGTTTCCCAGCAACCTACAATACCGCCAGGCGGTGACAGGTATAAAGACACCTTCCCAAGAGATGGCTTAAGGATTGTTTAAATACGTATTCCCGAGCAGCCTATTTGATTTCCAAGCTGTTTGTTGAAATTCAAAATGTGCAATTCGTATATGCATTTTCAATAGAGAATTGCTGAATTCGTAAAGAAAGTCAAGTAGATTAACAAGCATCCGTTGCCTCCTCCTGGTTCCCTACTCATAGCACGTGGGTGCTCTGCAAGGAATAATTGTGCCTGTGGGAGGTCTACCGATTAGAATTTTACATACTGTTGATAGTGGTTGTAAATTCCTATCCACCACTAACAAGTTGCTTCCACAACCAACTAGGGAAATACCCCACGTGGGTCTACAGAGTTATCTACCAAAAACTTGGACCTAGATAATCATCTACAAGTCCTACCCGATCGCCCCTTTGTGTAAGGAGGTTGCCCACCCACAACTCTGCTTGTCCTGATGAAGACCCTTATGTAAGGATAAGAAACCTACCTATATTGGGTCGAAACGTAGACGACTACACCATCTACGACCAGCTCCGGTCCCCATTCAGACACTTACGGCTATAACGGAGTTAGGCCATTGTTTATCATTCGATAATTTGGACTCTTTTTTGAGCCACTAACTGTGGCCTTGTTTCAGGGACCACATGTACATTGTCTTAGAAGCTTAAATAAGACTTGTCACGGAATGAATCAGATCACATACATCCTACCCCCTACACTTTCCCTCACGTCACCCCCTTCCTGTTGTGAATGTGGGCACGCATATTATATATAAACTGTGGTACTAAAAGTATGTTGTAAATGAAAATGATATCCATTGAATAGGATATATGCAATCTTGAATTAAATTCTCTTTTGCTTCCAAAAAAGTTTCTCTCTTTAAATTGTTTGAATACAAATGGTGTAAATTTACAATCCATTTAAGCTCCGGGAGAAATGGTGTAAATATGTAGGAGATATGGAGGACATAGACTGGGAAGCGTCTTTGGTGCACCTGCGGGGGGTGGCAATCAAGGCAAGACTCCGCTTAGTACAATTCAAAAGTCTCCACAGAGTATTACGACAGTAAAAGGCTACATGCCATGGGAAGAGCACAAGCTATGAATCGTTTAAGACGTCACAGGGTGGATGGGTCCTTCGATCATACACTCTGGGATTGCCCCATGAGACAGGGTTACTGGATGGAAATAGTTGAAGAGCTCAAAGCGATACTTTCGATACCGATGCCGCTTGATCCTAAATTCATCGTTTTGGGGATCCCAATGACACTGACTTACCGCGAGCCCAGCCCTTGTTCTGCAGTCTTGGCCTCATAGTGGCCAAAAGGGACGTTGCTAAACATTGGGTAGCATATGATTGCCTAACTTTGCTGGAGTAGAAAAGGGGCATGGATATGTATATAGTGGCCGAAAAAACGCCTGTTTTAATTGATCTTTTGATATCCTGTGTGGCACAGAGATATGTCATTCTCAAAAACGAAATCAAAAAACATTTTTTTTAAATTATAGAGCTCAAACTACTACCCCAACAAAGGGCATTCTGGTGCTGGAAAAAAACAATGAGCAAGGAATGAATTAAGTATGTTTAAATACTCAGGTTTTCGGGTTTTTCCTGAATTACAAGTAAGCAGAATTACGCCCAAGAAACAAGAGGAGTAAGTTCAACAAATTTGCAATAACATAAGGAAAGGTCTTCCCACCAGTGGAGATGTATGGGGCAGCGGCCAGGGCAGCGGACCTCGGAGCACAGGATTCACGGTTCGGTCCCTGGCTCCGGCGGCAGCTTAGCACCACGTGACTTAATTTCCACGACGGGCACCAGAGCCTTGAGACCTGTTAGGGTGAGTAGTTTGCGCTTTACAAATACGGATTTTTGTAACCAGTAGACAGTTATTCCGGACCCTAGGGACCTATAGGAATCTATCGCAAGTAGAGAGCAGGGCACATTCAGGTTTGTACTAACAAACCTTCTTTCGGAGCGAAACAGGGCCTTCACTTTTAATAGTTCTGTAAGCCAAATATAGATAGGTAAAAGTGCATATTTGCTGGGCGGGAAACAAATAGGCTAGGAATGAGATATGACTGACAAAGGAGTTTTCTGACAGAAATAGGTGATTCTAGGAAGTGGCTTAATGTGAAAATAAAATAAAACCAACTCGGAGGACCAAGAGTCAGTTACTGATAAATATTTAACATGAACAGACTTTAAAAGCACACATTATATTTCAAGAACTGTGTAGATGTAGGTCTGTGTTCTGGAGAGTTAAATATTGTACATGTTTTACAAAAACCATTCTACTCATTGACGTAGATAGAATGGTACTCATAAAATGTTGTTCTTGTGCTTCTATGCAAAAATAATAAATTGGAAACACTTTCAATAGCATCTGCAGCAAATATACAGTTTTCTTTCAGAAGGAAACGCTACATTTTCAAAATCATTTACATACATTTTTATCAGGAACTATGCATGCTAAAATTCCATCATGGCTATATAATAATGGCACAAATGATTCCATGCAATATGTTGTTTCTAATCACATAATTCAAACAACCACACTACCTACTTTAGTCCCACAGGATGCATTAAAGCATGTGTTCACAACTATGACAAAGAATTTGGAAACCTTCTCGTGGTTGTATCTTGTTTTGATCCTTTTGCACCTCATCTAGTCACGTACATCTACCACTACCATGAGAACGTCTTAGGGAAGAGGCCAGTTGGCAAGTTTGGTTCTTGATTAATATATATGCAATACAGTATAAAACAAAGATTAATGTGATAAAGAGACTCCTCTATAACCACCAAGAAAGGAAGGGCAACCCTATCACCAAGAGACGGCCCATTTTCTTTGTCCCAAAAGAAGGGGGATTGGGATTCGGCACACCCTAGATCTTACAAATATTTCATACAAAAGACCTTCAAAAAAAGGATGAGTTCTGTACACTTCACAAGAAAGGGGGTGGTTCAGTTCCACATCAAGAGGGAATATGTGGACCATTCCTTACGCCAAAAACATTGTGTTTGAGGTAAAAACATTAAAAACCTCACTAAAAGAGAGGTAGGTGAACCCTTTCTCACACCACAAAGCGAGGCAATGGGTACAACCATTTTCAACATCGACACCACAAAGAGGTGTTTATGTGCTTTTCCAGAAAAAAAACACTAAACACAGGCTAAATATTAGGATCCCTAAGTTTAGCTGCGCCTCCTGGGACGGCAGATGTTTCGTGACGGGGGCTTATAAACTTTGGAACTCTCTGCCACTGCCTATTAAATCTCAGACAAACTTACTTACCATCAGTAAATCACTGAAAACATGCTCACACGCTCCAATACTCAGTAGCACCTTGATGCCTGCGGGCAACTGTTTGCACTTTATAAATTAATTAACATGACATAATAACTATGCTGTATCTGACACAACAAACAGGTCCTTGGACAACCTTTACCCAATACCACCACACCAACAATAGATTGGTGATGTCATTCTCCATACCACCTAGAAAGGTCATCCCAAGAACACCATTGGAGTGAGGGAGGTCAAAACATCAGGAGCTAAGAGGGACTAGTCACCTGGATGGGGGCTCTATCTACCATAGATGCACACCAATAAAAAAACAAAATCAGGGCAGAGAACAATTCCCGGATCACCAATATAGTGTGTGGACAGGAAGGTTTAGAATTATGTCAAACAACTAGAAGACTCACGGCCCATACATGAAGGAGCAGGAAGAGGGAGACCAACAAGAAAGAGTGGCATAACCTAAAACCAGCTAATTTAAGAACACAGCATAGTCTCAGAACACAGAGAGAGGAGGGCGAATACCCCTGGATTAAACATCTTGATTAATTATCAAAGAAAAAACGGCAAACAAAGAGAATTTATGAGACACAAAGTGAAGCAAGTAAGAACAGAGAGAACAAAGTATACACATCAGACCATCAAGAATGTGATACAAGTAATAACCATGGAATCCATAAAAAGTGGATATACATCTCAGACAGAAGGGGGCAACACCACACCAGGAGACGGGGCAATATCATATACATCATGGTGAAAAGTGCAACACTATCAAACGAGAAACTGGTTGGGAGGAGCAGAGAATCAATACATTTGCTCCATAGACAGAAACTGAGTCAATACCCACTTCAACACACTTAATAAGCACTTACAGAGCAATAGGACTTGCATTTGCGAGAGTTTGATCAATTGGCATAGTAAACTATACTGCCTCTTATTTATGCATGTATAAAACCTGCAAGTGACGTTTACGTACTTTTAGGTAAATAAAAGGCATTATTTAGGGGACTTGTTGAAAAAGCAGCCACAATAATAAAAGCATGCCCTGATTACACTATAAAATATTCTACATGATATGTTTGTAGCGTGTATATTATTTGCTTTAGTGAACCAAGAGCTTTTTCACTTATGCGAGGTGATCTGGTACACGCGTGCATCGAGGCTGGGAGGGAGGGTTTGCTGAAGCAAGGAGAGGCATCTCGAATGGCCATTATCCGCCTGTAAGCAACAACAAATACCTGGCCAGCATGCATGTCTGGTCACCAATGTGGTTAACAAACTGTAACTTTGCTAATGGAACAAAAATAAGCGCACCTCCGGCCAGCGTGCCTATCTGGCCGCCGATGTGGGAAGCAGCGCTGCTGCTGAGCAGTGTGCGAATTAAACAAAATAGTGCTTACTGCCTACATATTGAGGACAGTGTAACGCGGCAAGCAGACAAACCAGTCAGGATGGGCAGTCTAAAAAGGAGACAGGGCGGTAACAAAGAAGTCTCGTTTTCAATCGGAGGCCACCGTTTAGCATAAATTATGACGTCAGCCAATGAGAATGATGGGCGGACTTCAAACCCACTTCTGAAATGTCCTCGATTACAAAAAGCCTCGCAGAGCATGCGCGCTGCAACGCAGGTCTGCAAGACCAAAAAAGGGGGAAAAGACCCAGTGCCACAGCAGGAGAGAGACCAATTACCTCTACAGAGCCAAGACCAATTGCCAGACCACAAACAGCATACAAATTCCCAGACCACAGGCAGTACTCAACCGGCACAATCTCATAAACCAAGACATACCTGCCTTCAAATCACAGGTAGGGTGTGAGACGTAGGGGAAATGTCCATGGGACAAGGTGAGCAGGCGGCAATACCCATGGCATACAGCAGAGCCAAGCAATGTCACTGATTCACATGCCTAAGAAATGATTTATTACCTTGGAGGACAGGCAGCAAGGGGGGCAATGCCCATTGATAAAACGTAGGAGTAGGTTTAGAGTGTTGGATTTGGTCCATTTGCAGGGTCATCGCTGAACTTTTTGCCATCCTCCTGTATTTTGTCTGACCGGTTTGTGTTGGTTTTATGAGTCTGGCATTTTACCACTGCTGATCAGTGCTAAAGTGCATATGCTCTCCCTATGGTAAACTGATGTATGGATTAGTAACTCCATGTTTCGCTGATTTGGTTTACTTGACAGACCCTAGTACAGTGTACTGAGTGTGCCCAGAGCTTGTAAACCAAATGCTGCTAGTGGACTTGCAGCACTGGTTGTGCCACCCACAGAAGCAGCCTGTAAAAGGGTGTCTCAGGTCTTCCATTGCAGAGCCTGCGTGCAGTCTGGTACTGCCATGTTGACTGGGCAAGTGCACCCACTTACCAGTCCCTAAAACTTCCCTTTTCTTCGTATCAGACACCCCTATGGTAGGCCCAAGGGCAGGGTGCATTGTAAGTATAAGGTAGGACAAGCCCTGATGTGTGTGGCATTTCCTAATAGTGAATTACAGCCATTTTCGTTTTTCACTATTGCAAGGCTATCTATTCCCCATAGGCCAGAATGGGCAGTTAGATTATTACATTTTATAATCCTAAGGGACTCAGGGAACATGGTCGTAATTCGAGTTTAGTATGCTTGAACTTAGAATGATAAAATACATCTTTTAGTGAAGTTGGTTTCAACATTCTGTGTTTGAAAATACCACTTTTAGAAAGTAGGTATTTTCTTGTCTAACTATCCAAACCTGCATCTGCTAGGTTGTGTATTCCTTGTCTGGAGTTTGAGTGACATGGCTGGGGGCTTCCAGGAGACAGGGTGAGTCCGCCCAGTGGTGAATAGAGAGTTCTGCATCTAGATAAGAGGGAGGAGTTGCACCGGAGACCTGAATAGGACAGTGCCTGCCCACCACAGTGCTGGCTCCACCCCCTGTGGTGAGTCTGATGTCTCTGCCCTGCACTGTGAAAGGAAAGAAGGAGTCACGTAAACAGAGTGCTCCAGAACTGGTTTGGACTGGGCAAAGGCCCCTCTGTCCTCCGGGGACAAAGGATTATGGGGTATAAATATTGGGACCCTGATCCCAAGAAATTAGATCACTTTTGGACAAATAAGAAGAAACCTTTGCTGAGGAGAGGAACCTGAAGAAACTGAGGAGAGACTATCCCTAAGCTGAAGTGCTGCTTGGGGGATTGGCCTGCAGTGGTTGCCTGACTGCCAAAGGAAAGAGAAAGGAACTTTGTGTACTTTATTTCAACTTGTAGGATTCTCCAAGGGGTTGGAACAGAGCTTGCCTCCTGCTGAAGTCTCAGGGACAACAGACTTCACCCACCAGCACCCCAAGAGTTCTTTGGAAGTGCCTGCTGCTGTTTTTGGCCTTCTGACGGACTGCGTGTCGCAAGGAGCTGAAAGCGCGACTCAAGAGGAAGAAGCGTGTCGCCCTCGCAGCCGTCGCATCTCTGAATAATGGTGTCGCCGCTGTAGCGGACGTATTGCACCGCATCGAGAGAAACGTCTCGCCGTCACATTTCTGAACACGGGTGGCGTCGCTGTAGCTGACGCATTGCACCGCATCGAGAGAAACGTCTCGCCGCTGCAGCTGCTGCAGTCACATTTCTGAACAAGGGTGTCGTCGCCGTAGCTGACGCATTGCACCGCATCGAGAGAAGCGTCTCGCCGTCGCAGCCGCTGCCATCACATTTCTGAACAAGGATGTCGCCGCTGTAGCCGATGCATTGCACCGCATCGAGAAAAGCGCATTGCACCGAAGAAGAAGCATGTCGCTGTCGCAGCATTTCTGAACAAGGATGTCGCTGCTGCAGTTGCCGCATTGCACCGCATCAACAAAAGCGCCTCAAATCCACAGAGAAGCGTGCCGTCGTCTGAGCCGCTGCAGTTGCCGCATCAAGCGGAAGCATCTCAAATCGAGGGAGAAGAGTGTCGCCGCCAAAGCCGCCGTTGTTGCATCTCTGAACAAGGGTGTAGCCGCTGCAGCGGACGCATTGAGCCGAGACTTCTCGCAACATCGGAGAAGCGTGCCTCATCTAGAAAATCTTCACATCTTTATATCTTTGCACCTAAACTTTGCCGCATTTCCATCGCTGCAATACTTTTGTTGTTGAAGCGTCACACATCGTAAGGTACATTTACTTAGTGTCGCATTTTAAGAACTGAACAGAACTAAGCTAAAACTACCATTTTAAGTACAGTATTGTGGATTTTTGTTGTTTGTGGTCTTGTGTTAAGTCTATTTAAAGAATACTTTTTTTTTTTTTTTAAACCTTTATTTTGTAAAAAAAAGAATACAGTTACAGACCTACAACAACGGAGGCTGGTCAGTAGTACGCAATACCAGTAGCATAAGAATACACAGCTCATCAGCCGACAACCCGAGGGCCCGGCAGCGGGAAGGCACGATATTATGGAGAACTTGTGGCAATAAGAGGATAAATAAAAGGTTTCACATTTTATATTTTATAAATAACAAAAGAAAAAAAGAAACACAAAAAAGAGTCGAGGCGGTACCATGCAATGTAATGACTGTCTCATACGGCAGGGGGAGACAAATGATTAATGAGTAATGCTGTGAAGGAGGAGAGATCCTGGAGAGGGGGGGGGCGAGAGCAAAACAATACATCACATACAGCGGGAAGCTAAGAACCCGAAACGCACAGTCAAGGGAATTGAGGAATGTTGGGAGCTTCAATAAAGGGGGGAGTGCAGATCTCTCCTCGGTATGAATTCCATTGACCCCATATCCTTCCCCATTTCTTGGGCCTACCACGGGAGACATATACGATTTTTTCTCTAAACATGCACCAGTCCATGTTTTCTTTCCAAGTTGAGACTGATGGTGCCCTCTGAGATCCCAACAATTGAGCAATGTCTCTTTTCGCAATCATGTTGCCCAGTGTGACCCATTTAGTCTGAGCGATACTGCTATCATTCGGCTCCCAAACGTTCAACAAACAGCGTCTGGCTTCAGGCAATAACTCAACACCAGTCACCTCACCCATCACCGCATGCACTCGATTCCAGAAAACCACTACCTCCGGCCATTCCCATATAATGTGAAGGAAAGTAGCAAGCATACCACAACCACGCCTACACAGCCCACCCGCAGAATAACCCATATTCATCAAACGTGGACCCGTGACATAGACGCGGTGCAGAATCTTCAATTGCACCAGTCGGAGACGCGCCGGAATCGCGACCTCTTTAGGGGAGGATATCGCAGCCTGCCAGTCTTCATCGTCCAATTCCAGCCCATCGCCAGTCCAGGCCCCCCGAAGCTGTACAAGGAGGTCCGAACGGTCATTAATGAGTTTTTTGTAGATGAGAGAGATAGTGCTATCAGGGACGTACCCGTCAAGCACTCTATCTTCCAGGGGAGAAGACTCCGGGATAGTAGTTCCAGCTGGGAAAACCGACTCAAGTGCGTGGCGGACTTGGAGATATCGGAAATATTCCCTTCCACTCAATTTGTATTCCTGTTTAAGTTCATCGAAAGTCTTAACTCTGTTCTTAGCCCAGAGATCGCCCACTTTACTGATGCCAATAAGGTCCCATCTATCGAATCCCTTTGTCGACCATAGACCGCCCAGTCTCTCCGCAACATATAGGGGGGTCGCTCTAGTCAGCCTGTCCGTCCACCCCGTAGCCGTAGTTGTACTACCCCATACTCATACCGCCACCCCAGTGGAGCCCGTCAAGTTCTTCCTGGCGGCTCTGGAATAGAGCGCTCTATTATAGTCTCCCCCGGGCAGCTGCCACCTGTCCATCTCGAATGCGGGATTCGGAACAGGATCGTACATGACATGGTTAACAGCGCTCAGTTGGGATGCCCAGTAGTAGCGTTTAATATCAGGCAACGCTATACCACCGTCGTACCAGGGCAAAGTCAATTTTGCCAATGCTATGTGACATCGCCCGCCCCACACCAGCTTCCTCTGGAGGCCCTCAATTTCACGGAAATAGCTAGCTGGCACCAGATCAAGTGTATTTTGGATGGCATACAAGAATCGGGGGAGAGACATCTTGAACAGGGCCGCTCTTCCCAAGGGGGACAGCGGCAAGCCACACCACGCCGCAACATCCGACCTAAGCCGGGCAAGCGGAGGTAATAAATTCCGCTCATAGCGTACTGTGGGATCCAATGAAATGTAGATCCCCAAGTACTTAAAGCCGACTCTCGAAACGGGTATCTGGCAAATGCGGGGCAGAGAAGGCAATTCTCCTGTGAGGGGGTAGATACAGGACTTGGCCCAATTGATAACTAGGCCGGAATTTTTCCCAAAGGAGCTCAAAACGTCAAATAGGACTCCCAGTGACTTACGGGGAGAGGTAAGGTACAACAATATGTCGTTGGCGTATAGCGATATACGATCCTCGAAGTCAGGGGACCATCGAATGCCCTTGAGTGAAGGTTCCCAGCGGAGCCATGCTGCAAGGGGTTCAAGGGCAAGCGCAAAAAGAAGTGGCGATAAAGGGTACCCCTGCCTCGTGCCACGTCCGAGAACAAAGGGTTCTGAGGTCCTGCCGTTGACCACCACCTGAGCCAGCGGTTGCTCATACAGAAGTCTGACCCATCCGATGAACTTAGGGCCAAAACCAAACTTAGCAAGGGCTGCCCACAAATATGGCCATTCCACCGTGTCGAAGGCCATCGAGGCATCAAGTGAAACCAAGATGGCCGGCTCATCAAAAGACCCCGCCCTTGCTAAGACGCCATGAAGACGACGAAGATTATGCGCTGTGTTTCGATGGGGGATGAAGCCAGATTGGTCCGGGTGTATCAAGTCACTGATCACCGTAATCAGCCAATTTGCCAAAAGCTTCGCCAGGATCTTGGGTTCCACATTCAAGAGCGAGATCGGCCGATACGATGAACAGTGTTCACGGGGCTTGCCATCTTTATGGATGACTACAATGGACGCCAGTCTCTGATCCCGGGGAAGGGACCCGAGATCTCGCGATGCCGAAAACATCCGACGAAGATGTGGCGCCATTTTGACAGGGCACAGCTTGTACAGTTCGACTGGAATACCATTCGGACCTGAGGCCTTCCCCGAGCGAAGTGAGCGGATAGCGAGCGCTACTTCATCGGTGGAGAATTCCGCCTCCATAAGCTCCTTGTCCGATTCTGACAGGCTTGGCAACGCGATATCCTGAAGCAACAAGTGCGAGTCTTCCTCCGGTCTATCTGAAACCGGTGCATAAACCTTCTAAAAATGCTGGGCAAAGACCTCAACTATCTCAACCGGGTCCACCACTCGCGTACCATCCACTTTTTCAGCAACAGGCACCACCCGATTCAATCTATCTCTTTTGTCTAGCCAAGCAATCAACTTTCCCGCTTTGTCACCAACATCATACAAACGCCCCTGTTGCTCACGATTCATTGCCATGGCAGCGTCAGTCACCAGAGCTCTATATTCAGACTGTTTAAGGGCTAAAGAATATAGTCCCTCAGGTGTAGCCCCAGACTCCATCTTTTCCTCCAACCCATTGATTTCATTTTCCAAATCCACCACTTCCGCATTTTTGCGCTTCCTCTCGCTAGCAATCAAGGATAGAGTCTGACCACGGATCACAGTTTTGTAAGCCTCCCATAAGGAGACGGGGGAGGACACCGATCCCTCATTCTCAGCAAAGTAGTAATCCATACACTTAACCACCTCTGTTCTTATTTTGGGGTTACGAAGGTGCCAGGGGTTGATCGGGGCAATCCGACCCCCGGCCCCCAGCTGTATATCAATAGTGAGCCAGAGTGGGGAGTGGTCCGAGATCCCCCTAGCTAAATGCCTGATTTCCCTTACAGAGACCATCTGCACCGCTGGTATGAGGATATAATAGAGTCTCGAGAGACTCCCATGAGCTCCCGAGTAGAAGGTATACTGAAGCTGCCCAGGGTGCAGTTGCCTCCAACAGTCCGCTAGACCCAATATGTCCAAAAAATGTCCCAGCCATAGCTGCGATGCGGGGAGGAGTCTGGGGGGGGGGGGGGCTACGATCTTCATCCCCACTGACAACCGAATTAAAATCGCCACCCACAACCAACATGCCTTCAGGGAATCCTAGGACCGCCCTACCCAAATCAGAAAATGTGGTGGACTGTAGACCGGGCGGAACATACACAGACAAAATGGAGATCGTCTTCCCCTCCCACCGACCCGCGATAGCCGCATAGCGGCCTCTATCATCCAGCACTGTGCCATCTATCTCCAGGGGGAGGGAGTTCCTGACTAGGACACTCTTCCCCCTCGACCCAGTGGTAAATCCAGAATGGGCCACCAGGCGGTAGCCCCGTCTATCCAGTGCCTGGCACGTATTTCCTACTAAATGTGTCTCCTGGAGCAAAACTATATCTGGGGAGCATCGCTTCAAGTATTGCAAAACTATCCCCCGTTTTATCCTATCACCAAGACCGTTGACGTTCCAGCTCAGGACCCTCAGCCCCCTACCCCCCATCCCAGAAATGAGTCCTCTGCCCCCCCCCGCCACGAAACAGGCACATAGAATAAAATATGGAACAATTTGCAGCCTCGATACAAACAAGAAAGAACTCCCCCACCACCCCCAAAAAAAACCTCAAAACACACCCCCCCACCCTGCACCCCTGCGGTAGACCAAAAAGCCACCCCAACTTGCAGTGTGCCTGTCGCCCCATTAAACTAACCTACAAAAAGAGAGAAAAAAATCCCCAGAGGATGAAGAGTCCCGATTCCCTCCACCCCCGGGTATCCACTCTATATAGACATAACAGTCACAGAGCCACTGCCATAAGTCCATAAAATTGGCTCGCCGCCGCAGACTCACTACTCCTGCTCTTCCAAGCCACCTTCGGCGCCCCTCGAACTTTCTGGGCTGGTACGGTGTGTCGGCAGAGTGTCCAACCAGTCACTGGCCACCTCGGGGCGGTCAAAAAAGAGCGCACGTTTTTCATATTCAATCCTCAGGCGGGCCGGAAAAAGCATGGCGTACTTCAGTCCCATGTCCCCAAGTCGCCTTTTCACCCCCGTAAAGCCCATACGTTGTTTCTGCACCGCCTGTGTGAAGTCCGGATAAAAACTGATCAACGCATTTTCAAATTTAGTGGGACCATTGGTACGTGAGGCTTGCAGGATAGCGTCTCTGTCCCGGAAATTAAAAATCCTGGCTATTATAGGCCTCGGAGCTGCCCCCAGCTTGGGCTTCCCACCAGGGACTCTATGAGCACGCTCCACCGTAAAAAAGTTACTGAGGCCCTTTGGGGCCAAGTGATTTAAAACAAGGTCCTCCACCAGAAGGTCTGTAGATAAGTCTGTGGAGTTCTCCGGAACACCTACGATGCGGACGTTGTTGCGTCTGGCCCAGCTCTCGAAATCATCCCGCCGACGGGCAAACAAGTAATTGGACGTACGAAGGTTGCGGACTTCGGTCTGAAGAGCTCGCGGTCTTGATGTCCAGGGACTTGACCCGCTCATTGGTTTTCCCAAAGTCCGTCCTGATAAGATTGACTTCAATCGCCACCGTGTCCATCTTAGCTGCCAGGGTTTCATACTGCTGGCCCATAGTTGACCGAACACTTGCAATGGTGCCCATAACGTCCTTCAAAGTCGGCTCCTCAGTTGCAGGAGGACCATCACTAGTCTCCTCAAAGACCTTACTCACTCCGCCAGGGGATCTATTGGGCGGGTAAAGCGATCTATGGTCTGGGATTGGGCAACCCCTCCTCGGTATGAGCCTCTAGTGGCACGCTTCTCGGTATCCGCCTTGCCCGCCATGATGGGCGACGAGCTCTGACGGAACCTTTGGGATCTGGTCAGAATGATTCCCCTCGCGGCAAACCTGTAGAGGCGAGAGGGCGAGGATCGAAAGCAAGCGTAGGACTAGCAGCAGAATCAGGTCAGCCGTGTCGATCGGCAGCAAGTCGCCGTCAACAATGACCAAGAGCGAAACCGAAAGTACCACAGGGGCAGTGGACGTGTCACACCAGCCGTTGTTGTTCAATTGCCACCTGGGTACCTCGGGGACTCAAGCCCGTGGATGGTCTTCGGTGTAGGCCGCAAGTTTCAAAGTGCAGTAAGTCCGGTTCCCGGTGGCCAAATCAATTTTTGAAAAAAAGGTTTTGTATCAGCAGGGCATCAGCGAAAAGTACCCGTCGTCCAAATCAGGATACTTTGCAGGATAGATGCGGGAGGCGGAAAGGGTCTCGGGAGCCCTGTGCTCACGCGTCCATCTTGGATACGCGCGAAGCTCCTCCCCAAGAATACTTATTTTTGATATAAAACCTGTGTAGTGTTGTCACTGGATTACTGTATGTGGTCACAAATGCTTTACACACTGCCTCTGAGATAAGCCTGTCTGCTCGTGCCAAGCTACCAAGAGGGTGAGCAGGGGGTATTTTAGGAGTGTAACCCCTTACCCTGACTCTAGCCAAGGGTACTCATTTGTCACAAGTACCTACCTGTGCCAACACTAGAGACCCCCAAATTAACAGGGAGGGTGAACACTGCCAACAGCAAGTGCAACCACAAGCAGAAGGAGAGCTGTATCCAGATGAAGCAGAAGCAATGGCAGCCAATAACACAAACCACAGGCAACTAGGTGACACTACCCAAGGACTACTGACAGCAGGCTGGGTGGGGCAATACTCCCCATCCACAGCAGTAGATGGGGTCAGGATGTCATGCCATAGTCCACAATTTAAGCAGATACACATGGTGCACAGGCAGCAGAGAGCGACCATGGCGCGTTAAGCACAGCCAGCAGCAACACCACTACCCTTAGGCATGGAGGCCTATCACCTAAAAAAGCGTTCTGAATGTGGCAAATACCCAGACAGAAGGAAAAGGAGGGGGAATGCCTACATAACAGAGAATGCACCTACCCAGACAACTACAAAGGAGAGGTAGTGACCCAGGCAAAAGATGTGAAAAATTAGTCTTTGATCCAGGTAACAAATGAAACAAGCATTTGCAATGTGTCTCGCATTTGTTAAAGTTAGAGCTTGTTGGCATTGAAAATAATGTTTTTTACTTTTGTTTTTAGGTCGAGCCTAGAGTCAGCACGCATACGCTGCTCTGCGAGACTTGTTGTATTGGAATATGGAATAGAAACCCCGCCCACTCTCCGCCCATATTTCTCATTAGCTTGCGTAATTTTCCTTTGTAAATGCTGGCTTCAAATTTGTAAATAGGCTGGTTAGTCCCTCTTTAGTACCTCCTTGTCTTCATTTGTTATCTCCCATGGCGACTGGCCCTTTTACTTGGCTTGTCACATGGTGTGCGTTATAAGTAGGTGAGCCCTATTTTGTTTATTGCTAACTAATATGGACAATGGCGGCTGCTTTTTGCTGTATTTGCAGTGCACCCACACTAACTTTAAAAGTGGCTGCCCCCTACCTCCACAGTACAATGGAGACACTTTTATTGTTTTTTAAAAAATCAATATATATATATATATATATCTCTCTCTCTCAGAAGAACGTCTTGCAGATATTCGGCATCAAAGACGAGGCGAACCCAAAACTGGTGCGTTATACATTTATTGTGCTCTACACCATACCGCCATATCATCGAGGAGTGCATATCTTGAGCGCGAGGGCTTTGGAATAAACAAATAGTATGCGGCTGCCCAAGCCGCGGTAACAAGCGTTGCACCACTTCAGATTGAAAGGCTGAGGAAGGTAACGTTTCCTTCTGTGGCACGATGTTCTTTTGCAAAGGATAGCACGCAGCTCCTAGTCCCTGCCTACTATAGGATGTCACAAAAGTTTTACTGTGCACAGAGGCATGGAGCCTACTAAGGAACTATACTATAACTCACCTGAATAAACTACAAGCACCAACATGCAAAGCGGTGTGTCACTGTAAGCCACACCCATAATGGATAAACTCTTTCAATAAATTAAGAGCAAATGCAAGTGAGCTTTTTCTATGCCTCTGGCAACTCATGATTAAGAGGCGTCGGACTCGAAACGCGTCGGAGTATCAGCTGTGAAATAATTGGGACAGAGGGGAAACGTGCTGCATCGAGGCTAAGAAGTGACAATGAGTCAGAACATCGAGGAGTGCATATCTTGAGCGCGAGGGCTTTGGAATAAACAAATAGTACGCGGCTGTCCGAGCCACGGTAACAAGTGTTGCACCACTTCGGATTGAAAGGCTGAGGAAGGTAACGTTTCCTTCTGTGGCACGATGTTCTTTTGCAAAGGATAGCACGCAGCTCCTAGTCCCTGCCTACTATAGGATGTCACGAAAGTTTTACTGGGCACAGAGGCATGGAGCCTACTACGGAACTATACTATAACTCACCTGAATAAACTACAAGCACCAACATTCAAAGCGGTGTGTCACTGTAAGCCACACCCATAATGGACGAACTCTTTCAATAAATCAAGAGCAAATGCAGGTGAGCTTTTTCTATGCCTCTGGCAACTCATGATTAAGAGGTGTCAGCCTCGAAACGCGTCGGAGTATCAGCTGTGAAATAATTGGGACAGAGGGGAAACGTGCTGCATCGAGGCTAAGACGTGACAATGAGTCAGAACATCGAGGAGTGCATATCTTGAGCGCGAGGGCTATGGAAAATATATATATATACATATATATATACACATATATATATATATACACACATATATATATATATATACACACATATATATATACACATATATATATATATATATACATACATACATACATACATACATACATACATCAGAAGGACGTTTTGCAGATATTCGGCATCAAAGACGAGGCGAACCCAAAACTGGTGCATTATAAATTTATTGTGCTGTACACCATACCGCCATAACGAGTTTCAGCCTGAAGAGGCCTTGATCACATGACAACGTTTAAGGGGCAGAGTACTCCTTTTTAAAGTGCAACATGCCAAAATAGTAAACATAGAAGACATACTGTCTTGACCCCTACAGAGCGCAGAAGTTTGCAAACAATTGTATACTGATTCAATCAATTCGGTAAATCAGAAAGTCACAGGGTTGGGTGAATATTATCACACATAGCAGCAATTAATAAATATAAAACATATAAATAAATATGTTTAAAATATAAATATTCATCGACATTGCTGATAAAACCCGTGAATACACATCCATTAAGAATCACATGGCTAAGAAAGACTAAGTAAAAACCTGATAAAAACAATAAATAACTAGGATCTAAATTCATAATCTTAGGCTGTGCATATGGACTATAGTAACCGGTCAATTGCAACCCCGTGTTCACTTTAAATAGCAGAGGAACACTGTATAGTACAGACCAATTGGGCATAAACCGGTCAACATATTGGTGTGCAAAAGCAGATGTGCAAATTTCGCAAATAAATAATGGCATGAAAATTAGTACAACCAGGTGATAAAATTGAATATAAAGTGACTAATATAATACATCTTAAATTAAGTTAAAATTGACCCTAATGGACAAGAAAAATGAAGAAGCAGCTAATTAATATGTACAATGTGAAAGGCAAATTCATAATTAAGACTCATAGGTATGTAAAACAATCCTCACTCGCGTTAAGACCGTTCGAAGTCTTCGTATCTAGGAGAATTATATACTGGTCTCTAATTTACGTAGCAAAGACTCACGGCCCCCGCTGCCGCCCCTCCTCTGTGGGGGGACTGAGTCAATTACAAAGTACCTGAGCTCAGCAGGGTTCTTATTGTGAAAATATATATATATATTCAAGCTCGTTCTCCACCATATATCCGGTGCACTCTCAGGCGGGTGCTGGTTAGCGGCTGTGGACAGCCGCGTTACATCACGCTCCAATTCTTCATGCTCGAGAAGGAAAAACGCACTCTGGGGAGGGGGGCATTTCAACAGGCTTCTTTAATTTTCAAAGCAATTTGGAGCGTGATTATATATATATATTATATATATATATATATATATATATATATATATATATATATATACACACACACACACACACACACTTTGCATGCTGAGCGTGGTGCCCGCTTTAGGGACACGGCGCTCGGTTTCATATAATCATATATCGGTTTCTTGCCAAACTGTTGGAAAATGCGCACAATTACAATTGACTAAACACATTACTCAGTTTGATCTCCTCAACTCCCATCAATCAGGCTTCCGAGCAAATCACAGTACTGAAACTGCTATGACTCACATAATTGACGACGCCCTTCAAATCCTAGATCATAACGATTCCTGCCTCCTCATCCTCCTTGATCTCTCCTCGGCATTTGACACCGTCAAACATGAGAATTTACTCGAACTATTAAACACAAGAATGGGTCTATCTGGAACTGTGCTCAAATGGTTCACGTCCTTTCTACATAACAGGTCGCAGAAATTCAAGAGCAACAACTTGATGTCATCGCCAAGACCTGTAACGCTAGGCGTACCACAAGGATCCTCCCTATCCCCAACTTTGTTCAACCTAGTTATGGAACCTCTCACGACCTTGCTGCAAGAATCCAATGTACACTTCCACATGTATGCCGATGACACCCAACTTTATCTCAAACTACAATCACCCAAAGACATCACGCTCTTGAATTCAACGATCAGAAGCACACAATCCTGGCTGGCCGCTAATCATCTCAAACTTAATGCCCTTAAAACAGAGTTCCTTCTGATCTCACCTCCCGCGAAGATCACTACTGCACAAATGTGGCTCAAACACCTTACGGCACTCAACGTTCAACCCACCATCGTGGACTCAGCAAAATCTTTGGGCATAACACTTGACACCAATCTCAGCATGCAGGAACACATCAACAAAGCAACTAAGGGAGCGAACTACCAAATCAACACCCTTAGGAAACTTAAATCCTTCCTTCCAGCCAAAGACTTCCAAACTGCGGTACAATCACTAGTCATACCTCGAATAGAATACGGCAGCACCGCCCTCTGCGGGCTCCCCCTAGCTACTACGGCACCTATAAGAGCCTCTTTAAACGCCGCAGCGAGACTCATCACTGGATCAAAAAAACACTCTCACATTTCCCCGGACTTCAAATCCCTGAACTGGCTGCCTTTTGAAGCCAGAATACACCTGAAAATCGCTTGCTTGACGCACAAGGCTGTCCACCTGAACTCACCTAGATACCTCGCTCAGAAGCTGACCATATCTGGAGGTTCCAGAAACACTAGAGGCACAAACAATCTTTTGCTAAAGCCTAAAAGATTCCGCAAGGAAAAAACGTATAAACGCTCTTTCTCAGGAATGGCTCCCAGGATTTGGAACTCACTTCCCCCTGAAACTAGGCTAATCCCTTCTACCATACTTTTTAAGAAAGAAGTAAAAGCGATCCTCATGGCTAAATACACTTGAACTACTACTGGGGATTAACTCAAAGTCTTGATACTGATCTGTACTACTTGTTTGCACCCTTTACAATTTTGTATGACTTTGAAACTGAATTACTTGACTGTTGATGATATCACCTAACTGTACTTTCAACACTATTGATGTATCTGTTTATATATGCTCCCCTCCTCTGTAAAGCGCTCTGATATCTGTGAAGATCTTGTTCGCGCTATATAAAACTTTCAAAATAAATAAATATATATATATATTTTTTTTACTTTACTGGTGAGCATGGGCTCCTGCTTTAGGGACCCCGGGCAGTTTTTTGTTGCTTGTTTTAATTTATGGTTGTGCACAGCGCCCGACTCAGGGACACCGAACTCTGTTTTTTTGGTTTTTTTTGTTACTTTAATGGTTAGCGCGGCGCCCTTTTAACGGAACCACACTCTGCAATACAATAGGTCTCACTTTAGACAAAGTTTGACCTATTGGTATTGTAAATAACAATGCCTTTTAATATTATAAAAGGCATTGCCATTTACAATGGCAATTGCGAGACCTATTGCAAGGCAAATGCTTGTTTTATTTGCAGTGGAATTATATCTGTAAAAAGCACTGTCCTTTTCAAAGCCAACAGCTCTAACTTTAACAATTGCGAGACCTATTGCATTGGAAATGCAATCGGTCGTGCATTTGTTGGAGTTGGTGTTATTGCCATTATACAGACCCTCCAGGATATCGCGATTTGCAAAAAAATCGCGAAATCAGCCGAACGCCGCAAATCCCGCAATATTTGCCCAAACGCCCGCGAAATCTGCCGTTTTGCCAGCCATTAGTACTTCAAAGTCTTATTTAAGGTCCCGAACGCTTTGAGACGGCGCTGTCACACCGTGACGCACTCGACCTCAGCTCGAGGGCACTTGACCACCTCAGAGGCCCTGCGGCGTCGGCACCACCGACACCAGGAAACACAGACACCTCTGATGCTTCCACTCCGGAGATTGTAAAGGCACAAGGAGGTGCCTCGCGCATCTTATCGGCACAACACTCCGTGAAATAACACTCCGTGAAATGACCCCCCTCCGTCCCCTGTTCATGTGTAAAGTAACCCTGAATTGAGACTGCGGCCACATGCATATATTTCTGGCATCACGGGGTGCACAGCGCCTCGCTGTCAGGGGTGATCACATCAAGAGCTGCAGGGAAACCGAGGCATAGGTTTAGGAAATCCCGGTTATTTTGCTCAACCTTATTCTGAGATCGATAAAAAAAAATAAAAAAGGGTTCCGTTGGGTAGTAATACATTCCTATTAGTATAGTCAGCCCCAACCGCCGTGTTTCGTTTTCGATCCTGAGTTTTTCCAGACCAAGCACTATGGAGTACCGCCCCCGTTCCACCGCAGTGTGTGTTCCTTTCTTCCTGCCCACTGTCTGTGTTCACTTTCTTCCTGCCGCCTCCCACTGTCTCTGTTCACTTTC
The DNA here is from genome assembly GCF_964263255.1 of Lissotriton vulgaris. NCBI lineage: Eukaryota > Metazoa > Chordata > Amphibia > Caudata > Salamandridae > Lissotriton > Lissotriton vulgaris. The sequence continues at coordinate 504,595,251 of NC_141700.1, read as the reverse complement.
TTCCTGCCCCCTCCCACTGTCTGTGTTCTCTTTCTTCCTGCCCCTCCCACCTTAGTTTGCGTTGCCTTTCTCCCCCCTTGAGCAATGAGAACCTTTAAAAAGATGCAACTACGCAAAACACCTTAAATCTAGGACAATAACCTACGGGTCTGTCACATCCTATATTTTAGATGCACTCCAGTGCACCTACTTCCGGTACCGCAGACAGGCGGTCTCGGGTGTAACGTTTCCAGACCATGTTTGGCTACGGGCACCTTACCAGTACTAACCTTATCATTAAATTCAAACCCTACGTGAAACCTTTCTTGCGCAGACCACATTAAACCGCCCCAAACAGGCTTCACTCTCTAGCAGTGTTTGACCCTTCTTGACTGGGCACTTTTTTTGCTTTTTTATACAGCATGAACCTGACATAAAAGTATTGGAGTGCTTGATATAAGCACCAGTTATACTACACAAGTATGCATTGTTTTTTACATTTCAGGCAAGGGGAGATTAAGTGCTTTGCCCAGAGTCACAGGATGTTGAGCGTCGAGGCCGAGATTTGAGCCTGGCTCACTAGTTCTGAAGTTCGTCGCTCTGACCGATAGATAGGCCTATCCTCACTTACCACCAGGGAAACGCTGCAGGTCCGGTGTGGTGGTCTCGAAGTGCCTTGTTACATTGCTTGTTTAAGTGCTGATGCACTGAAATTGGTGCCACGCGGATAAGCAGGCGCTGATCCTCTTTTTTTTTTACAGATTCAGGGGGCTCAGTGCAGTCTGAGTCTGAACTGAGTGTCGCCGCTGCAGCCGCCAATCAAGGACAGTCGCAAGAACCTTTAAAGACAGTGACGCAGTGCCCACCTACATATCTGTGCATCTATTACCCCCAACACACCTGGCAGGAGGGCAGGTAAAATGTTGCTTCCTTCCCAAGCCATATGGCACCTGCGATGTATTGCCCGTGGAGAGGGGGGCAGGCTGCTGCAGTATTGGGGCAGGAGATGGGCACTGCGATGTTCACAATGTGCTTACTTTTTGAGTACATCTGTATGTTTCAATGACTAGAACGTAAGCTACTTGGAATATCTGAAATCCGAGGGTTCCCTAGTAAGGATATAAAATGGGCTAATACATGACCCCATGAAGTCTTGTTGCATAAAACAGTTTGAAGGCGCTGCCAGCCTCCGGGGACAGGAGATGTACATGCGTATGGTAAGCACATCTCCTGTCCGTACGCGTGCACATTTCCTGTACGCTCGTGCCTTCTCTTGTCTCCCTTCGGGACAGAAAGCAGCAGCAATAGAGTCTCATAGCTTCATGTTGCTAATATAACTCAAAAACAAAGATATCTGTGTTTGTTGTAGGAAAAATGGCCCAAAAAAATGCCGCAAAATTGCCGCTAAATTTCCATATTTGTGCCGCTAAATTTCCTTTTTTGTGCCGCTAAATTTGCTAATCCATGCCGCTATATCCTGGGGGGTCTGATTATAAATTCCAATGTTTTTTTCCTCGCCATGTTGCAGGATGCAGTACCACATGTGGCCAAAAGTGGTCCCATGGGACCTCTTTTGGCCACATATAGTACTGCACCCTGCAAAGCTGAAGCTATTTTGCATTGTAAATGGCAATGTTTTTAGGTCGAGCCTAGCTATTGCGTAAGCAATCGCTATGCAAGAAATTATGTAGGGGCTCCAGGAAAGCCTAACAAGAGGGCTTTGGAATGCGGATTATGGCCAGTGCATGTGCGCGCTCTCACCATTTGCTCCCCCCCTCATCAGACTTGAAAGGAAGCCGCTCGCACACCACCATTTGTCTGAGCCTCGGAATCCGACTTCAAAGGAAGCCGCTCCCTCGCGCCCCCCCCCCAATTAGACTTCAAAGGAATTCGCTCCCGAACTTGCTGGCCTCGCTCTCGTGAGCCTTTACTTACTTGATGCCACGGCCTCCATAGCTGCACCTCCCTCTTCTTTGCCATGTTTATCTTACTCCATCCTCTTTGCTTTATATTACACTTACTCTATTCCTTCACAACTGCCCCTCCCCCACCACAGAGCGCGTCTCACGGCCGCGTCATCGCTTTCACTTTTACACCTGCATCTCTTTAAACACAGCTCGCACTGTGCTTTCTAGTTTAAAAGCTTAAAATTGTGCGTGCCTTTTTCTTCAACTTATAAAACGATTTGTGCTAACTGTACTTCTAGCTTTCCCCAAAATGTCTTTTTTTCTCTCAGCCATAAAAACAGCAGCGTGGAAGTTTCCCGGCACCAGCGCCGAAAGGGTGCAGAGCATTCTCTTGCTAGAAAATGGGGGCATTTCCTTCATATCCATGCTTCTCTCTTTGTCAGCCTCCATGCGCTGGTGATAACACCTTGCAAGTTACAAAATGTCTTCTCTGTGACTCAGCTTTCCAGAATCCCCTCCAACATTGAGCTCGCTATACACATTCTGGGCTTCAATTCGATGTTTTACATTGTTGCAGAATTCATTTTTTTATTCGAAACATCAATTATCTTTCACTACCCAAAAAGATAACGCTCTTTTGCTACCTCTGTGTGCTATTTCTTGTAACATACGTGTGGGATTATTTCACACTTTAGTGTTCCTCTTCGCCTTTAATTGTTCAAGTATGGTGCCGCGTTTATTTTCATTTCTTTCCCGAATACACACAGATTTCCCCTGTATCTTTGAAGACGTGAGTGATGCAGTTTAACATATCGATACAAAAGGGGATGATGGACGGAGCGTTTGAGCAAATCAAACACTCACCCCCATTCCACTGATCTGGGTTTAAACTATCACCATTCTTTAGCTCACTCAGCCACCCCAGTTCAGACATGGCCATATGCAAATCAGTCTGACCCTGTGCCTCATGGGAACAGTCCAGCCCGAATTGCCAAGCCATGTCTTCCCTGGACCGGAAACAAGCCTCCTGGGACCGGTTTCGGATTCATAATCCTCATCAGCCAGGCTATCTTGAATCCAGTGGCCAAGTGAGCAAGGGACTCACGTCTGAGCATACCCTGCCAACTTAGGGCGAACAAAGCGATACAAAAGGGGATGATGGACGGAGCGTTTGAGCAAATCAAACACTCACCCCCAGTCAACTGATCTGGGTTTAGTCCATCACCATTCTTTAGCTCACTCAGCCACCCCAGTTCAGACATTGCCATATGCAAATCCGACCATCATCCCCTTTTGTATCGCAGTTTAACATATAGCATGGTCTAGCACCTTCATTTGCATATAAATGGCAAACCATTCACTTTAAGCGCACCTTTAATTGTTTATGTATGGCGCCGTTTTATTTTCATTTCTTTCCCGAACGCACTCAGCAGCCTGGTCTTCCCCCCATCCCCCAATCACCCAGTCTCGCTGTTCACTGTTGAGAGAACTGTCTGTCCTGTCTGATCCTCATCTACCCACCCCATCTCCACTCTTAACCATTTTCCTTGCTACTGTCTCCTGAGCGCCCCTCGCTGGTCACAACAGACACTCTCTAAGACATGTAACCTTTTAGAGCCAGCATCTACAATGCAATAGGTCTCCCATTACTGAAAATGTGAGCCATTGCTGTAGCAGTATTATTTGCAAAGCCAGTATCTCAAACTTTAAATAATGCGAGCTCTATTGCATTGCAAATACTTCTGATTTAATGTTTACCTTTCCCTTCGTAAAGTGTCCACCACCACCACGTCCACCTCCACCACCTCCACTTCCACCACCTCCACCTCCACCTCCACCACCTCCACAACCTCCACAACCACCACCACCACAACCACCACCTCCACAACCACCACCTCCACAACCACCACCTCCACAACCACCACCTCCACAACCACCACCTCCACAACCACCACCTCCACAACCACCACCTCCACAACCACCACCTCCCCACGTCCACCTCCCCACGTCCACCTCCCCACGTCCACCTCCCCACGTCCACCTCCCCACGTCCACCTCCCCACGTCCACCTCCCCACGTCCACCTCCCCCTCCACCACCACCACGTCCACCACCACCACGTCCACCACCACCACGTCCACCACCACCACGTCCACCACCACCACGTCCACCACCACCACGTCCAACATCACCACGTCCAACACCACCACCACCACCACGTCCACCACCACCACGTCCACCACCACCACGTCCACCACCACCACGTCCAACACCACCACGTCCAACACCACCACGTCCAACACCACCACGTCCAACATCACCACGTCCAACATCACCACGTCCAACACCACCACCACCACCACGTCCACCACCACCACCACCACGTCCACCACCACCACCACCACATCCACCACCACCACCACCACGTCCACCACCACCACGGCCACCTCCAACACGGCCACCTCCAACACGGCCACCTCCAACACGGCCACCTCCAACACGGCCACCTCCAACACGGCCACCTCCAACACGGCCACCTCCAACACGGCGCCCTCCAACACGGCGCCCTCCAACACGGCGCCCTCCAACACGGCGCCCTCCAACACGGCGCCCTCCAACACGGCGCCCTCACTCTATCTGTCGCCCTCACTCTATCTGTCGCCCTCACTCTATCTGTCGCCCTCACTCTATCTATATATCTATCACTGACAGACACCTGCAGGATTATCACCACACCTACCTCCACCACCACGTTCACGTCCACCACCACCACGTCCACCAGCACGTCCACCATCACCATGTCCACCACCCCCACAACCACCACAGCCACCACCACGTCCACCACGAGACTACCTCACTCTATCTGTTGCCCTCACTCTATCGCCCTCACTCTAGCTATATATCTATCTATCACTAGCAGACTCCTGCAGGATTACCACCACACCTACCTCCACCACCACCACGTCCACGTCCTCCACCACCACCACGTCCACCACCACTGCCACCACGTCCACCACCACCACATCCACCACCACTACGTCCACCACCACCACCACGCCCACCACTACCACCACCACCACAGCATCACTCAGGGACACCACAACATCACTATGCGCTAACACAGCATCACTGAACACCACAGCATTACTCGTCGCCACCACAACATCACTCAGCGCCACCACAGCATCAATCTGTGCAACCATTGAACAACTGGTTCAAGCTTTATTACAAATGTCACAAAAAGATGTCAATATGTCACTTCTCTTCTTGGATTTTCGTCACAATAAAATACACTGAACATAATCTTCACAAAAGTTATTTACAAAAGTTTAAGCTATTGCCATTATAAATTACAACAGCTTCTATTTAAGTATTCATTATGTTAAAAAAAATAAAAGCCATTATTTGTAATATCAATACATCTAAGTCACGTAAATACAACATATTGCATTACAAATGCTATAGGTGTCACATTTGCAAAAGTTAAAACTATTGGCATTGTAAATGACAAAGCTATTAATTTCGCTATTATCAAAACCAATCGCTCAAACATTCCTAATGCGAGACCTATTGCATTGCAAATGCTTGTTTACCTAGCCATGTTGCAGGGTGCAGTACCATATGTGGCCAAAAGAGGTCCCATGGGACCTCTTTTGGTCACATATGGTACTGTGCCCAGCAGAAGGTATGGTAAACCCACCCTACCCATAATGCATTGCATGCAAGACAGTACCACGAGTACAAATAGCTATGTCCATATATACAATTAGTAGCTTTGAAATGTGACAAAATAATTATTATATTAATTACGGATTGGGTTGTACGCTATGTGGAGCTGATGAAGTGACAGTTATGGGTCTCATATAAATGTGATATGTGCTAGAAAGTAAAGTAACCACTGCCAGCCTTGCTTAGGACCAGGTGTGTGTTCTGCCTGAAGCTCTTTAAGAAACTAGTGCTCGGAGGCTGTAATTGAAACCTAGGGTGGAACAACAGATGTAACAGGGGGTGTTCAATTTAAGAGATGGGAAGAACCACCAGTAGCTCGTTCCCTAGTCAACAGATGGGAAGGGTGAGCCAGTGACCCGCTCAAAAGATGGGAAAAGGAATCAGTGGCCCACTTAAACGCAGAAAGGGAAGCCAATAATTCCGTCAAACGATGTTTAGGCTGTCTTCATTTTTTTTTTTATAAACCCTGCTCCATTCCTTGTCCCAAAATTTCCCTCAACTCCTCATTTAAAATCCTGAGGCTTACATTTTGTACAAAGGCCGCAGTAGTCTATAACAATACACAAATGATGAAAAATCATGACTGCTGTCCTAATCCCTAGCTCTCCCCGTGACCCCACTTTCTCGCACCTTTGCACCTCACCCACTTCTCTTGGTATCGCAAAAGTGCTTAAGAATGATACCCTGGTGTACAACCTGCCTCTGCTGTGCATTCAAACAATGCCCACATTAATGTTCAATCAATGACTTAACTGTACATCGAATGCAGCCATAAACCACTTCTAAGCCTCTCTCTCATCACGTCCTTCATCTTTTCATCACCATTTCCACTTAAGCCCTTTTTACTACTTTCCACCTTTCTTCACCTTTGATTCCCCCTAGCCCACTCTCAACGATCTGGCTGTAACTTTTTTAAATGCACGCTACTCTATTTCCCAAGGGCTACCTCCACTCCTCTTTTGTGCCACGTTTCAGCCATTATTCCGCTCACCCTTTCATTTCCTCCCTCTCCCTGCTCTATAGGGCGTTTATTTGATAGTGCTTTATTCCACCCAAAGTCTGCCGCCCTTAAAAATATGTCTAAGATGTGGACGTTTAGAACTCTTTACTTGAACCAACCAGTGAGAAAAATAAATTGCAAACTCTCAATATGTAATAATTATTCTGGCAGGGAACCTTTCAGAACGTATCGTCAGTGGCCGGATTCTAACATCTGCAGTGTGCATTTGTTTTTGATGTACTGAAAATTAATCAAATCACACTATGCATGTAATCAAGGAAATGCAATCCTCAAACGTGATATTTGTGTATAATTTTATTACTGCCTGCACTTAGGCAGTAATGATTGGTAGAGCCAGGGAGCAGTGAGTCGTGTATCATGTGGGTGTCCCCATGTCAAGGGTTGAACCCGCAGGCACATTGGACTTATTAAACATAACTTGACATGCAAAGAAGTGAAACCCCAGACATATACAAACAAGCACTGGCAAAGCCACACGGTCTATCATTAATTGCCTGCCTTTTGGCTTTGTGTTAATGCTTCATTTTGTTTGCCATGGTTTTTATAAAATATTGTTGTGGGAGGTATGAGGCTCTAACAAATATAAAGAAAACAAAGTTAAAAAATTACAAAAATTCGTTTGGGTCTCAAAAAGCACATATTGCCAAAGTAGTCCCCCCTAGAACTGAAGGGAACGACTTTGTGTGCAGACGTTTTCCTTGTGAAAGGAAAGAATCTGACTCTCATAGTGAAGTTAACCAATGACTGAAGTAAGCAGATCAACTGCCCCATGCTCTAGTAGGAGAAAGAAGAATGAGGCAACAACAGACCAATGGATAAAGAGGCCTGGCTGTAGGCCGCTATAAGCATATATGTATTCTATCAAATGTAAATAAAATCAAAAGATACTGGCTAACACACTTGACATAAAAAGGCGAACCTACAAGTATCACCAACAAGTGTACTGCTGGCTTAGAAGCATGAAACGACTGCAGCTTTCACACAGGACATGATGCAACTTGGCAACATCTCAGTCACGATTAGCTCTGAGACCGGTTGGACAAATGGAGAATCAGTAATCTAACAGTCCTGCACTAGAAAGAACATCAGAGTTGGGGGACAGACAGTTGCACTTCTTGCATCCTCATATATCTGAAAGATTACACACCTGCATCACATTTTGAAGATTAAGTAAACAAATAACAGGTGTATTTGTACAGTGCATTTATTTATTTTCGAGATTTTTATAGCGCAACAAATACCCTGGGGTGTCTCGGCGCTGTGGAGCCACTGGAATCAACCATCGTCTTACTGGTTAAACAACCAAGTTTTTAAGAGCCTGCGGAAGCTCATCAGGTTAGGGGCGGTCTTAATGGCCAGTGGCAAGAGATTCCAGAGTTTTGGAGTGGCCACCAGAAATCGCCTGTCTCCCCATGTGACAGTTCTAGTACGCGGTACAGGGAGGAGGCTGGTGTTTGCCGATCTTAATTGCCTCTTGGGAGTGTGGGGCTGAAAAGCTTCGGTGAGGAACCTGGGTCCTATGCCATGCACTGCTTTATAGGCAATGCAGAGGGCCTTAAATTTAATGCGGCTCTCGACTCTCAGCCAGTGGAGGTGGCGAATGGCCGGGGTGGTGGGCTTGCGGCGGGGGATATTTAGGAGGATCCTTGCAGCCGCGTTCTGGATAGACTGCAACTTCGTTAGGACACCCTTCTGAGTATGTAGAAAGAGCGTTCCCATAGTCAATTTTTGAGAAAACTAAGGTGGAGACCAGAGTTTTCCCAGCTGAGGTAGGGAGGTATGGCAGTAATTTCTTAATTTTTTTCAAAATAAAGAAAGATGAGGAGACAACCTTATTGGTATGGAGGTCAAAGGACAGTTTGCTGTCAAAGATCACTCCCAGGTTTCTGGCTTTTTCCACTGGGACAGGTGGGGGGCCCAGCTTTTCAGGCCACCAGGTGGAGGACCATTCAGGGGAGAGCCTGCCGAAGGTCATGATCTCGGTCTTATCCGAGTTGAGCCTCAGACAATTCGAGGCCATCCAGGAGCTGACCTCAAGCATGGTTCTTTGGAAATTAGCTGCCACAGTAGGGCCATCTCTGTGGATAGCCAGAACCAGCTGGGTATCATCTGCGTAAGATGTGAGTCGTACCCCATGGGCCTTAATTACCCTCGCCAAGTCCGCTACGTAGATGTTAAATAGCAAGGGACTTCGCGAGGAGCCCTGTGGGACTCCACAGGGGAGTGCAGAGATAGGAGAGTAAAAATCTCCCAGCCTCACTGTCTGGGTACGGTTTTCCAGGAAAGATGAAATAAGATCCCTGGCTAACCCGTTTATCCCCAGGGCAGTGACAGGTCGACCAGAATGTTGTGGTCGACCGTGTCAAAGGCTGCCGATAGATCCAGAAGGATCAGGACAGCCGCCCCTCCCTGGTCCATGATCGCCCTGATCTCGTCAGAGGCCTTTATCAAGGCGGTCTCGGTTCCATGCCCTTTCCTGAACCCAAACTGCGTTTCGTCGAGAAGTTGGTGAGCCTCGACGAACTCTGAGAGTTGTCTGTTCATCAGGAATTCACATACTTTGGCAGGAAAGGGCAGACACGCGATGGGCCTGTAACTGGCCACAGCTGTGGGGTCTAGGGAAGGTTTTTTTAAAAGGGGTTTTATGACAGCCTTCTTCCACAAGCTGGGGTATTGACCTGTCTGGAATGCAGTGTTGCAAATTTCCATGAGTGGACGCGAGATCACTTCTGTGAGTTTTGCCATCACAGAAGGAGGACAGGGGTCCAGAGGTGAACCCGACTTGATGGTGGAAACAAGTCTGATAATGTTATCCTGTGTGGCGGGTGTGAAACAGGGAAAATGATCATAATTGTGATCAGAGATTATTTCTTCTCCTGTACAGGCTCTATGTTTAGTTCTGATTTCCCCTTCAAACGATGCATATATATCTGCCACCTTTGTGGTGAAGAAAGTAGACAGTTGATTACATAAGATCTGTGAAGGTTCGACCCCGGGTCCAGTGGAAGGAGTGGACAGAGTCGTAACAACAGAGAACAGCTCCCTAGCAGAGTTCTCTATTTGTGCCGAGAAAAAAACAGTTTTTCGGGCGATGATCGCCAATTTATATGTTCTGAGGGCATCTTTATAAGATTGTTTGGCTGTGGGGCAATAGGCTTTCCTCCAGCGCCTTTCTAGGTTCCTGCAGTGTTGGCGGTGAAGTCTAAGATCTTCAGTGTACCAGGCGGCCGACGGAGATGCCCTATTAGGTCTCGTGTGTTTCTCCGGGGCCACTAAATCGGCGGCACCTCGAATCCAATCCTGGAAGTCTGAGGCTGATAGTACAGGGGTGTTTCCTCCCTGAGGGCAGGAGGAGGCCAGGGAGTCTAACATCTGGGGGATGTCCGCATTTTTCCAGGCACGAGTCCCCACCCTGGTTCGTGGCCTGGATAATGAAGGATTTGCGGTCCGGGTGTGAAGCTGAAATATGATAGCCCTATGGTCAGACCACGTGACAGGAATGGTGTCCAGTACAGAGATGTCTGGGTCATTAGTGAACAGACCGTCTAAGGTATGTCCCGCCTGATGAGTGGTGCCCTTGACCAGTTGGTGCAATCCCAGATTGGAGAGATCAGCAGTAAGCTGGATAGTGTCATGATTGTCCTGCTCTTCCAGATGGAAGTTAAAGTCTCCCAATATCACATATTTCTCAGAGCTTAAAATGTGATCATTTAAGTCGGAGAAAGTGGATAGAAAAGCATTCCTGGGGCCGGGAGGCCGGTATAGTAGTATACCTTTCAGGGCTTGTTTGGGGTTAATGCTAATAGCGAAGGTAGCTGATTCACAATTAGCGGAGTTTATGGGATCCAAGGTGGTGCGATATTTATCCTTGTAGATAATAGCGAGTCCGCCACCTCTTCCTATAGGTCTGTCATGTCTGGCTACACTGTATCCAGCAGGGGTTGCAGCACAGAAATCTGGCCCTGACCCGGCATCAGCCCAGGTTTCAGTGGCAAATAATAAGTCCAGGTCATGGGTGAGTATGAACTCGCTGATCTGGAGACTATGGGATGGGAGAGAGCGTGTGTTGATAAGCGCTGCTCGGCAACTAAGAGAGACAGCATTCACCCTGAGGGATTCCTTAGTGCTACGGACATGTTTTTATCATTTAATCAACCTCAGAAGGATGACAGTTTGAGCGAACCTATCAGAATTCACACCTTTGAGTACACTAAGAGTAAAATAAAGACCCATCCAGCAGATGAATCAATCCACCGCACTATCATTCCCAGCTTAATGCAATAATTTTGATAACTTAAACCCTTGTACCTAAAAGATACATTTTACACCAACTTAAAAGAGAATTAGAATCGAGGCCTGGTGGGTCTTGTCAGGTTATTATGCTATCTGACCAGTTGTTCATGTGGTAATGTATTAACTTTTCAGTCCTTACGCCATTTCAAAGCACTAAACAAGCATTTACAATGCAATGGTCTCTGCAGCATTAAAGGTAGAGCTATTGGCATTGCTCATGATTTTTTTTTTTTAATCATAAATAAATGGCAGTCATTTACATTGCCAATAGCTTAATCGCTTGCATATGCGAGACCTATTGCATTAGCACTCACACACAGAGTAAGTAGTAGAGTAGTAGAGTGTTCTTTCTGTAAGTTATGGTGTATATGCCCGGTGCGGATGCAGGGTATCTGATTGAAAGCCTGGGGGCAAAGAATCCCCCACACAAATACGAGCTATGCAATGACCTCAACTAGTATCAACGGTGCTCATTAGAGTGAACTTCAGGCTTTCGTGCCTGTTCAAAATCCCTGTGGGCTCTGCTGGCCCTACACCTTTGCTGGGGAGGGGGGCGAGTTAGGGGGCAGGTGACAATCAGATGTTAACAGTGCAACTAGTAACGAGTGCAGTTAATACAAACTTACAGGCTACAAATGTTGAGGGACCAGTAGAGTACTGAGTGAAACCTACAGCAACAGAACACTTCCTAAAACTTGCAAGTGCACGTGCAACAAAGCACTCCTTGGAGCTAAACACACAGTAGGCAAAATACTTCATGAAACAAAAAAAACCCATATACAGTCACCCGAGCGGTGCATAAATTCTAAATGTAGAATATCTGCAGACACCAAAACATGGCACTTGTCTTACAGTTCACAGAATACAGCAGCCAGCAAAAGAGTTGAAAACGCTGCATGTAACTTTTAGTCCGCCTTTCACTGTGCCAAGCTCGAGGTTGCACGCGCCGGCAAAGTGTCAACACAACTCGGAGTGACGCCCCAAGATGCAATCACAACAGCACACTCTGAACTTACCCAGGGGATGAGACTTCTAAGTCGCGTTCACCGCTGCGCCTCCGGGCTCGGACCCTGACCCAGGGCAGGCCAGGTCAGACCCTACCCTGGCTCGGGGGCTTCTATTGCGTCCTGGGCTGCGGTGTGAGCTCCTCGGCGTCGTGACTCCTGGACAAGGAACAAGAATGCTGCAAGGCGTCTCCTGGTATAAAGGAGGGAGTGTCCTTCAGAGGTGTGGGTGTCTGCTCAAAACACAGGGTAAAGGGCTGGAGGTCGGAGGCAACGGAACAGGGGCGTCGCCGCCTGTTGAATGAGGAAAGGGGTCATTGGGTGAGGGGAGAGGTTGAAGGCGTTCGTCGTACCCCCCCCCCCCCCCCCAAACGGCCTGCAGAGTTCTGGAATGCAGCTGCTCAGCTGAGTGTATAGGAATGCAGCCCCTCTCCTCCAGCCACTGCAGAGCACACTCAACGGGCCCCCCCCACCACGCGATCATACCAAGAGACAGCCATGCCACCTTTGACCATAAGGGCTACCACCCGCAGACTAAACTCTCAGGGAAATCATCCTTTAACATACTAGAGCTGACAGACACATCCCAGCAGCTCATACCTACGGCGGTTCGACTACCGTCCATCAGAACACACACACACACACAACATTATGAGGCGGAGAAACAAAACGTACCTGCTCCTTAATCTGACGGGCAGGTCAGTTCCACAGTTCTGGACAACAGACGAGCTTTCACCGAATCAGAAGCCGGAACAGAGTGTGAGGTACACCTTATTTCTCTGTTCCGAATTCTGATAGGATAAGAGGGCACATGAATTGGCAAGCCCTGAATCTCCATTATTTATCGGGCACGCTGCACTGCCTTAGCCAGTGCAAGCATGCCAGATATGTATTGTGCCAGTGTAAGGCTGGGCCGTATTAGCCCCCGCCTGACACATGCGCAATCCATTCATTGGAGCCCTCACCTGCTGCTGGCAATGGGTTAAGTCCGCTTTTACATGCAAATAAACGACCCATGAAAGCATTTGTTTCCATGTAAAAGCTGTACATTTTGGTCACCTGCTGCTCTCACACTAGCTAAATACAATAAACAATGACCCATTTTAACGCTACTCAATGTATCGACCTTGGCAGGATAAAAGACTGAGGTGACCCTACCGGGATTCAAACTCTAAATGTGCAGGTCACAATTGTGCATAGTGCTCAGCTCACTAAGCTATCTTGCTGACATACGCTAGACAGCGATATATTTCTTATAATTTAATTACCGGCAGAGTTGTTAATTGGGCTTAGATGCGCTGCTGGTCCTGGGTGTGACCCCAGGCCTGCCATTACCCAGCACTTTGACTAACAGACGCTTCTATCCTGTCTCAGACTTCCTGTATGTAAGCCCGTGTAAGTCAGCAGCGCTGCCGCCGTCTCGGTGCTACCTCCAACATTATCCATGACCGGACGCGAAGCACTTTAGCTCCCGCTTCTGTTCAGTCGACTGTAATGAGGTCACACGGCAAACGGAACACCGCAAGTTCTGTCAGGAGAGCTAAGTAGACGAGAGAGATGGCAACTCTGTGGGGAGAGAGTGGGGCGAGGTGAGCAGAAAAGGGCACGCTGAGAAGGCGCAAGGCGAAAAGAAGAGATCAGGGTGAAAATGAAAGGGTGAAGAGGGCGGTGATAAAGTGGAGGAAAACAGCAACGAGGGGGGGGGGGGAAGGGTTAACAAAACACGTATATAAAATAAGCAGTGGGAACAACAGACGCCCCAAGCTCGCGCTCACAAAAACAAAATGGCGGCCGCAAACATCCGAACATTTTCGGATTCGGGGCGTGTTTTGGCATTCTGAGTGACGTCACAGTCGAAAGAACGCAAAAAAACACGCCCCCGAATCCGAAAGACGGGGCTTTATTGGAGTGATGCTGGTCTCCTCCAATGGCTGGCCTCCATTTAGGAAGCCAGCCAATGGAGGAGAGAGGAGGAGAGAGGCAGGTTCAAGCCCCCATACTCCAAATCATTAAATCTCCTCCCGGAGACTGCGCAAGCGCAGCCTTCGGTCCTCGACCTAATGAGAAGAGATGAAAATGAAGGAGTAGGAGACGGAAAAAAGAGGAGCAAGAGAAAGACAATGGAGATGCAGCCTTGCGAATCAATTGACACAACATTGCCCTAGACTATTTTATTTCATCTGGTGCAGCAACAGTTCATTTTCGGTGGTCAGGGAGAAAGAAAAAAGCAAAGCAAATGAGCTACACATCAGGAAGGGGCAATAAAATAAGACATAATTGCAAGGACTAGTTAAAATTCATGGTTACATTTCGGAAAGTGTGCTCTTGTCCACAATAAGGCACCCTGGCACATAATTCACTAAACCTGCACTCAAACAATGGAACTGGACTACTGAGAGAAACGCTAGGCCTTAAGTTTCTTTCTAAATACAAATTCAGAAGGAGAGACTTGTATATCCAGGGGGAATGTGTACCTGAGTGTAGAGGCTAAGAGAGAATGGTATTCTTGTGTAACCTTTGTAACAAGTCATGACTAGCCTTCCACTGTCTAAGAAGTCTATGGGGGGCTGACAAGGACTGATAGTTTATAGCAGTACCTAGGTCTTATGTTGTGGAAAGCTCTAAGCATCAAGCAGGGAGCTTTACCGAAAGATCATTTCACAATCGGCAATCAGTGTATGCAGCTAGATGGCCTGAGAAGGAAATATGATGGAGGATGTTAAAAAGAAGCACTGTAACAGCTTTCGGAATGGTCGGAAGGCGATTCAGGAGTTTGGGCAAATCAAGATACAAGGAGTTGCCATAGTTTGGATTAAAAGCTATGAATGGTAGAAACTTCGTCTTCCGTGAGAACACTGGCAAGAGGCACAACTGTCCTTAAAGACCTAAGCAGGGACAAAGACTTTTTAGATTTAGATGGAGAAAGAACGATTGTTGTCAAACCCAAAGCCTAACTTCTTATCAGAACAGGAGGGTTCAAGGATCTGCCCGGGATCATCTGGCCACCGCTGGGTAGCCTAGAAGGAGCAATTATGGGTTTTTTCTCTGTTGAGTTTGGGGCAGTTATTGAACATTCAAGATGCAACAACTTTCATATATTCAAAGAAAATATTCTGCCTGTTAGAATCATTATTGGAAAATTAGACAATAAGCTGAACATTGTCTGTATATGAAAACATTTCCAGGCCTTAAGGATGAATAAGATCAGTCACATGGAGAAATATGTATATTAAAGAGTGATTAGCCCTGTCGAACACCTTGTGGTGGGGGAACTGGTTCAGAGAAAAAAAGGGTGAGAAAGTCTAGCATCTTCAACACAAATAAAGATATGAACCATTTAGGGGCTGATTTGCAGATACCAAGGTCCAACATGTGTTTGAGAAGGATGGAGTGGGAGACAGTATCAAATGCCGCGATAAGGTCTAAAGATCGGGTTGCAGCCCTTACATAGACAAAGCCACAGGCAAAGTGTAGGTGCTATGTAGCAGGGGAAACCCCAATTGGAATGGATCAAGTAGTGCAGTGGCTTCCAGGTAAAGCTGTGAGATAAACAATTTTTTCAGAATCTTGGCATGAAGGTTCGGGATCAAAGGGTGGCTTTTTAGAGCAGCTGTTTGAGATATACTGGGGCAAAGGTAGGAAATGCAGTGTAGTGGTTAGGTTGCAGACCATGAAACCTGGCATACCTGGTGCATATTCTGACTTTGATACTTCACCAAACACTATTTGGTTGTGGGCAAATCATACCAAATACCAGTGCATGGAATGGAATTGTATGGAATAAATGGGTAGAATATATAAAGTAAAGTGTATGAAACATGCTATAATTGCATTATTCCACTGATCAACAACCACCTCCTCCACCGACATTGTTAATTAACACCTGTGAGGTCATATATTCTATTATTAATATGTAGTGTGTTGGTTTCCAAATGAACAGAATTTAGAATATGTGCGCAACAGGACACTGTCCTTAAGGGTTTGCGGGCAACCAAGTCCTGCTGTACCTCAAAATGCATTTGGGTGTTTTTCCCCACAGCTGAAGACTGAGTCAGAGAGGGAGGGAACAAGGGAGTAACTAAACTATCCCTGTCTTTTGTGGAAGGACCAAGGTTCTTCAAGGAATACCCCATCTGATCTGTGCTTATTTACCTACCCTATCTTCCCCTTTGGCCCTCCTAATTGCCCCTTTCCCTTCTCCACTACCTCCTCCCTTTCCTCCCACATCCCATTACCTTTGTAGTGTACTCGTAAGTTGCCCTGTGACAGCCCTATGTAGCTGTATTTGTCCTTGGGGCTCCAGGCCCGGGGAAGAGGATGCTCCTGCTGATTGACAGCTGGATACAGACGCTGGAGTCGGTCTCCCACTTCAACCCCAGTCCCGTTGCTTACGACCTGCGGCTCCGCCATCTTGGATTTGCTATTGTGTCACCGAGCGCAGGCAGTCTGCCATATCCAACACCGGCCGGAGGGGCCGCCGCCGAGGCCGCCGGGACAGTGAGTACGACCGAGTCGAACCTCCGCAAAATTCAGCAGAAACTGGTCACAAATAAACCACAACTCCCAGAAGGGATGGCGTTCAAAGAGTGTTCACAAGCTGCCATGTGCAAGCCATGCCGGGAGATGTAGTTAACTGAAGTCTGTTCAGTTCAACGTGAGACTGAGCAGCTCAGGCTGTAAGGACTACAAAGGAGAGAAATGCAACGCGCATAGCCGTCCGTCATAATAAACGCAAGACTGGAGACAGCACTGTGAAGTGACCAGGACTAGCGCCTAGAAGCGGACTCGTATGTGCCCTCAAAGAAGATGGCAAGTGCCGCTAGTGTACCCGAATCATCTCTGAACAAGGCTGATCCTCATTAGCCTGTATTTTTGCCAGCTAGAGTTGTGAATGTTAAGATCCACGCAGGCAGCAACTAAGGCGCCATGTAAGCATGGATCATCTTCCATGGGACCTTAGTTTCCATAGTAACCAGTGTACACAAATATATCCGGAAACAAGAACACAACATTCTTTGCAATGGCACTTCCACCACTAAGCCAACCCAGGTGAGGAGAGGGCGCAGTCTATTGTCCCACACGTTATCTAGCCAGAAAAAAACCTCGATACAGGTTGACACTTAGTAATACAGTTTTATAGAACGGTATTTATATGTTGTAATTTCACGTCCATCGGGAGGTTTTTCGTTGGCTTCAAGATTGTAGTCTCTTAAATAAACCAATTAAAACTTGTTGAACTATGGGTCGGTTCCAGCTTCTCAGATACATCAAGACAGGCGTTGATAGTAATTCATACTTTAAAGTTGAGGACACTGCCTCATCTGTTTGAGTTAGAGGATTTAAACGTGGAAGCTTAATCGATGAAGAGATTAAAAAAAAATTGAAGTCGCCCCTAGACCTTGTTATCAGAACAGATTGCACCCCACTCGTTGTCTAGTGAGCAAGCTTGAACATGTTGAACCAGAGGGCATGGTTTTCAGTTCGACCTTCCCGTGTGACCAACTTGTGTGCTCTTCAATGCATTCCTGTGGTCCCCATTTTGGAAGGACTGTGAGTACCTAGACCAAGGCTCAAAGCTGCTGGTAAATACGTGATAAGAAAACTCAACTGAACCCGTCACAATCTGTAAATCCCCTAGCTCACACCGTACCTGCGAAAAATGGGCTAAAGTCAGAAAATGTTGGGCCTCGGAAAAGGATTGTCCTAGACTGTGGTCTCAGTTCTTGTACTTTACTAAACTGTTAAATCTGGTGCAAATCAAGTTCTCCCCATGCATGCAGCCGTTACCTTATCTATTATTTTACAACTCTGAAACAGAAAATAAGCATCATGAACATATTTATAAGAGATGGCCATAGCACGGTTTTAATTCACTTAACATTCTGATGAGGTATTTTCTACTCGTATGCTGTAGAATGCTTATATGTAATTTATAGGTGCCAGCTTTTTGGCCACTACCTTTTGTTCTAGGATGTAATGTTCTCAGTGGTCGAAGTGGGGAAAAAAAAGTAGGGGAACTGTGGGCGGAGTATCAGGAGGCGGGAATAATAGAGGATTGGGTTAGTGGGCGGAGTCAAGAAATGTGGCTAAAAAGAGCAAAACATACCAATTTTTAGTATGTTTGGCATTTCACTGACCAGTTACAGCTTATAACATTATTTAATACAACCAATGGATACACTTTTTTTGAGGTTTAATATATGAGTTAATGACATTAAAATTCATTTACAATGTGGGATACGTTTTCAATCACAGAATTTCCCAAATACGCTTATAAGTGGAACCAGACACCATTTGTCTCCGAGCCATGCAGTTTCTTTCATCAGCACTTCTCCCTTTTTCTAACCATTTCTGAACATAAAATTTGGGTTTAAATCCTACGACAAGAACCCCGACGTGTTGGGGAGCACTGTTGATTACATCATTCTGTGCCCCTCGGTCAATGCAAAATTATAGTCCGACATTTTTTATGTGCTTCCAACATGTCATGAAGCCAGCTTTAGTTGTCTCCTGGTTTCCTGTTATTGTATCTAGAAATAGCACTCAAAAATGAATATATACACCTAAAACAACCCAGACATGTTGGTTTTGCAGATGCTTTTAGCAATATCAGATGAATGAGAAACAATTATTATATCAGTAGTTTGTGAAATTACTACTCAAGTTAGTTAGCAATGAGAACCGCAAATGTATCAATTCTGAAATTATGAGACTCAAACAGTGGTAGAGTTAAAAATAGGTAGTGAACCTTGGATTATCTCAATCAGTTATTTTTTCCCCTTCAGACTAATATTCTCTGCAATTACTATTAGACAACTTCATCCTTTGTCTCTCCCCAAGCACTGTAGGTGTCTAGAAATACCACCCAACAGAGACTGCATGAGGAAGTTCAAACATGAATGGCAACATTTCCTAGTTTGCAAATGTTTTACACATAATTATAGCTCTGCCATATTTGCCACATAATACATCATACGTTGCATAATCTGATGGTTCTAAGTAAAAAATTGTTTGTAGCTCAAACGGATCAAAACATGTGACTTGTGTTGCCGTCAAGTGGAAAGACCTTTACAAAGGTTGACTGGTCACCGTTGTCACTGCTGCACTTGTATGTTAAACTGGTATTAATGAGGCAAAAGTTTTGCAGAGACTGTTAGTATGTGTAAAAAAGTCAAAATAATAAAGAATCCAAAAATGTACCACACATTACGCTGCAGCCTTTCTTTGCTGCATAATTAAGTCAACACTGCAACATAATTTTGTACTCCATTGCTGCATAATTGCAGTGGCCCCAAAGCAGGCAGCACATGTTAAAAGTGCCTGTGCAAGAAGCAGAGAGACCGTGAAGTTGGTGAATTTAGAGGCATATATACGGGAATGGTGGCGCAGGGCGGAGCAGCACGTTTTTTTTGCTGTGCTGCCCTACGTCACAGGGTAAGGGCAGCTGAACAACGTTCATTACTCTTGGGTTTTTGTTTTTGTCACCTTTTAAACCTTTTTCTTTGCTGTTAATGACTGCATTGCCTAATGCTTCTAACCAGGTCCAGTGAAACTATGTGTAATTAATAGAAGTGAAGTTCAGTTCAATAACCGCTGATCACGTGTCTGGGCAGATTTTGTACATTGCTTCATGAGTATGTTTATAAGGGTCGGTGCTGTTGGACAGAGATCATACTAAATTGTATGGAAACCCCTTGTGTTCTCTGTACATTGTAAGTTCTTGCTTTGTTTGCTGTTTTTACATGTATACTGTGATTTTCTTTGTATGTGCTTTTTTATCTGCGAATTTACTAAACAGCGCTCGGTATACAAGATTGTCAAAGTTTGCTTTTCACAAACATGGACAAGCATTTACAGTGGAATATGTCTCGCATTTGCGAGACTTTGAGCTATTGGCATTGTAAATGACAAACCTTTTATCTGTGTTGGTTTTGAAAACAGATAAATAAAAGGCATTGTCATTAACAATACCATTACCTTAAAATTTCGCAAATGTGGGACCTATTGCATTGTAAATACTTATTTTTAAAAGCGCCAAGGTTTGGGCACAGTCTGCCAGGAATTCTTTGTGCTGTCATCAGCCTGAGTGAGCCCCAACACAAAGGGCAGATGAGGTCAAGGGTGGTGTGTAAATACATCCTGATGTGACCATTGTATTGGTCACAGTGGGGGCCGCCTCACTAAATGGGGTGTAAATCGCTGCAGCAGCCGAGTCGCCCCATTTCACTGCAGATTGATTGATTGCTCCTACAGTGAAACACTTCTCCTACAGTATTGTCGGGCAGGCTCCTGGGCCCAGATACAGACAGGAAGGGGGAGGAAGTCATGGCGACTTCAGAGGCTTTCCTCAATCTGCATCACACAGGGCTGGACAATCACCCTGTACTTTCGTACCGTTCCTTTCATCCTGGGACACATTTTTAAAATATAGAAGTAGGGGAACGGACTATGTTAAATTTTAAAAGTAAGGGCACGCCGTGCCCTTCCATCCCCGCCCACTTCTACCACTGAATGTTCTGTATTTACCTTTGAAATGCTAGTTAGTTGTCGCAGGGCAATCTACTTACCTCTTTCTTATTAAACTTACGATTGGTGTACAATTCCGTGGTGGGGAGAGCTCCACTTCACTTTTGGCGACGAGTCAAGGTCTCGGGAGCTACACGCCATTATATTGAGGTACTGTTTATGGGATTTTTGTTCCCTGGGTGCCTCAATTCTCTGTACTACAAGGCCCAGGAGGTCTTCTAGTACCTTTGGCACTTTTTTATGTTTGCAAGGATTTTGTTTGCCCCAGGTTTTTCTTGGAATGTCTGTTGGGGCGTGCTTTCTTTGCTTGAACCCCTGCTGGTCTGTCTTCTCCCGTGGCAGCATGCGCTCAGGCTCTCTTGTACATGAGTTTTCACTTCACAACAGGTTTGACCTGTGGTTGAGTTTGTAGCTGTCCCACACCCCTCTACCTGGGGAAAAACATGTCATTTTACTGCATTTGTTACACCCAATGGTATGTTTGAATTCTGCAAAATGGCATTTGGACTGGCTTCGGCTGTTTCTACATCCCAGAAGGTAATGATCAACATGTTGAAAGGAATTTCTAATATTGTTGTGTTTCAGGTTGATATAGTAATATTTGCTGAAACACTAGATATCCATCATAAAGTAAAATACTTGGTGTTTTATTGGAAAACGGTGTCACTCTAAGGAAAGACAAATGCATCTTTGGGGCGAATGAGGTGGAGTATTTGGGGCACGTGTTGTAGGCAGATGGGATTAAACCCAAACATGGGTGAGTTGATTGTATACTGAAAGCTCCACACATATGTGATGAAGAACAACTCTGTTAATATTTAGGCTAGTGGAACATTATTTTAAATTTGTGAAAAATTATGCAAGCATTACGGAACGTTACAGAAACGTATTGAAACTTGACACTGATTTTGAGCGGTCTCCACTATGTCACAATAATTTGGAACTCATCAAGCAAAACATAATTTCTGCCCCTGCTTTACAAACTTTTTCAGATTGCCGTTAAAGTAATGATAGATACAAGTGTGTTTGGCTTGGGCACTGTGTTGTCTCAATGGGATGGAATTAAGGAGGTCACAGTAGTTGAAGTTTATTTTTGTTTTGCATAGTTACTAAAAACCATTGCTAAAAGTAGGACAGTCAATAAAACCATTAATACACACCAATAAAACCAATACTACATACAATACAGTGCAGTGCATACATGTCTGATATTATGGCGCAGACCTGTCTAAAATGAACCCTTTGTGGGCGTGGGCAGGCAGGAGTATGTCACATCGTAAGTCGCCTTTTGATTGTGTTGCAAGGCAGAGAAGCGTACTTGTAATAAAATGGGTCCACTTAAACTTAAAATCCTTTATAGTGTCACTTAGATAATATCAAAAGAAAATTAAACTTTTTGTTAAAAAGTCTCCTGGAGTCATGTTTTTTGCTATGGTAAATATACAGGTGTAGCATTGATATTTAACACTCAGGTTCTTTGCATGATAGCCTGATGCCGGCATCTTTGCCTGGACCTAGTGCGCAGTGACTTCCTTGCGTATCTTTAGCTGGTAGCCTGGCTAGTTCTGCAATTCGAGTCTTGTTGCATCTTTTTGCTCTGCTAACATCAGGAATTTTATCAGTCTGCAGTTCAGTTGTGAAGCCCCTGGATCGAAGCATGCCAGCAACGCTTGCCTCTTAATGCAAATTCCCCGCTTTTTGAAGAGGGCCTTTAGCAGTTTTTCCCTTTCCTGCAATAACTCTTTGCAGGAGCAGATTAAGTGCAAAATATCTCCTGTTCCCATGTCGCAGAGGCAACAAGAAATTTGGGTCGACGCCCTCAGCCAGGGAGGGAGGTTCTGGACACATGGAGGAAGACCTAGATGGTACCTGAGGAATTAGATTTTTTATAATTTCGGATAACCCTGATTAAAATATGTTTGTGGTGCAAGCGTTTTGTAATTGTTTAGGGTCAACCAGGCGTGGTATCTGGCTGAGAAGGTGGCCTTGTCCTCCACCGATGAGAGTCGTTTAATGGACTTCCAAACCAGATTCTTGAAGGTTGCGTGATGGAGCTGTGTCTTCCAGAGATCAGAGAGCCCAGAAGTTTCCAAAGATTTCCTGCAGGTAATTTCTCACAGGGGAAAGTGTCCTTCTGCTGGAGTTCCTGCCATAAAAGTTGGTGTAGAGGATTTGAGGTGGAGGATCTGATCTTATTCCAGCAGATAATATAAGAACTGTGCCTGGACAGAGATTGTTTCCATGCTCATGACAAGGTCAACTCGTCATGGGTGTTACCTGCGCTGTGCTGATGATGAGTTGACCTTGTCATGATTCTATAGTATTCAAGCATCTTCAGCACAGGAGGGGAAAACCCCTTAGCAGCCAAGGTGTTAAGCCAAACTCCAACCTTATTTGAGCAGGGGAGGTGTAACTTGGGAGAATGAACATTATTATGTACATTTTGACTAAAGTGCTGTCCAGTAGTTTGGCATATCTGCCCCGCATAGCTTCGCTGCCGTAAGTTATTGTAGGGAGAAGTTTGGCCAGTACCACCTTCAGGAGAGGGCTTAATATGGTCCCCATCAGTTTTGATGGAAGAATTTTCATTGTAATCGCAATAGCCGTCCCTTTTCTTTTGATTTCTTCTTTATGGCAGACAAAGGACCCTTCTTTATTGATAACAACGCCAAGATATTTGTAGTCACTTGCTGATTCTATTTGTGTGCCGCCCAGATACCAACTCATTTGACGTTTCCTCTTGTTGTTAATGGCCATTGTTCTTGTTTTCCTAAGATTGATTTTTAGGTTATTCTCTGTAGTATAATTCTGCAGTTCATTAAGAAGCTGCTGCAAGCCAACCTGAGTGTGGCAGAACTACATCATCAGCATACACGAGATTGGTCAATATTTTGTCTTCTAGCCTGGGCACGTGGGAATTTCATTTGTTATGTGCTTGCGGGAGATCTGTCGTAAAAAGATTAAAGAGGGTGGGTGCAAGCATGCAACCCTGCTTCAGGCCTTTGTTCGTGGCCACTTTTCTGGAGAGGTGAGACCCCCTTCCCAATTTCACCTGGACCCAAGTGTCTGTGTGAAGCAGTGACTGGATGTTTAGGACAGATTGTGGGATTCCCCATCGTGACAGCCTCCTCCACAATCTTCCCCTCTCAACGTTGTCAAAGGTTGCACTAAAATCGATATAGTATAGGTGTAATGGAAGATTAGTGATCTTGGCTGCGTCGATGAGTTGGCAAAATGCCAGGATATTTGTTGTTGTGCCTGATGTTTTCCAGAAGCCTGTCTGATTTAGCAGTATTATCTTGTTAGTATCTGCCCAGGCAGTAAGTTCTTCTAGCACGGTGCCCGCAAAGTATTTTGCCTCATTGTCATTCAGTGCCACCAGACAATAGTTGCCTGGCAAGGCCTTGTCTCCACTCTTATAGATCGGTACAATCTTAAAGCCCTTCCATGATTCTGGTATTCTAATTAATGACCTAACTTCAGAAAAAAGAGGTTGCAAGGCGCTTGCCCAGTCGACTGCCCTCTGTTTAAACACTGCCGGTGGTATTCCATTCGGGCCCGGAGCCCCTTCTCTTCTCCCTTTTGCAATCTGTTTCTTTATTAAAGCTGTCATTGAGGCGCCGGCTCGTGCTCTAGTGTGTAATCTGTGACAGGCAAGGATGGTGTTGGTGCCTACTTCAGGGCTGCTCCTAAGCATTCCTCAGGTATCCTCCTGGTTGAATTGGTTATATGGCTGCCCCCAGGATGGTGATTAAAATGCTCCATGAAGAATTTTGTTCAGGTTTCTTCTGAGATGTGTGAGGAGATGCCCTCATGCTGAGGGTGGATTATGGTGTTCCACGTGTTCCAGAAGCAAGCACTGTCATTATGCTTTATGCAATGGAGGAGCTTTGCCCAAGTTGCCTCTTGATGGTCTTTGTTAAATCCCCATTTCAGCTTTTTAACACCTTGGCTGCTAAGGGTTTTCCCCTCCGGTGCTGACTTTTTTGAAAGCTCCTTTATTCATGACGAGCTCAGCTCGTCATAAGCACAGCTCAACCGTGCCTCATGACGAGCTTAGCTCGTCATGAGCATGGAAGGGGTTAAGCAAGTTGCTTTGTTGCTGCAGGAGAGCACGGTGGCCTTGGTCTCCTGCATGATGTCTCAGAAATCTTAGAGTGCTGTTTACTGATTTTTCAAGGTCCTTTAATTGGTCCCACTGTGCTTTTGGAATCCTAATATTCTGGCCGAGATGTTTTTTAGGAGATAAGGCATATCGATTTAATAGTGTAGCATTAAAGCATTCCTAGTTGGTTATGTAGCCCTTTGTGCCCAATACTTGTGATTGGAAAAGCTTGATTGCTTTTGTTGACTGTGACTCAGCGTTTGCCACTGAGCATTTGATTCTCCTAAGGTTTGAAGTGTAAATGGATCCCAAGATTGCTTCTGGGTGGATGAAGGAGGTACAGTTGATGATAGCAGGATTTCTTGTGGTCGATGGTCGCTGTACCCCTGGTCCCCCATTCTGAACCCAAGGATACAGGGGAACAAAGAGAGGCTTTCAAATGTATAGTCTAGTATGGAGCTTGTTGAGGAGGAGTAATGTGAAGGTACAGGGTGGTGGGAGTCCCCATGGAATCTTCCATTAAGGGCCCTGAGATTAAGATGTTCTAGATCTTCTAGGAGGCGGCTGGTCTTACGGCTTTTGCTTCTGTGTGAGGGTGCGCATTGAATCGGGATGTTACAGAATGCGGTTTGGTACATGCTTCCTTTCCCACCCGCTGACCCAAAGAGATATTGATTTGGGTCCCCATAGAGGATGAAATTTGGGGTTTCCATCTCGGTTAGGTAGCTTGTTAGTTGGCCTATTAACTTTTCTGAGTCTTTGGCTTTGTGTTTTGGATGGATATATGTGTTGACTAGCACCACCCCAGCTTGTCTTCCTAAGAGAGAAATGGTGATCTTAACTGCTGTGGCGACCGCTGAGGACGAGGCAACTGACACTGCCAACTCTATGCTAGTCGTGTATACATAGGATGCCAACCCTCCTGATGGGTGGCCATATTTACCATCTTTTACGGCCGGAGCGGCCAAACACATGAAGCCTTGCAGGTGGTTTGGGGCTGCAAGCCATGTTTCTTGCTGTATAATAGTATCAAATGGGTTGGGGTACTGCAGAAAATCTAGATACAATTTTTGGGGGGGAAGGCTGGTGACATTCCATGAGCATAAGCAAATTGTGGTTTCCTCTGGCCTTATGCCACCTTCCCTCTATGTGAGTTCTGAAAGTGTTTCAGAGAGGGTGGTTATGGTTATCGTTCTAGTGATTGACCGAAGGCCTGAAGGTCTACTTCAAGGCACTGATGCTGCCCAAGTTCTGTTCTGTATGTCTGCCATCGAACTAACCCTCCATTGTGGTGATTGCCACAAGGCCCCCCTAAGTACTGAGCTAGTGCCCCGTGCAAGTTAGTTGATGTGGTCCTTGGGTTGGGGGCGAGTAAGGGTGATGGGTATCCTGGATTTTGGTGAGGAATGATGTTAATTCCCCAGGTTTTAAAGATACAATTTTCTGCTAGTACTTTCTGTGCAACTGTTGTTGTTATCCACGTGGCCTTGGTGGCCTCCGACATCAAAGAGTTTTCAGAGCGGATAAACTCTATTGAGAGTAAATCTGTTGAGTTCAAATCAGCAAGACTTGGGATTGCGTGTAACAGCCTCAGAATGTTCCCTCTGTTCAGAGTGTCCTGATGTCCTTTTGAGATGTACTCGGGCTTAAAGAGCATGGAGTTTGTTTGCAGCTGTGAAATTCTCAATGCTTGTAATGCCTGAGGAGGCTCATTAGCAAACCACCCTTTTCTGGTTTCGGCCTTTCCTTTTCTGCTGACAGCGTTGCTTGTAATTGGGCTTTACGGGATGAACTCCTGCTTGAGGCTCCATAGATGGTTCTTTAGGTATTCCTGTGCTCCTGGTGGTTTTTCGGGTATCTGTGCCTGCCTGCTGACATGGTTGGCAAAGCTCCAAGTTGTTCAAATTGACTTGCTGCCCTTGTGCTGCCTTGTAAGCTGATTTTCTGTCTGGCAAAGGCGTGCTTGTAGACGCTGTTTTTGCACATCTTATGTCTTCTACCATACTATTTAGCATTGAAGGAAGAGTAGATACTTTATCTACTATGAGTCTGCAACTGCATTTGATTATTAGGCAGTTAAGGTCTCCCAGCTTCTCGTCAATGCCCGCGTTGAACAGTGCCAAGGTGTTTAATAAGGAAAGCTGAATGTCCATTTTGTTAGACTGATATTGAAGTGCATCTACGGCCAGTTGCATGGTGTTCAAGATGGAGACCCAAGCGCTGCCAGCTTGATCTTTGGAGTTTGCATCACCTTTAGATGTGTCCTTCGACTTCTCCCTAAGAGATTAACCAAGGCTGTATGACTTCAGTTGGGGCTCCTTATGCGACAGACCCCCGTTTTGATGATCGGGCGAGTAGTCGGCTAGCATATCCTACCATTCTTGCGTATTCAGGTAGGAAAGGATTGTCCTCCCCTCTTCCTGGGGATTTCGATCGACTGTCCCTCCCATCCCTATGGGTAAGCTGCCTGGGCAGGAAGACAGTTAGACTATTGCTGGCTTTGATGAAATTGTTCCTGAAGGCCACCGCATCTCTACCGGAGTGATGTTAGCGTTACCTAATGATAGGGTGAGGCTGGCTTCTAGGCCAAAATCTGGCTCGTGGTTCTGCATGCTTCTCCCGGGACCTATGAGTCCTGTAAGATTGCTATTGTTTTGTGACAGGACGGAACTGGCTTCTAGTCCCAGCTCTGATTAAAGGTTCTGTATACTCCTCTCAGTTTGTGTGGGTTATATGGGGATTTGGTTATAACCAGCTTCCTCTTGTGTGTGCCCCCATGGACCAGTTGTTTTTGTGATAGGTACTGAATGTACAGACTGTGCAGGTCCCCTCTCCATGGTGTATTCCAATATCATTTCAGATGCTAGGTGTGTTGAGGCTTAAAGCTCACTTTGGTCTTGAGGCTCGGTCTGTTCTAGTTGGGGTGCTGCTTGTAGTTCAGATGGTATCAGCGTTCCTGGTTG
Organism: Lissotriton vulgaris; assembly: GCF_964263255.1. Classification (NCBI taxonomy): domain Eukaryota; kingdom Metazoa; phylum Chordata; class Amphibia; order Caudata; family Salamandridae; genus Lissotriton; species Lissotriton vulgaris. The sequence continues at coordinate 504,567,725 of NC_141700.1, read as the reverse complement.
CCCCGACTGCCTAGTTGGGGGCACATTTTGTTTAGTTGTGCTGGGCATCACATTTGATCCCTGAGTTGCTTAAGGCAGAAGAGTTTATCGTTAAAAAGCTATGTGAAGGTAGGCAAGCTTGGTTTTCCACATGTGGGCAAGCCTCCTCTTGTGGCCTTGTGGAAGGTAATAGCGGCTTCAGTTGGAGAGGTCAAGGTAGGGGTAACAGAGGAGCCTGCAGACCTTTCAGTGCAGCACTATTTGAGTAGAGAGCACAGCCTGCATCTTTAAGGAAGCTACATTTTGGTTATATCTTCGGTTCAGTGGTGTGGGTTGAAAGAGTTTGATGGCTTAGGCCGCTTGGTGGCACCATATCCTGTGTTTCAGACTCTATTGCAGTTAATGAAGAAGAATGGGTGCTGTGTTGAATGGTGGGGCACGTCTTTCATCTCTTCTCTTTTTTTACCCCTGGCCTACTGGGAATGGCCACCCTGGTTATCCCTGACCTAATCTGCGCCTGGCGGGGTTGAAGTTTATGGTCTTGCTGCCGGGCAGGACAGGCGGCAATGGGACTGAGGCCTGAAACTCTGGTACTCTGTAACTCTGGCACTTGACCGGGCACGCTGCTTACTGTTGAACCATGTGCCTGCCTAGGGGGGCAGGCCATTGCACTAGTAGGGGCACTGGTGGAGAGTCCCCAGGTGTAAACCCCCACCCAGTCTGTTACGCGAGTTGGGGCCTTGAAGGTTGCCTCTATGGATCCACTCAGTCACGCTTATCAGCTTTTATCTTGTTTGTGAAGGAATTTCCTTCTGGGAATGCAGATTAACTCATGGTGGGTTAGCAGGAGTGGAAGGGAGGGAGCCGCCTTCTGGACAAGCAGCATCAACCTAGAGCTGATCGCTTCTTTTCCCAATTCATCCTTGCCCTCACTATCAAGGACCTAGCCTTTCCAACCCGCCCAGCTGCTATGTGCTTTCCTGTGCTGCACTCACCGCGTTCCTCTCTTGCATGCCTGCCACTTGTTCTGTTGCCTGTTGTCCCAGATCTCGTAAGTGTCATTGGTCCAGACAGTGATACCAGGGCCGGACCAGGTTAGTCAGTCGGGCTCGTGAGTTCGGCCTGCTGGAGGTCCCCGCGTCTCACTGCAGCTGCAGCCAGCATTCGAGGATATCGGATTATAGGGCCGGGCTGAGCTGGGATCAGAGTGGGCCCGAGCCCGGTGCTCGAAGTTCAGTGAGGGGAGTGCGGCGGGATCATTGTCTTGGGAAGGCTGGGTACTCCCCCTCCGATCCCCGGCTCTCTTCCTCCCATCCTCATGTCTAACTGCTCAGTTCTGTTCGGCTCTGGTGCGGACCCTCCCTCCACGTCAAAGTAGGATTTGCTTCTAGATGGTTGAAAGGTGTGGAATCATGGTATTATGTCATAGAAAAAGAAATGCTTGCCTGCACTTCCTACTTGTGGGGGATATAATTTTGCTTAAGAACAGCTCATCTCCCTTTGGTTGATATTTTATCTGGAAGAAAAGTTAAGAAATCCATGGCCCGGTTAGCTAGGCTCACGGGTGCGTAAGAAATTCATGGCGACGTGCCCATGAGCTCTAAATAAATTTCACGAGTCTCAAGATCCTGGACCATTTTAAAATCATTATCAAGAGCTTCCACACACCCATAAAATGTAAGCCTCGATTAATACTATCAATTGAAGAACAGATAATGGGATCTATCTGCAGCACAATTGAGAGCCAAAACAAAACCAAGTCCGAGTCCTGAAGAGAATCCCAGAATTGCTGGGCATTCAAAATGCATTGGCTGTTGAGTGTGAGGGAAGGTAGAACTGGGTATGCCAAGAGGGGACTGAATAGAAATGATTTCCCCCTTTTTCCAGGTTGTCAACACCCTTAAGTAGGATATGCATCCCCACCCTCCCGCAGGCAGGACAGTAGACATGTGTCTTTCAATGAGCAATTGTCCACCTTATGTTTTCAGTGCAAATGCAGGACTGGTTTAATTTCAGGCTGGCACACATAATTTATGGATGTTTGTCTTGTGATCATTGGTTTGCTGTATATATTTTTGTCACAAATAACGTTTGGTATTATGTAATTGTATATATTGTCTCACAAAAGAAATGGTTCTAAATCACGCATACAAATGTGTTGCACTTGTGTGATTTACTAATGTGGTGTTTCCTTTTAAAAGACATGTCCAATTAATTTAAGAATGTCTTTTTGAGTTATCAAAACTAAGCAGAATAAATGCTCAAAAACCTCGAAATTAGTGGTCTCAGGTTTATCGCGAATATTTAAAATAAACCTCCCTTGACACCTTTCTGTGATTTCAATATTTGGGTGGTCCAGTCTGGGGAGTACAGATGGTCACTTATTTCCCGTCGTCCTGATGGACACCCTTAACTTTTTTACCTTTTTGGTTCTGATTAGCATATGGCTAGCTAATATCCGGTGTCTTTCATAAGAACACTTTGATCAGGTTCCACACTCACGTTTTTCAATAATGGTTAACGCCTAGTTAGAGGAGGATATCTATTCTCCCGTGTTTCTCTGAACCCATGCTTCTTTACTTAGTAAGCATCTCGGTAGTTAACCATTTGCTTGCCGTTTTTAAAGTGATATTGGAAGCTCACACTTCTCTCTACTTCACCCGTAGGTACCTTTATTGAACACACTGAAAGCATAATTGTGCCATAAAGAGTTACTTCCCCGCCCTTTTGGAGGCAATGTTAACTATAATAGAATTAAGGATACAAAAGTACATGCTACCAGCATAAGGTATATCTTCCTTGGTTTGCTTCACCCACAGTATAGATGACAGAGTGAATTTGGTAGCAGTGCCTCTAGCTCTTATCACATCTAATGTTATTACTGAACAGTTTTTTCTCTCTGCTTCCAATCTTGTGAACAACCTTGGCCTTAACCACAACTTTTATGTGAGCACAGTGAGCATAGCATGTGTGGTTGTGATTTTCTACACAACCTATACCAAATCCATTTATCTCTAGGCCTTCAATTCAGGAGACATCATCCACCAACAGGGACGCATTGCAAACTCATCTATCGCTGAACTCTTTAAATAGACATGCGATTTTACATTGCTTGGTAAGCAGTTGGTTTTGAGTAGTTTTATTACACTGAGATGCACTTAGGGTGTCTACTCCAGCTTGGGGATCCCTTTCTTGGTTTCGGTTTTAACCTACTTTTTTCTTGTGATCTTTGGGTCATGAACACTTTTTAGCTGCACGTTGCTTACATCACACTTCTTTTAATTTTCCGGATTCATACCCAGCATGGATGGTCCTTTCCTCTATTGTGACTTCTACTCTGTGCTTCTTTTTGGACTTTGACAGTCCAAACTCACTTTTTCTTTTTCTAAATGCTCTTTTCCTATGTTTTTAATGAGAACAGGACGTTCTCTAGCTAGTGGTTTCTAAATATGTTTTATGTTGTATGAAATTACATCATAGAAGAAGCCCTTGTGAAGGGCGAAACGCCTTGGCTGGTTCCACATATGCATAAAGGATTTTTAGAAATAAAAGACTTACAAGAGAAAACCATTACACCTACTGAACTATAACGCCTACTGAATGAACTTTCCATGTTCGGGTACTATACTTATGCTAATCGTGTGTATTGCCTCTCATCAGTTTTTTTTTCTCTGTCTATCGGTAGTCATGTGGCATCTGGCCATTTGAGGTGGGCAATGGAGGAGAGTAGGATCTACCTACAATGGTTACCCCCACTTTTTGCTGTGTTTCACTGGTTTATCGACTTTAGTCTGGCTGTGGCTCTGCTTATCAGGCCCACAGCATAACTGTTCTCTCTCTAAATTGATTGCATGTATATTAGGTACACTCCAGATTGGTTACTGGGTTACCCTTGTGAGTCCCTAGTCTATGGTACCTTAGGTGCCAAGGGCATAGGTACCCCAGAGGCCAACCAGGGGCTGAAGCATGTATTATGCCACCCTTGGAAAGCCTTCCAAAATGGCACCACAGGTCTGTACTTGAAGCCTGGGTAATATGGTTTAAGCACCCCTTACTTAGATATAGTATACCTATATCTACCATTTAAAACAGACATATATTAACCTATAAGTCACTCCTATGGCAGGCCTTGACAATCCTGAAGGCAGAGTGCTTGGTTTTGTGTGAGAGGGTGCCCTAGCATGAGCTAAGCCCCTCAGCAGCTTTCGGAATCCCTTCCTTATAGCTGTTCTGTGGTATGGCCATACCATATACTCTTAAGTGCATTACAATCCTCGCGGTTAATGCTAACTTTGGTTTGGCTTTATCAAAACATGTCGCGTTCGGTGTCAAACACTTTGGAATACTATCCCCCGCCAGTTCTGGTGGTGGGGGTAGCATTCCAGCCTTCTAGAGGGAGAACACATGTACACACTTACTTTCCCGGTAATCGTTTAAAAGAGCCCCAGCATCACAAAATGGATGCTGCTGCCACAGACACGAGTCCGACCTCCTGCTGCTGGATGAAACTCCGGCAGGGGAGACCTGGACAATAGGTTTCCTTTCCAGGGAGGTGCTAGCACCTTCCCAGAAAGGCTTTAGTGTATTGTGGCAGGGTGGGTTGCATTCAGTGGATGCTTTTCAGACAGTGCCTGAGGCACACAAGGTGTCCTGTGCATGTCCCAGTTCAAACCGGTTGCTGGGGCATTCAGCCCCAGCTCTGGCTCAAAACTGGACAAAGAGGAAGGGGTGTAACCACCCCCTCGCCATGTCCTCTCATATGTGGGACCCTAGAGTTAGTCCATCCCCTAAACTTAGTAGAAGTATAGAAACCCAGTCCCTAGGACTTTAGATTACTTTGGACACAACTCTGAAACAGAAATATTGGACCTTCGACATTCCATATTGACTGGAAGATGGAAGAAATCTCCATTGGGGTCAAGGAGTGACTCCCCTGTTCTAACAGGCACCAAAGAAGCATCTTGCCTGTCTACCTTCCCCCCGGATCCCGAAGAATCTGCGACACAGGACACGGACTTCCAGACATCTCTGAGGCTAACACTAGTCCCCAGCGACGCTGAGACCTGTAGCTATCACGAGAGATGTGGGACCGGAACTCCTGGACATCCTGCACAGTTGCTAGTGCATCGACTTCCAGAGCTTTCCCGAAGTTGTGCATTGGGCTACTTGTAGTCCAAGCCCTGAGCACCTTTTGCATCGAAGATTGTGGGCCTACTCTCCACGAGTGTTCCGTGGGCCCGCTTTCAGCATTTCCGCTCGAGGCGCTTTCGCGTTCCCTAGTCCATTTGCTAGTGGGTCTCCACGAAGGAATCTACTTTGTTTCTTGGGCTTTCCTGGTTGCTCCGGACGTGCCCTGACTCCCCTCCAAAGGGTGAGTCCCTCAGACCTTGCTGCTCTGCACCGAAGCCAATCTTGTCATCTTGCGTGGGTTGCTGCTGCCCAGGCTTGTTGGGTCCAATTCAGATATGACGCTGCAGCACTCGACATCCTTCGTGGCACAGCTCGAATCCAGTTTCTGGTCGTCGTCGACGCCTCCTAGACCTCATGGGTGAAGAGTCAAGCTTCACCTACTTAACTTGAAAGCACCCGACATCGGCTGGCATCTTCTTGTCGCCTTCCTGGTCACTGGCTAGTGACCCAGACTCTGTCCCCTCTGCTTTCAGGTTCTTCAGATCTCCGATCCACCCGGACACTTTTCACCTGGTCGCCTGCAGCACTTCTTTGCAGCTCTCCATTGGAAACGACGACGAAACCCGACACGAAAAGACACCTATGCACCCGGCTTCCCTGGGTTAGGTAACACGAGTACTTCGGTGCGCTGGTGGGTCTTGACTCTCGAAGTGTCCAGTACTGAAGGGGTATCACAGTAGTCCACTCCTAAGTGTCCTTAACTTGTAAATTTCCAACCGTGACTTTCCCGTAGAGTTGTACGAAGCACAGGTCCGTGTTTCCTCACTGCACCCGTCCTCCATGGGCTCCCTGTGTCACTCGTCTGGGTGGTTCCTTGGGGTCCCAGTGATTCTACATGCTCTGGGCACTGTGTCTAGTTAAGTCGTTGTTATACCATTTTTTTAGTATATGGCTCAGTGTCCCCCTGGAGCCTGCTTTGTATTGAACTTCGTACGAATGTTCTATTGATTCAGTATTGTGTGCTTTGTGCCCTAGTCTCGTTTAGAGACTAGTATAGAGTGTTAAATTAATAAATAAATATTTTTATATAAGCACTGTGTGGTTCTCCTGTCATTTAGGAGGTGATATTCGGGTAAAACAAGCTGCTTTTCATTCCTTCAAGATTAAGCCTGAAAGCTGCTCTCCATAGCTACCACTAGGATAGCTTTTAATAAAGGTTATCTTTGACCTCATGCATCATAAGGGTCGTGTGAACTGGCACAAGGTGCCCACTTTAATTAGTGGACAGCATTTACCAACCCACCTTCTAACAGTCGGGATGCCATGAGCTTAGTCAGGATTTTTACTTCCGGATTAAGAAGCGAAATAGGCCTATATGAGGCAGGAATATCCAATGGTTTTCCCTCTTTGTGGATAAATACTATTGAAGCCAATCGCTGGTCATGGGTGAGAGTGCTCCAGACCTGACACTCTTTGTACATCCGTAGTAGATGTGGTGTTATGGTGGCTGTTTTGAATATGTAGAATTCTATTGGGAAGCTGTTGGGGCCCATTGCCATACACCCACTCAAGTCCCGTATTGCCCAGGTAACCTCATCTTCAGTCTGATCGTTTTCCGTCGCATTGCTGGCATTATTATTTGTGGTATTGTAGCGCTATATTGTTTTGCATTGCTCTCATTGCCTGCATTATCATTTGGAGCTGACTGGTATCGTAGAGCTACATTGTATTGCATTGCTCGCATTGCTTGATAAATCATTTGTGCCCGATTGTGCCGGTGCCTCTGCCCATATCTTAGCAACATCACAGACTCTGCCCCAACCTCGCCCTGTTTCACTTTTGTTTTTGCTGCCATTTTGTTGTTGTTGTGCCTCATAGCCCTTCTCTCCACCCCGCTCCCGCCTCCCAGCTGCTCCTCCCTCGCTCCGCCCCCCTCCACTATCTACATATGTCAGAGCAACAGACGCGCAGCGTCCACGCGCAGTGATCGCCCCCATGCGCGCCGAAGGCGGGCCAAAGGTAAGCCCGTCTACACCCGTCCGTGCCTGGACCGCGCCACACCCCCTGGTCCCCGCAAAATCCACTCCACCCGCATTACGTACGACACCGCTACCCTCTCAGCACTCAACTCCGGCCGTCTCCCAGACTGCTACCAAGCCGCCCCAGGACACACCCAGGGACCCTTCACCTGCCACTCCTGCAAGTTAGACTGCATCAGGACCCACACCAAATCCACAAACGCCAAACAGAACTCCGACACTAACCACCTGAAGTGCATCCTGCTCAACACCCACTCGGTCCACAAACACGCCACTGAACTATGGAACTTATTAGACACCACAACGCCGGACGTCGCCTTTCTCACAGAAACCTGGATGAACGCTTCATCAGCGCCCGACATCGCCATAGCCATCCCGGATGACTACAAGATCATCCGAAAGGACCGCATCAACCAAACAGGAGGAGGCATCGCCATCGTCCATAAGAACACCATCCGCATCACGACCAGTTCCGACGACAACCTCGCAACCGCCGAACACCTTCACTTCCAGATCCACACCGACCCTAAGACCACACTCAGAGGTACCCTCATTTACAGACCCCCGGGACCCCGCACATAATTCAGCGAAGACATCGCCGACTTAATCAGCCCACACGCCCTCCCCTCCGAGGACTACATTCTACTAGGAGACCTCAACTTCCACCTGGAAAAGAACAACGACAGCAACACCACCTCCCTTCTGGACAACCTCACCAATCTAGGACTCAAACAACTTGTAGACACCCCCACCCACTACGCCGGGCACACGCTCGACCCAATCTTCTCCTCCAGCAAGCACGTCTCCTTCAATCACGCCACAGAACTCCATTGGACGGACCACAGCTGCGTTCACTTCAATTACAAAAAGACCACAACCCACAACCACCCACAACCAATCCCCCGCAGAAACTGGAACAAAATTACCACCGACCAGCTCTTCACATCGCTTTACCAAAACCTTCCTGCCAAATCATTGGACCCAAATCAAGCAGCCATCAACCTCACACAATGGATCACCCATAGCGCTAACGAATTAGCACCCTTGAAAAACCATCAAATCAAGCAAGGTAGCAAAAAAGCCCCCTGGTTCAATGACGACCTTAAGAAATCCAAGAAGATCTGTCGCACCGTCCAGAAAACCTGGCGAAAAAACCCAACCACGGACAACTTGACCACCTTCAAGAACGCCACCCGCAAACATCACCAGCTGATCCGATCCACTAAGAAATCAGCATTCAAGGACCGACTCGACAACAACGCCCACAACAGCAAGGAACTATTCAACATAGTCAAAGAATTTACCAACCCCACTGCCGGCACCAATGACATCACTCCCTCTCAAGACCTCTGCGACTCTCTAGCCTCGTTCTTCCACAACAAAATCCCTGACATACATTACAGCTTTGGCGACCAGTCCACCCCACCCACCTCCGAACCAAAACCCCCCTCCAACAACCTTTGCGCCTGGAACCCAATCACCACTGAAGACACCATCCGCTTGATGAACTCCATCCACTCCGGATCGCCAACCGACCCATGCCCCCACCACATTTTTAACAAAGCAGACTCCATTATCGCACCCCATCTCCGTGATGTTATCAACTGCTCCCTCAACTCCGCTACCTTCCCGGAAAGCTGAAAACATGCCGAACACAGCGCCCTCCTGAAGAAACCCACAGCAGACCCCACCGAACTAAAAAACTACCGCCCCATTTCGCTCCTCCCATTCCCTGCCAAAGTCATTAAGAAAACCGTCAACAGTCAACTCGCCGCCTTCCTCGAATCCAACGGCTCCCTCGACCCATCACAGTCCGGCTTCCGAGCCAAACACAGCACCGAGACCGCCCGCATCGCATCAACAGACAACATTCGAACTCTACTGGACAACGGAGAAACAGCTGCCCTCATCCTACTGGACCTCTCCGCAGCCTTCGACACAGTCTGTCATAGTACCCTTATACAACGCCGCAGCAAAGTCGGAATACAAGGAAAAGCATTGGACTGGATCATCTCGTTCCTCGCCGGAAGAACCCAGAGAGTCTGCCTCCCCCCTTTCAAATCGGAAGCCACTGAAGTCATTTGCGGCGTACCACAAGGATCATCACTCAGTCCCACCCTCTTCAACGTATACATGAGTCCCCTAGCATCCATCGCGCGCCAACACAACCTCCACATCATCTCCTATGCAGACAACACCCAGCTGATCCTCTCCCTCACCAAAGACCCAAACACCGCCAAAACCAACCTACACGAAGGGATGAAAGAAGCAGCCGAATGGATGAAGAACAGCTGTTTAAAACTGAACTCGGACAAAACGGAAGTCCTCATCTTAGGATCATCCCCCTCCGCTTGCGACGACTCTTGGTGGCCACCGGCCTTGGGCAACACACCCAAACCAACGGACCATGCACGTAACCTGGGCTTCATCCTGGACTCCTCCCTCTCGATGACCAGACAAGTCAACGCCATCTCATCATCATGCTTCAACATCCTACGTATGCTCAAAAAAATCTTCCGTTGGATCCCCACCGAAACAAGAAAGTCGGTCACCCATGCACGGGTCACAAGCCGACTGGATTACGGAAACACCCTTTACACCGGAACCACAGCCAAATTACAGAAAAAACTCCAACGCATCCAGAACGCCTCAGCCAGACTCATCCTTGACATTCCCCGCCAAGCTCACATTTCTGGTCACCTGAGAGACCTCCACTGGCTCCCCGTCAACAAGAGAATAACGTTCCGTCTCCTCACCCACGCACACAAAGCCCTCTACGACCTAGGACCCAAATACCTCAACACGCCCCTGACCTTTTACACCCCCACCCGCCAACTACGATCGTCCAATCAAGCCCTCACCGCAATTCCACGCATCCAAAGATCCACCATGGGGGGAAGATCCTTCTCCTACTTAGCGGCCAAAACCTGGAATTCTCTCCCCACCCACCTCCGCCTTACACAGAACCACCTCTCCTTCAGAAAACAACTCAAAACTTGGATATTCGATAAGTAACGCACCCCCCCCCCCCCTCAAGCGCCTTGAGACCCTCTGGGTGAGTAGTGCGCTATACAAATTTTAACTTGACTTGACTAACTATCCAGCAGCTCGCACTTTCATGCCCCTCTAGCCACGAAATCGACTTTCCTGGTTTATCGCCTAGCTCATAGAGGTGATGCCTCGTTGTCCGGTGCTGGACTTTAGCCGCCTCCGTTACGGTATCCCTATATTCTTTGTGCTTGAGACTCAAGGTGTTTTTTATCTTTTTGTCATCTTTATGAGTTAGGTTAGCCTCGAGGTCAAGTACCTCATTGTCTAGTGGCTCTATTCCAGCTTTTTTATTTCTTTTGTGCCCTACTATTATGAAGAGCGCCTGACCCTTGATGACTGCTTTGAATGTCTCACTCAAGGTCTAGGTGAGGTTACCGAGGATTCATTTTCTGTTAAATATCATTCCTTGCATCCACAAGGCCCTTTCTAACACTAGGTATTTTGAAATCGGCCAAGGTGAGGATGTAATCTATACATGAAAGTCTGCCATGAGCACCTGAGTGGAGCATAAAATATTGCAGTAAGAGATTGAGGGTTCACCATACTTCAACGAGGATCACAGCAGCAAGGAAATCCGCCAACATGTGGCTAAAGGATGTCTTTTGTCTTGGGGCAAGCAGTCTTGGGAGTCGCAATGTGCCAGATTAAGGTTGTCTCCCATTACAAGTTCCCCATCAGGTAGACTTAGAAGAAGAGTACTGAGAACAGGGAGCATGATGATGTGTAAATTGGGTGTAACATAAGCTTACAGTATATTAACCGTGGCTCCCTCCCATGTGCTGGAGAGGGATAAATACCTGCTCTGTGTGGCAGACCAGGTACAGTGAATAATTAGCGGCAATTGCTTCCTCAGGAGTATCCCTGTCCCTTTGGAGCGAGAGATGTACACAGCATGAGCGGCCATTTTATACCCCCATTTATCTAGCACCTTGCAGGCAATGCCCATGAGGTGTGTCTCCTGTAGGAGGATCACATCTGGAGCGTGTTATTTTGTATATTGCATCACTACTCCCCATTTGATTTTGTCTCCTAAGCCGTTGACATTCCAAGACAGGAACCGAATGTCTGAGGTACCTAGTGCTGTCGCCATTGTGGAAAGTGGTGATTGGTGTCATTCTTCCCTGCCCCTCATCAGTATGGTCAGTCAGAAGGTCAAGAAATGAGTTGTGCGTGCAGTGTATCAATGTCAGTGACATTAGGGCGTAGAATACCTGCTGAATAACAAGCAATAAAGCAACACAAACATAGTTTTTGAACATATCAGCTCACCCTACCTCCCACTTCCGTCCTGGGCCGCAAGTAACAGCTGTGATACTATAAATAAAGAATCCCTTCTCCCTGCCTCCCTTCCTCCCTGCATCGCAGACCAAAAACTGCCCGCCCCCCAACTTTTCAGAGCATCTGTTGCCTCAAGCCAACATGTTCAAATAAAAAATGTAGCTGTGGCTTTGTCTAATCCCCAACCACCCACCCTCTCACGGCATCTTACCAGGATCCTTGCCTGTCTTGAGAGCCCCAGACAGCCGATTTGGACGCTGTCTTGGGGAATCCTCCCTCGCTGCCGCCATCTACTGCGAGTGAGTAAGCTCCACCCACTTTACCGGCCACGCCCCCTTCCATCTAGTTAAAAGGGCGCGCTGATCACTAGCGCGTCCCACTAACAAACTCCTGAGGCGGAAAGCCGGGAGCGCTGCTAATTTTGCCTGTTTTTCAAAATTTTATTGTGTTAAACTCTGTGTTCACTCACCGGCATCTTACCAGGATCCTTGCCTGTCTTGAGAGCCCCAGACAGCCGATTTGGACGCTGTCTTGGGGAATCCTCCCTCGCTGCCGCCATCTACTGCGAGCGAGTAAGCTCCGCCCACTTTACCGGCCACGCCCCCTTCCTTTCCCTCTTCTTCCCTGATCACCATATAAAAGTATGTGCATGGGCCGGAGGCCCAGCGGACGGGCGCAGCGGGTGCGACGATGGCGCGCCGAAGGCGCGCCTAAGGCAAGCCCGTCTGTGCCCGTCCGCGCCTGTCCGGGGCTAGGGGCGCGTCACTCTGCCCAACCTGCCATCTACTCCCCCGCTCAACTACGCTGCCTCCGGGGACCATGGCCCTTACCAGCCTCCACTTGCTCTCGCATTTCGTCTCTTGGTCTGTCTCCCGCCGCTCCCTTTGACACCCCCCCTCCCCAAGTCGCCCCCCTCCACTCTCCTAGAGACAATGCTCCCCCTGCTACCTCCAAAACCCTCTCGGCATTCTACCTTAATACCCGATCTGCATTAGCCCATGCGCACGAACTCTCGGTACTGCTAGACCTTCATGCCCCAGATCTTCTTTTTTTAACGGAAACTTGGTTTTGTGATGACTCCCTCCCTGCTCTACTGGCCACTTTACCAGCCCCATATTACGCCCTTCGTGCAGATCGCCTTACTGGCAGAGCTGGGGGCGGCGTGGCGGTCATCGCCCGTACCGACCTTCCCTTCCAAACTCTGTCTCTGCCAGACATCGCTACCACCGAGTATCTGGCTATCCGTACCACTTCCATCACGCCCCCTCTTACCTGTATACTTACCTATCGCCCCCCTCAATCCCCTTTATTGTTTCTCCCTGACTTTTTGGAAGTTCTGGCCACGATCACCGTTAACAACTCCTCCATTCTACTTATGGGTGATTTCAACTTCTGGCCCTCTGACCCAGCTGAATGTCCATCTTCAAAAGAATTTTCAGAGACCCTTCAATCCCTCAACTTTACTTCTCATATTCATTCTCCTACCCATATCAAAGGTCACATCTTAGACCAGATCTGGTCCCTGAACTGTCCCGTAGAGTCCCTTTCCATCTCGCCTTGCACGTGGTCTGACCACCACCTGATCTCATTTGCCCTTCCCATTCACCCTCCGGTCAAGCCCCCTCTCCCCAAAAACATCTGGGTCCGCGCTTGGGGACGAGTTGATCCGGAAAATCTATCCTCCCTACTCACCACCTCCCTCCCTTCCTTACAAGGTCTATCCACCCTTTCCCAGGTCAAGGCCATTGAACAGTGGCTCTCCTCAGGCTGCGACTCTATTGCCCCTCTAAAACGAATCACCTCTAAGCGGGAGAAGGACGCCAATCAGTGGTTTAACGAAGATCTCAAGGCCACCAAACTAGCGGTACGTCGCGCGGAGCGGGCTTGGAGGAGAAACTATTGCCCCTCACTGTGATTGGAATTCATTAACATCCTGACCCAATACAAAAAAGACATCTTGGAGGCTAAAACCACCTACTTCTCCTCCAAAATCCTCGCAGCAGAAAACCAGTCGAAGGAAATTTTTTCGATCGTGCACAATTTGGCGTTTTCGGGCAGAACAACTTTAAAGCCCGCCCCTTCCAAAGAACTCTGTCACTCCCTCAATAACTATTTCATTCAGAAAATAGCCACCATCAAGGCCAATATCCCTCCCCCCTCCCTCACCTTTGTTGATCCCCAGTGTCCCCCTCCTAAGGGAGAACTCACTACCCTCCCCCCTCTAACTAAGGAATCTCTGACTTCCATAATACCCCTTGTCAAATCCGGCTCCCCATTAGATCCCTGCCCTGCTCATATTCTCCGTCATATCTTTATCACTTGTCCAGACCCCCCCCTTCACCTCCTCAATAGCTCTCTTTCCCAAGGCGTAGTACCTAATTCACTCAAATCAGCGGTAATTGTACCCATCTTGAAAAAGCCGGGCGCGGACCCTTCAATCCCTGCCAATTTTCGCCCCATCTCCCTCTTGCCATTTCTGGCAAAGGTGCTCGAGCGCCATGTCACCTGCGCTCTGAGCTCCTTTGTGGAGAAGCATGGAGCTCTTGCCCCCCGCCAGGCCGGGTTCCGCCCCGCACACTCTACGGAGTCCGTAGTCCTCTCGGTCCTGGACAACCTCAGGGAGGGTATGGATACCAACCAGCCCCAGGCCTTGGTCCTCCTCGATCTCTCAGCCGCTTTTGACACGGTGGATCATACCATCTTGCTTTCCCGTGTCAGGGCGGCGGGGATCGGGGGCACCGCACTGGTCTGGTTATCCTCCTTCCTGAGCGACCGCACCCAGGCTGTACGCCTGGGTGATTTCACTGCGGACGTCCGGAAAGTTCAGTGCGGGGTCCCCCAAGGCTCCTCCCTTTCCCCTCTTTTGTTTAATCTTTATATCGCCCCTCTTATCTTCTCTCTGCAACAAATGGAGGTCGCCGTATTTAATTATGCGGACGACCTCCAGCTTGTCTTCAATCTGTCTTCTTCCCCCTCTTCTGTTCTTAATTTCCAATCTATTATGATCCATATCCGGGACTGGATGAAACACAACCATCTGAAACTCAACCCAGACAAGACCGAGCTGGTGTTGACGGGTGGTTCATCCAGCCCCTGGTCTTCTTTATTTTGGCCCCTCTCTCTCGGCCCTCCACCTATCCCCTCTACCTCAGTCAAAACATTAGGTATTAAACTCAATTCTCAACTCACTCTTCACTCCCAGGTTAGCTCTGTGGTTTCTTCTTCCTTCCTTTCACTGCGCACTATACGAAGGGTGTCCCGTTTTTTTTTCCTTTGCTGCCCTCAAACTGATCACCTTGGCCATGGTGGTCTCCCGCCTGGATTACGGCAACGCCCTATATGCAGGTATACCTGCATATAGCCTACGGCGTCTGCAACAGATCCAAAACCAGGCGGCGCACCTGGTATTCAAACTCCCGAAATCCCACCACACCACCCATCTTTTAAAGTCTCTACATTGGCTCCCTGTTCGTGCCCGTGTCCAGTTCAAGCTCGCCTCCATCGCCTTTCAAGCTCGTCTGGGCACGGCACCGGCTTTCATCTCATCTGAGATCACCCCTTACGTTCCCACCAGGGAACTACATTCATCTACCCAGTCCCTTCTTACAATCCCACGGTTCCGGAGAAAGAAATGGGGAGGTTCGAAATTTGCGACCCTCGCCCCGCTCCTCTGGAACTCTCTGCCCCTTGAGCTCAGAGCCTTAACCCTGTATCCGCAATTCCGGAAGCAGCTCAAGGCTCATCTGTTCACGAAGTCCTTCAATTAATCCACTAGCAGTTTGTTTTTCGTTTATCCAGCTCCGGTCCTTTGTTAGTTGTAGCGCCAAGAAACCACTGGTGTATGTGCGCTTTAAAAATAATTTTAAATTCAAATTCAAATTGAATGTTACCAATGATGTGGTAGTTCATACAGTGTCTCTGGGTAACCCTGCACCGACAAGTCCCTGGTCCTGGCAGCATTGCTCCATGTTAACCTAGCCTCCAAGCTTAGCAGACCCATCCCAGGGGACGGACCATTCACTCAAATGCTGTCTTTGAGGGCCCTCCCCAGTGACACTGGTATCTTCGGGACCACCAAATGTAAAGTGCAGGTTATCAAGACACCTGGCTCTGTGGAGAGTTATCCCATTCCTGACTGCCTTCTGCTGCCTCTTGCCTGGTTGCTGGATCAGGCCACCACTTCCACACTCTCAGGCCCAATCCATGCCCGAGCCGCTCACTGTTCTCCATCCATCAAGCCATTCTCAGGCTTCTTCGGGCGATGTGAAACACCAAGTCTTTCCTTCTGCCTCCACCCTCAGTTTAGCTGGATAGAGTGTTGAGTATTTTATCTCTGCTTCTCATGACCCTCTTGACCTCCATAAACCTACGACGTTGCTTTTGGTTCTTAATAGTAAAGTCTGGATAAAAGGTTATATTGGCATTCTCATAGGTCGGCGGAGGAGCACTGCGGGCCGCCTGAACGTCTCAGTCGCGATAGTTGAAAAGACAGGCTATTATGGAATGAGACGGGCTCGCGGCCTAGGTAGTGCACCTGGGCCCTCTCCACCGAAAAGTATTTGGAAAGGCCCGAGGTTGCAGTTTTTTAACAATGAGTTCTTCCACGAACAGGTCCACTGCAGGCCCCTCTGCATGCTCGGACTTTGGTTGTAGCATGTAGTTCACCGACCTGAGCCTTTAATGTTTCTGTGTCTTCCTTAAGGGCTGCTGCAGAGTCCTCCACCTCCTTCACTCTTGGCCCATGTTGCGGAGGTCCGCTCTCACCATCGAGATGTCTGACGTGACTGAATCAAGCTTCCAGGGACGTGTCCACGTCTTGCATTGTGGCCATGATGTCGTGGAGTGTCAGTGGAACCCCTTCAGGAGACAATTGAACAGTGGGAGATTGCTGGTCTCGGGCTCCCACCAGAGTCGCCTCCTCTTTGGGGAGAGTCAATCAATCAATCAGTCACTTGTAGAGCGCACTACTTACCCGTGAGGGTTCGAAGGCGCTGAGGGGACGGGGGTGCTGCTACTGCTCGAAGGGCCAGGTCTTGAGGAGTCTTCTGAAGGTGAGCAGGTCTCGGGTCTGTCGCAGGTGGGTAGGGAGGGTGTTCCAGGTCTTGGCGGCGAGGAAGGAGAAGGATCTGCCGCCGGTGGTTGTTCGTTGGATGCGGAGGTCGGTTGCGAGGGCGAGGCTGGTGTGGTTGTTGGAGGTTTTCCTGAGCGGGGCGAGGGTGTTGGCGCAGTCGTCGATCCACTGTCTGAGGTTGCTGGCGGCAGCGTCTGGGTCGGTGGGGTTGGTGGGAGGGTTCTGGGCGAGGGTGGAGGTCAGCTGGTCTTCGGTGACTTTGCTCCAGCAGCGGCGGGGCAGCTGTTGGGTGCGGTGGTGTGTGGTTGGTTTCTGGAAGGTGAAATGGATGCAGCGGTGGTCGGTCCAGTGGAGTTTGATGGTGTGGTTGAAGGCGACGTGGGTGCTTGTGGTGAAGACGGGGTCAAGCGTGTGGCCTGCGGCGTGGGTGGGTGCGGTGATGAGTTGTCTGAGGCCGAGATTGGTGAGGTTGTCGATGAGGGTGGCGGAATTGGCGTCGTTGTTGTTCTCGAGGTGGAAGTTCAGGTCCCCGAGAAGGATGTAGTCAGTGGAGGCGAGTGCGTAGGTGCTGGCGAGATCGGAGATGGAGTCGCAGAACTGAGCTCGGGGTCCGGGGAGTCTGTAGACGAGTGTTCCTCTGAGGGTGATGTTGGGGTCGATGTGGATCCGGAAGTGCAGGTGTTGAGGGTGTCATCTGCGTGGGTGTAGCACTGGAGGGTGGACTTGTGGACAATGGCTGGACCTCCTCCAGTTCCATTGGCGCGGTCCCTGCGGGTGATCTTGTAGCCGTCCGGGATGGCTATGGCGATGTCGCGTGCCGAGGAGTCGTTCCACCGTCAGGAAGGCAACGTCTGGGGTGGAGGTGTCGAGCAGGTACCAGAGCTCAACAGTGTGTTTGCGTGCGGAGCGGGTGTTGAGGAGGATGCATCGAAGGTGGTTGGGTCCGGTCCTTGGAGGTTTGGTGGTTCTGTTGCAGGTGAAGTTGCAGGTGCGGCAAAAGAAAGGTTCGTGAGTGCGCTTCGGGGCGGCCTGGAAGCAGCGGTTGTCACGGCCGGTGTTGAGTGCGAGGAGAGTGCTGGCGTTGTATCAGAGTCTGGCGTTGTGGTGTGTGCGGGGTCTAGGGGGTTCTGGCGCTGGGCGCGGTCCAGGCCGGATGGGCACAGACGGGCTTGCCCCAGGCGCGCCTCTGGTGCGCCAGCTGTGCGGCCGCGCAGCGGCCACCATTTAAGGCGGGTAGAGAGGGAGGAGCAGCTGGGAGGCGGGAGCGGGGTGGCGAGGGGGCGGGCCGCAGGGGAGCAGCAGCGGGAATGGGCTGCTACACAGGAGGAGCAGCGTCAGCGAGGGAGGCGCTGGGCCACAGGTGGAGCTGTGCTGCAGCAGGGGAGCGACCTGTCTTGCAAGCAGGGTCAGGGGTCACTCCTGCTGTCGCGCAGCGGCCGCAATTTAAGGAGGGTAGGGAGGGAGGAGCAGCTGGGAGGTGGGAGCAGGGTGGCGAGGGGGCCGGGCCACAAGGTAGCAGCGGCGGGAACTGGCTGCTACATAGGAGAAGCGGCGTCAGCGAGGGAGGCGCTGGAACACGTGTGGAGCTGTGCGGCAGCAGGGGAGCGACCTGTCCTGCAAGCAGGGTCAGGGGTCACCTGTCAAGCTTAGTCTGATGTGTTTTCCTTTTGACTCGGCTACTGTCATGGCTGATGTGTCCCTTTGCTGAGTGCCCCAGCACCATAGAGAATGGGAGAGAGGAGAGTAGTGGGCCCTGGGAGTACTCACTGCCTGCTTGCCTGTGGGCTTTTGAAAGCACTGCACATGGCCTGTCTGGTTACATGCCATGTGCTTCCTGCACCAGCAGTTCCTCAACCCCTCCAGATCCAGAAGGTCCCTGGTATACACCGGGGGCGCCACCTGGTGATCCCGCTCCTTTGGCTGTCCAGCAAAGAGGGGAGGGGGGACAAGGGGCTAGGGAGCGGTCCTCTCTAACTTTAACCTCCTGCAGGTCCTAGTACAGCACCACCTCTGGAAATCACTTGGCTACTAGTCTGAGTTTGTCTTGAAGAGTTTAGACAGAGTCAGTCAAAGAAGAGAGCACTGAGTCGACTGGTGCATTTGCCTCCTCTCACAATGTTTACTCAGGTGGCTGGGCCCTGCCTGACCCATCGTAACTCCATTGGGTGGCTCACTCCTAGGGTGCGCCCGAGGCTGTCGTTGCGTGGAGAATAACCCCACCCTCCCAGCCTTACTGCTCTCCCCGCTTGGGCCTTTGAGGGCCACGATCTAACCTCCCCCTCTAAACCGATTTCGGTCCCAGTGCAGGCTGTTACATTGCTTGTGCCCATTAACTGTAGCTGCTGCAGAATGTCTTGATGAATTATTATTGCGGGCACTCACTGCACTGTCAGTTATCGCGCCCAGCCAGATTGAAGCACTCTGGCGTCTGGGTAGAAATGAGCCCGGTGGGCTCTCAGGCACTTGTCGGCAGCCCTGCAAAGTTCCTGTGCAGATCTGGGATTCACTAGATCTTCGCTCCTCTCGCCGGTAGTGGCTCTGGTCTCCGGTGGAGCCGCAGTCGTCGGGCCACCAGGGCAATCTCCACATCGCCGCACTCATTCCAGCGCCTTCAACTTTACGCTGCGTGGCAGCATCTGCAAACATGATTGGGCCTCCGCCGTGTCACACAGGCCCCAGTGATATTATCCTGCCGCAGGTGACGCCTTATGGAAACAAGCATTTACAATGCAATGGTTTTGCCTTTGTTAAAGTTAGAGCTATTGGCATTGCTCTTGACATTATTTTTATTTATGTTTTTTTTTAAACATAAATAAATGGCATTGTCATTTACAATGCCACTAGCTTTATCTCTAGCAAATGACACACACAAACACACACAGAGCCCCCCCCCACACACACACACAGCCACACAGAGCCCCCCACACACACAGCCACACAAAGCCCCCCACACACACAGCCACACAGAGCCCTCCACACACCCACACAGAGCCTTCCACACACACCCACACAGCACAAGCAGGCAACAGGGGCACACGGAGGCACAAGCAGGCAACAGGGGCACACGGAGGCACAAGCAGGCAACAGGGGCACACGGAGGCACAAGCAGGCAACAGGGGCACGAAAACGAAAACGGAGGCACAAGCAGGCAACAGGGGCACACGGAGGCACAAGCAGGCAACAGGGGCACACGGAGGCACAAGCAGGCAACAGGGGCACACGGAGGCACAAGTAGGCGACAGGGGCACACGGAGGCACAAGCAGACGACAGGGGCACGAAAACTGAGGCACAAGCAGGCGACAGGGGCACGAAAACGGAGGCACAAGCAGGCAACAGGGGCACACGGAGGCACAAGCAGGCAACAGGGTCACGAAAACGAGCACAAGCAGGCAAAAGGGTCACAAGCAGGAATTGTAATTTAGACGGGGCTGAAGTGGAGAATGGTCAGTAGGGAAGTAGTGCGGCTGGTGCAGTGGTACCAGGCTGAAAGGTGAGAGGGGCTGTCTGCACCCCAGTTTGGACAGTTTCCACTACCTAACAGGGATTGGTGGGAGGGGGCGTACTTCTTGCTTGCTTTAGGGCTGTTACTTCGGGGACGCAGTGCACGTTCTTGCCTGCTGTCTGCTGCCGCCGGGACACGACAACAGGCAGGGAGAGGACAGGCTGGGAGAGGGCAGGGAGGGGACAGGCTGGGAGAGGGCAGGCTGGGAGAGGGCAGGGAGGGGACAGGCTGGGAGAGGGCAGGTTGGGAGAGGGCAGGCTGGAAGTGGACAAGCTGGGAGAGGACAGGCTGGGAAAGGTCATGGAAGGGACAGGCTGGGAGAGGGCAGGCTGGAAGTGGACAGGCTGGAAGAGGACAGGCTGGGAAAGGGCAGGGAGGGGACAGGCTGGGAGAGGGCAGGCTGGGAGAGGGCAGGCTGGGAGTGGGCAGGCTGGGAGAGGACAGGCTGCGAGAGGACAGGCTGCGAGAGGACAGGCTGGGAGAGTGCAGGCTGGGAGAGGGCAGGCTGGGAGGGGGCAGGCTGGGAGAGTGCAGGCTGGGAGAGGGCAGGCTGGGAGAGGGCAGGCTGGGAGAGGGCAGGCTGGGAGAGGGCAGGCTGCGAGAGGGCAGGCTGGGAGAGGGCAGGCTGGGAGAGGGCAGGCTGGGAGAGGGCAGGCTGGGAGAGGGCAGGCTGGGAGAGGGCAGGCTGGGAGAGGGCAGGCTGGGAGAGGGCAGGCTGGGAGAGGGCAGGCTGCGAGAGGGCAGGCTGCGAGAGGGCAGTCTGGGAGAGGACAGGCTGGGAGAGGACAGGCTGGGAGAGGACAGGCTGGGAAGCAGAGAGGGTCTTAACTGAGAAGTCTGCCAGCGCGGAGCTCTCCGGGGCGCAGAGCAGCAGCAGGGCCCAGCAGAGCAGGGCGGGGGGCGGCAGGGGCTCGCTGAGGTGTCTCCTGGGGCAGCCGCCCAGGTCCACCATGGTGCGGCTCCGAGCCCCAAGCTCACATGGTGCCAGCGCTGCCCGCTGCTGAGCAGCGCCGAGTCTACGGGGCGCAGAGTAGCAGCAGGGCCCAGCAGGGCGGGGGGCGGCAGGGGCTCGCAGAGGTGTCTCCTGGGGAAGCCGCCCAGGTCCACCATGGTGCGGCTCCGAGCCCCAAGCCTATGGTGGTGGTGCTGCTGCGCTCGGCTAAGGTCCTAAGACGGGCAGTCGGATTTTCGTGTGTACGGGTCGTAGTGTGGGATTAATCTCTCGGGCCTGTGAAGTACTCTATGGTGGCCCTCAGCAGTCTTGGGGACCGGTTTTCCAATAGTGAGCCAGCAGGGCTAGAAAGACAGCAACTCTATTCAGCCTCTTGGGTTAGAATGACTTGCACAGGGTGATAAGTGCTCCTTTGAAGCATTGTCTGTGGTCTGGTTGCAACTGACAGGTGAATCAGGCGAGGTCATCAAGTGGGCCCTTCGAGCCCGGGGAGCCAGTGGAGGGGGGGATAGTTGTTGGACTGGAACAGTAAGTGGAGGGGTCGAGGGGCGACAGACCCGATCTGTATCGGGTGGTTTATTATGGGGCCCCAGCCAGCAGGAGCCAAACAGCAGGACCACTTCACCAGGGGTGCTGAAAACCACAGGATATCAATAGATGATCAATACAGTCAGCAGTGGAGGGGGTGGAGAGCACCCAGCGCCTGCAGTAGTCCTTCGAGGCCAGGTGCAGAACCCACAGCAGTGTCTGGCTCTCCGTTGTGCAGACAGAGGCAGGCATGCGCACCACCCCAGGGGGTTGTTCAAAGTGATCAGAGTATAACTGATAAGGGAGCGCGTCTCAGCCATGCCAACATAAGTCCCAAGCAGGGTGCCCTGCAACTGTGTTTAGTAGATGAGTCAATGGGCATGCGGTCCAAGAGGGGAGACCCCGTAGCCTTCTTTGTGCTGCAGATAATACGGGGCAAAGCTCTTGTGGCAGTCTGTAGTAGGCCTCCTTCAATGAGGAAACAGCTCACTGAGCCCCCTCCTCACTTCAAACAGTGAAGCATCCAGTCGGCGGTTGATTTGGGCTTCACATGGTCTGCAAGCGAAGGCCCCCGCGCACAGGCGGGGCTGCCAGCACTCCTCAGCTGCTTCGGCACAGAAAGCCCCCCGGTCTTAATCACCCAGGCTCAGGGCTGCCCAGTGCTCCAGCAGGGCACCCACTCCCAAGCGCATCAGGGGAGGAATCGGAGCCAGGCAGGTCTGCGATCAAAAGGCCTGCAGCATAGAGAGAGTCTCTGGTGTGCCCTCGCCGCCCCAAGGGAGCAGCGCTCATGCTCCAGTCGGGCCTCCCCTTCCAGGCGTCTTGGGGTGGGGAAAGCAGTGCCAGACAGGTCCGCCAATGCAGGGCTCACCTCGGAGGTCTACTGTGCAGGAGTGGTCTCTGTCACTCCCCGTCCTATCTGCAAAGCAGCCTACACAGTTCCGAGCCAGCAGGTTACGGGCGGCAAGACCTCACAATGGCCCTTTTCGGTGCGGGCCTCCTATGGGTCGGGACAGGGGCAGGGAAACTCATGGGCACCAGACGCTATCGCCACCCATCCTCACTGGCTTTCCTTATAGACAACGAGGGTCAGTCTCCACAGTCATGGCAGGGTTCCACCAGGCTCCGGTATCTGCACATTGTTTCCTAGGCCCAGCGCCAGCCTAGGACCATGGTGGCGCCCTCAGAGCTCTGTTTCGCCGATCAGTACGTGGTCTCCCCAGACAGCAGCGCTTGTGGGGCTCTTAGAGTGGCTCACACAATTCCCCCCACAAATGAGTGATTAATGGCCCGCTGGTCAGTGTAGTAAAAGGGTTCACCTTGGATGTGGCTGTGTAACATCATACTAACTTGATGGCGTGGAACAAATTGTATCTCAAAGCTATTATTATGAAATTCAGTGACAACGTGAGCAGCCTCCCGAGGGCATGTAGGGGAAAAACGATGTTTTGGAATTATATCACACGGACAAAACATAAAAAAAGACGCTATTCTGTTTCTGTAACGAGTTTTGGCTAGGGGGGGCGGAAAGGCACGGAGAGCGGGAGGGGGCGGGAACGGCCACACACTGACAGCGGAGGGGGAGGGAGGGGGGGGCGCGAACAGACACACACGGACACACTGACAGCGGAGGGGGGGGGGGGGTGGGTGGGGGAGCGGGAACAGACACACACGGCAAAAAAAAAAGCACTCACGCAAGCAGGAAGGCGGGTGCCGGCTCAATGCCGGACCAGATTCGGGGGCGTTCTCGGCTTTTGGCTGACGTAGCGTGACGTCGCCAAAAGCCAAAAATTCTCGGGAACGCCCCCGAATCTGGTCCGAGATTGACAGACGGAGCCCTCTCCCAATGGCTAGCCTCCATTTATGGAGCTAGCCAATGGGAGGAGAGGGCGTATTTCCGACCCCACACACACACATCAAAAGGTTTTTTGGCGCATGCATACTGAAGTACGCATCGCCAGTCAAAACCTAATAAAGGGCGCATTGTCATTCCCAGTGATCAGAAATCAGCAAGTAGCCAACCAATTACTGTTAGGGACGGCTATTTGATTGGATTTTTGGGAGATTAGGCTGACAGTCAGCCGAGCCGCTCTAGGAAGCACCCATCTTGTTCGGCAGTTGGCCACACCCCCTCAGCCCCCACCCCCCCTTGGTTCTGATAGTTTTGTTTAACGTTGATGAGAAAAGGGTATGTCGTGGTGCAGCTAGTAAGTAACATATGGTATCCCAACTGGTATGATTTGGAGGCAATTAATTAAGATATGTATAAAACATTGTTACAAGGAGATAAGGAGCCTCTTTTGGTATTTCACTTATGAGCACGTGGCATCATATTTATTGTAGGGGTAAAAAAGGAAAAGAAACACAAATCAAAATAATTTTGAAGTTATTACAGCACTGCAAGGAGCAATGTAACACAATCGTGGATAACCCAAATTGTACTTGGTGCTCAGTTCGAGTGAGTGAGAGGCACGGTAGCGACACAAGTGACAATAATCAGCGACGGCGGTGCATGTGACTGGTGATCAATATATATAGTGAGTGAAAGACACACAGTATGGTTCCACATTTGTTTGAAATTGACTTTGATATGATAATGCAGGTATTGTTTCAGGAACCATTAAGTCTGGAGCGCCTATGTTCGCGCTGGGCGGTCGACGGCGTTTCGATCCTTTTTAAATCAGGATCATCATCAGGACTTGGGTTGGGCGCAGTGCTGCAAGAAGGGGACAAGGGAAGGGTGTTAATGAGGGGACGGGAGAAGGAGCTCAGTATCGGGGGGCTGGGGGCAGGGAAGGAGGGCATCTACTAGATGGCGTCGCTGAAAAGCGGACGGGTGCGAATAAAAACGTGGTGTGAGTGAACCCGTTGGCTGTGTTGGGCCAAGAGGGAGTGAGCGGGGTGAGCATTCAGGCGGGGGTGAGAGGCCTGCAAACAAGGTCTGATCAATAAGATCCAGGGGTGGTGACTCGTGCGGATTAAGAAGTAGTGTGCAGTATGGGCATAGTCAAGTTAAGTGGTGTAAAGTGCTGGAAGGAGGAGGTGGGCTGGCGTTGCCTGCTCAAGTACCAGCTTGCGAAAGTTTTAATTTTAAACCCACGGGGTGTGAGGAAGGGAGTGAGGGCGAAGGCGCGAGGCCGCCGGGTGGGCGAGAATGAAAGGATCTAGTGTCTTGCTGGGCCAAGCTGTAGTGCATGCAGCGGAAGGCTGGGAGGAAACTGTGACCAGTGAAGCGGAGTAAAACCCGGGGTGTGTGAGTTAGTATGTGATCAAAGGAGAAGTGAAGGGTCCAGACTGGGATGAGCATGAGACATACCTATGGCAGTGTGAGTCTGATGCCCAGTTCAAAGGTTCAGCAGAATCCGATACTAGGAAGCCTAAAAGGGGGACAATTGAAAGAAACCATAAGGGACTGGGGGTGGGGGTTGGACAGAGTGGGAAGCACAAGGCTAAGGACTTACCAGAGCTGATGGGGTATCCCGACGGCAAAGCGGGCCACCCGTCAAGCGATCCGGCAGTGGATCTGGGAAACCGATCCAGGAGGTGATCGGCGAGCGGGAAGTGAATCTGGCAAAAATAGGAAAAACCGTATCAAATGGGTGATCGGTCTGGTAGGGGAGGGCGTTGTCAAACAGGAGGGGTACGATCAGAAGTGGGAAGGCAAGGGAAACGTACCTCCGAACGGCAAGGTTTCTGCGTGGAATGAATCCGAGCTTGTGTTGCCTAGGGAACGGCAGCCCAAGCCGGAAGAACAAATGCAATTGGTCAGGGGGAGGGGCATGGTGACGTTGGGAGAAGGGCTGTGAGACGGCTGATCTGGTAGGGTGGTAGGGAGGGTGGAGAGATCAGAACCCCTAGCGAACGGGTAATTGATCAGAGGGAGGAGTAAGCGAGACGCCTGGTTGTATAGAGTGTTATCTAATGAATAATCGTACAAGTGTACAGATGTCAATAAGTAGTGAAACAATAAACAATAACTAATGTATAACATGAAAACTCATGGCAGATAAGTGGAGTACAAAACGAACTACTCAGGAGCAATCACAGTTATTACAGAAGCAATCATAACTACAGTAACACAGGCAAAGAAGTTAGGGAAAACATTAACATTGGCAGGGTTCAATTTAGGAAACAACGTGGTCAAATGCGGGAAGGGGTAATGGGAACACATGCGTAGATAGCGCTGGATATGGAAAAAATTAAAACAGCAAGGGGTGAAGAGGATAAATTGATAACATGAGGTAATAAAAGAACGTGAACAATTGTGGAGAACAGGAGGTAGTGAACACGGCCTATTCGTGGAGCAGTCATAATTATGAAGGTCAGAAGTTACATTGTTCAAGTCACAAGCAATAATATAAATAGACGTAAGCAATGGCCGTTACATGGGGAAAAGAAAACTGCGATGGGAATAGGATATACTGTATTAACAAGCAAGGTCATGATAGACATGTGTAATGTAACTGGATAATTGTTAGTATCCAGACAGGGGAATTGGTAGGAGGAGACGGGGTGGGAAGAACCCGGAATAAAGCAGAAGGTCAGGTAGGTATTGGGGGGGGGGAGCAAAAGGAGAAAGTTAGATGGTAATAGTGCTGTTCCATTCATCGTAGTATTCAAGCTATGGTTGACAGAGTCACATAGTGTCATCCACTTGCATTCGCATCTGTTCAATAGTGATTTTATGTCACCACCCCTGGAGGGGAGTGTAACCTGTTCAACCACTTGCCACTTAATGTCTGTGTCCCTATGGTTCTCTTCTAGGTAGTGGGAGACCAGTGGGGCAGTCGTCACTTTGCAATTTATCCTGCTCTTGTGTTGAATGATCCTGTTTTTGATGGGTTGGGTGGTTTGGCCTATGTAGACCAAGGCGCAGGGGCATTCAATGGCATAAACAACATTGTGCGATCTGCAGTTGGTGTGAGTCTTCAGGGTATGGGTTCTGTTTCTGTTTCCGAAGACAAATACTTTGGTATTGGTGGTAATGTCGCAGACAGAGCAATTTTGGCATTTGAAATGGCCCACTACAGGTGGGAGTCCCCATGCAGCAGTGATCGTGTGGTTCTCTGTGCTCTTTTCAGGCCACTTAATGGCATGTACCAAGTGGGACGCTATTTTATCTCCACGTTGGTAGGAGAAGAGGGTTTCTTCCTTGAATGCTTCAAATGGACGCAGTATGGACCAATTCTTTTGGATAATTTTAGCCACTTTGTTGCTGCTTGGGCTAAATCGGAATTAAATGGAATCCTTGCTTGTGGCGAGGAGTCAGTAGATGTTCTCTGTGACTGTACCAAGCTCTCTTGCGAGCCCTCGAGATGAGTCTTTTGGGGTATCCTCTGTTGATTAATTTTTTGGACAAAACTTCAGCTTCCCGGAAGTAGTCTTTCATCCACTTGCAATTCCTTCTGATGCGGAGGAATTGGCCATATGGTAATCCATCTCTCAACCCTCGTGTGTGGTAGCTTGAATATTGTAGGAGTGTGTTCCTTTCAGTTGGTTTTCTGAAGAGGCAAGTGCCCAGTTTGCCATCCTCTGCATGTATGGTTATGTCCAGAAAGGGTAGATCGTTGCTTCTGCCATCACATGTGAAGCGTAGGTGTTCTTGGGAATGGTTTAGCCAGTGCATGAAAGAGGCAAGGTCATCTTTGGTTCCTTTCCATAGCAGCAGAATTTTGTCTATGTAGCGATGCCATAGACTGATGTGGTAGAAGAAAGGGTTGAGGGTGTGGAGGATGTGTGTTTGTTCCATATTGTGCACAAAGAGGATCGCAAAATTTGGGGCAAAACAAGCTCCCATGGATACCCCCTTGATCTGTAAATAAAAAGTTTTGCGGTAGAGGAAATAGTTGTTTTGTAGGGCAATCCTAAGGAGATCCATAATAAAATCAGTGGGTATCTTGGTCGGTCTTGGTCTTTCAAGTAGGAGGGATTTGATCACCTGTAAACCCTCGACATGGGGGATGTTAGTATACAAGGACTTGATGTCCAATCCTGCCATAAGTTCGGTTTCAATGTCAAATGGTTGATCTTCAATAGTATTGATGAGGTCTGTAGTGTCTCTGATGAAAGTATCAGTCAAAGGGAGAAATTCTTTTAGAATGGCATCAATGTATTTCCCTATTGGTTTCAAGATAGAACCACACCTGGAGACTATGGGGCACCCAGGTGGGTTCAAGAGGTCCTTGTGGATTTTGGGGAGGACGTAGAGGACGGGGGTGCGAGGATGGGGATTATTCAGAAACAAGAATTCCTTGTGTGTTATGATGTCTTTGGATTCTGCATCTTGGGTCACATTTAGTATTTTCAGTTTGATGTCTAGGAGGGGATCCTTGTTGAGTGGACGGTAATGGTCAGTATTGTTAAGTTGGCGCATGATCTCCTAATCATAGTTGTCCGCCTTCATCAAGACAATTCCGCCGCCCTTGTCTGCGGGCTTTATGATGATGTCCTTGTTGTTTTTAAGGTTTAGAAGTACTTGTTTTTCTGAACGTGAGATGTTGTAGGGGATATATTGGAATTGAGATTGGAGTACGGCAATATCATGGAGAACCAGGCGTTCAAAGGCCAGGATCTCAGGAGGCATAGAAGAAAATGGAGGGTTGAACGTGGATGCCGGATGGAATCGTTGAATATAAGGTTCAGAAGGTTCTGGTTCGTTTATGAAAAATTGTCTCAATTTTATGCGTCGGAAGAATTTCAGAACACTGGATTGTAGGTCAAGGAAATTGGTTCCTTCAGTAGGGACGAAGCTTAAACCGCGTGATAGAATGCGAGTTTCATACTCATTTAAGTCCTGGTCCGCTAGATTGAAGATCGGTATGTGTTCTGGATTCAGAACGACAGATGTAGCTGCGGACCGTGGCGCAGGATCCATTTGTGCTGGATGTAATGATGGTATGCCGCTAAGGTCCAATAGGTTGGAAGTCATCAGTGGACCTGTGGTTAGGTCAATCGATCCTGAATTCATTGTGGGGGCCCTCACTGGTAGAAGCGGTTGCGGGTCTGTCTTTCGCCCGAGAATTGATGTTGGTAAGGGCGCACTCTGTTGGGTCTTTGTGGGGGTTGGCCGCGTCCGCGCCTTGTCCTAAAAAAACTTGTGGCAGTAGGGATGGAGGTCTGATGTTAAAACGAGTGGAGCTGGAGCCCTCGCCGGGATCTGATTCTTCGGCTGAGGTGTTGGACGAATCCGAAAAGGTGATGCGTTGGTTATTTCTGAACCTGCCCCAGTTTTTGGTCCTGGGGGGAAGGTATGGGGTATTGTAGAAGTCCTCGTGGAGGTATGGATATGTGTTTTTCTACTTTATAGAATTTGATGTCCTTTTGTATTTTGGTTGCTTTTTTGTTTAATTCAAAAGTATTGAAGGTGGCGATAGTGGCGTGGATTTTATCCAACAAACTCTTTGCGTCCGGGATAGTTGAGTCAGCTAGGATTTGTTGCTCTAGCTCATCAATCTCTTTCAGCTCCTGACGGCTGTGTTCTATTGCTGTATCAATGCCCAACACCATCCAGTGGCGATAGCAGGTAGGGGCGAGATGGCTGAAGCTTGTCCTGAATTTGGGATCCTAGGTGAAGATGGCTGGGGTGTTAGAAATTTGTAGGCCAACTGGAATGACAACAGACCGTAAGTAATCCGTTAGCATTCGAGCATGTAGATCTGTACGTATTTGTTTCTTCCTAAGTTTCTCTAATTTGTCAAGGAGAACACGAGAGTTGTTCGGGGTGCAGCTAGGGCATCAGTGTGAGAGGGGTGGATATTTGTTACTTGTCTTAAGGTTCACCGCACTGCATAACTCGCCAACTGCAGACACAGACAACTACTCGCAGGTGGTTCACATTCTCCCTTCCAACACATTTGATCATAATTCATCCAAACATGTATTACATATGTCTACATGCCAGAATACTAGAAGATAGAAACCCTAAACTGTCTGACCTGGAATGTTACGGGCCTTAATAACCCCTGTAAAGCCCACCAGGTATTAGCATTCCTTAACAGACATCACATTAATATTGCTGTCCTGCAGTAGACCCATTTGATTCCCCAGTGCATGCCCAGTTTGCTGGTAGATGGAATAGGCGGTGCACCAGATAGCCTCCTCTTACTCTGCTTATGCCCATGGGGCTATCATAGTAATGTAAATGTAAATGTATTTGAGCTTATATAGCGCACAGCTACCCACAAAGGGTTTCCCGGCGCTTGCTTAGGGAACCCGTCCTGGTATTCCCCTGTGAGATAACCCCGGCAGGGTATCCACAAGGTGAAAGCCAGGCATCCCGCCGCGAGGGGCCATTGTGGAGATTAAGCAAGCTATTGCCCAGAGTCGCAGAGTGTGAACCCGTGAGTTGAGAAGGCACCGGAGCGAGAATTATCGAGTCCGTGGAATTTTTGAGCCCAAGACCCGCCGAGGCGGGGAATTGAACCCTGGTCCAGGGCCGATCTCAGCTTCCGGGTCTGCCACCTCTAACCCCTGAGCCACACTTAGTGGTGATAAATGGCACAGGGTTTCACGTACAAGGTTGGCTGGTGTACGGGTAAGGCATATACACACTCCTTTGGGGTTGGCTGGGGGCAATAGTGATCTGTAATCACCCAAACATAAAGGATTCCACCTTCTATACCAGCTTATGTGGGGTGATTGAATCCACCAGCCCTCAGTCCCTGATCTGGGGTGCAGACTTAAGCTACGCACTGCAGAGGCACATGGACAGGTCCCTGTCTGCATTAAAAAAAAAGGTCAGAAGTAGCCCAAAAATTACACATGATAATGATTGAAAATAAACTACTAGCTTCTTAGAGACATAAAAATCTACAAGAAACGCTCCGGTACCCTGGATAGTGAGCCCTGGGTAGCAGCAGACAGTAGACGCTGGCTGTGGACCCTTGAGGAGTGTGAGAGACTCGGAGAACTGGGCAGGGGGGAAGTCTGGCTGTAGAGGGAGCAGAGTGTGAACGGAAGACCGGCTGTGCAGGACCAGGGCTGGACGTGGCGAATAAAACGCTCACAACGAAAACCCGTGCTGCAGCCGCTGAAAAGGCCACCATGGGCAAAGGAGATAAAACGCAGTCCAAACTTGCGTTCGAGCAGCGCAAAACGAGGCCCCCGGAAATACAGGAATCCTCGCCTTCACAGCAGAGCAGAGGTCTGGAGAACTCATTCTATGTGGACATTAAGGGGCTCCTAGTCACTATGGAGAAGGGCCTTCAGGACAGCATGGCGGCGATAGGTACGAAAATTGACGCCCTCACTTATCGTATGGACCGGATGTCTGAGAGAGTGGACAAGCATGCGGAGAGACTAGACATGTCTGAGAGGCGCCTGACTGAAGTGGAAGAGGCCCAAATGGACCTAGATAAAGATCGCAAACAGATGGGGAAGCTCCTCCAGGTCATTCAAGATAAATCGGAGGATTTGGAGGCCCGCTCTCGGCGCTCTAATATACGCATTACGGGCGTATCGGAAACAACGCAAGTGGGAAAAATGGAGCTGTTCGTAGAGAAATTACTCACCACGCTGCTAGGAGACGATGTTTTCTCGACTATGTTTATAGTGGAAAGGGCGCATCGCACGCTGGGCCCGCGACCACGTCCAGGCGCCCCCCCCCGAGACCAATCATTGCAAAGCTCCAGAATTACAGGGACAGGGACACTGCCCTTCGCCTAGCCAGAGAAAAGGGGAAACTGCAATACGAGGGATCGTCAATCTCGTTATACCCGGACTTCACGGCACGGGTACAGGAGGAGCGCCGTCATTTTGCCCCATATAAACAGCAGATCCGTGACCTAGGGTTGGACTATGCTATGCTGTATCCGGCAAAGCTACGCATCAACCGACAGGGGCATTCTCATTTTTTCACCGATCCAAAGGAACTGCAGAAGGCGCTGAAAACATGGTCTAAAGAACGGAGGAACAGTCCTAGAAGCCAGGATGGAGAACAAGAACCAGCCAGCTGGCTGGAAGACCAGGAATAGGGCCTTTGAAACGTGCTATTGCTCGGCGGTCTCCTACCATCAGCCGGGAGCGGACATCCGAGGGAGAACAGAACAGTGTTGGATTCGCCCCCTGGCGGGCTGAGGTCCGGATGGTGCCTGCTCCCTACAGGAATATGCGGGCCGCGATGCCGCTGAGTCCTGGTGAGATCGCTCCAAGTTAATTCTTTGTTGCCTTAATGCGAATGCACTCTGAAATGTTTGGACAATGGGTCGGCTTGCGGCCTTTGGTCATGTGCGGCCAAAACGTATTGACACTGGGGCGGGGGGGGCGTGGGGGGGGAAGGTACTGCATTGCTGTTGTTGGGGATTTCCTGGGTGGCGGGCGATAGCTTGGAGTCGGGGGCTTGAGCGCAAAGACACTAATGGGGTGACGGAGCTAAGAGGCTCTCAATGCTAAGATGAAGTATGCAATTGCTACCTGTACTGATATTGGTGACCTCTGCCCTTGCGCTGTTCGCACAAAGAAGTCCCAATGGGGAATACCTGAGTCGGGGGAACGTTTTTCTCATGCTAGGCTGTGTTGTTGGGGCTGGTCTGCTGTGGGAGGAGGGGGTATTCAAGGGCAAAGGGGAATGTTATGGTTTGATTGTTGATTCACGATATATCTTCCCTCAGATGTCTAGAAGTGCTTGATATACTCTGCCATATGTTCAACCCGCACCTGACGCGCGGATGAGCCACGTTGTCACTGTTAACCCTTGTACAATGTGTTGTACTCCCACACTACATGACACGCCCTTATGGCTGAAGTAACAAGTATACAGTCAAATACACAGCCCACCTCGCTCAGCGCCATTACCTGGAATGTTAGCGGGTTGAACGACTACAGGAAGCTCAGAAAGGTGATAAGCTACCTCAAACGTCATAGCATTGACATAGCACTTTTGCAGGAAACGCACTTACCACTCACGAGTAGGATGCTACACAATAGAGGCCTAGAAGGACATGTAGCAGTAGCTGGGTTCACCACTCATGCAAGGGGGGTTATTACGTGGGTAAACCCGAAAACGAACATTCAAATACAGACGCTTAGGGCGGACTCAGAAGGCAGATATGTTATAGCGTCCTGTAGGGGTATGGGGTTGGACCTACTAGTTGTCAATACATACGGCCCCAACTATGACTCCCCTGAATTCTACGACTCACTGGCTAGTGAGATTGGTGGACACGATCATCCGCACATACTATGGGGAGGGGACTTCAATTTAACGCTTAACCCGGATAAGGACAGATCCTCGGGTCCTCCTCGAAGGCCCTCGGCGGCCGCACAGTCGCTCATTGCGAAACTAATAGTGTTAGATATGGAGGATGTTTGGAGGTGTAGGAATGCTGGACGTGACGGTTTCACACACTACTCTGCTTATCACGAGATACATACTAGAATGGACTACTGTTTTGCTACTGCGGGGATCAATCGAACTATTAAGAAATGCAAAGTACTCCCACGCACACTGTCTAATCATTCCCCCATACTAATAAGCATTGAGACCCCGGCTAAAAGGATCACTCCTTTCACATGGCGCTTCCCACCGTACTCGCTTCTAGACCCGATCTTCCGCGGGGAATTAGCGGAGTCGATTGAAGTATTCTTTGAAATGAATGTAGGGTCGGTGGAGGACTTCCAGACTGTATGGGAGGCTTTTAAAGTCTACATACGGGGCATTGCGATGTCTAAACACTCAAGTGTTCTGAAGGCGACGAGGAGTAGGCTGGCAGAGCTGGAGCAACAACTACAAGCTCTTGAGGAGCAGAGACGTGCCAGACCGGACGACGCCACTGAGGAGGAGATCAAGCGCCTCCTGGTGGAATTCCATGAAGTGGCAGACAGAGAGGTTCAGCACCTGAGCAAATATGCAACGGCCCGTACATACGGTGAGGGGTGAGGCCTGGCTCGGCGTTAGCTAACATCCTCAAGGGCAGAAGGGGGAAGCCGCTGGTCTCAGAGCTGAGAAGGGCAGACGGTGAAAGAGTTACGGACGAGGCAGATATTGCCTCTGTCTTTAGAGACTACTATTCGGAGCTGTACTCTTCCAAAAGTGGGGACATGTCGGCTGAAATATTGGACTACCTGGAACACATAAAGCTCCCGTTCCTTCCAAATTCCCAGAGGGAATTCCTCATGTACCCCATACAGCTTGATGAAATCAGAGATGCCCTAGCCTCAATACGTTCGGGCAGTGCGCCGTGTATAGACGGACTGACAGTTGACTTCTATAAAACTTTTCAAGAACAGCTACTGCCGCATATACATACGCTTCTGGAGGACATCTGCGTCCAGGGCAGCATGCCTAGTTCTATGAGAGAAGCCATGATTGTTACCATTCTAAAGCCGGGTAAAACACATGACGACTGCGGTCATACCGACCACTGTCACCGCTAAACGTTGACGCTAAGCTATATGCCAAAGTCCTGGCTACTAGACTGGCGCTGCTGGCCCCTGATTTAGTGGCCCCAGAACAAGCGGGGTTCATACCCACCAGAAACCTGACATACAACATCAGAACAGTGTTAGGAACCATCCAACATGTAAAGCAGGATGTACCGGCTGTGGCGCTCTTTCTAGATATGGAGAAGGCGTTCGACTCGGTGGAATGGCCGTTCCTCCTTCAGGTGCTGCGACGTATGGGACTGGGTGAGCCCTTCCTACAAATGGTGGGCGCTCTCTACCAGGGTCTCTCGGCTAGAGTGCGAGTGGGCAACGCGATCTCGACACCTCTTTACATAGGCTGGGGCACCCGACAAGGATGCCCCCTATCCCCCCTGCTATACGCACTAGCCGCGGAGCCACTGGCCTGTGCGCTGAGAGAATATCACAGCCACGAGGATATACATTTCCCGACGTACAAAATAGTGGTATCAATGTATGCGGATGATACGCTGTTATATGCACACGACCCAGCCACTACACTCCCCCCACTTCTGAGAGAGGTGGTACGATTTGGTGCGCTATCCGGTCTTAAAGTCAACTGGGCAAAATCGATGGTGCTGCCCTTAACCCCGGTGACAACGCAGGTAGAGACTGAGTTTCCTCTTCAGTGGACTGAAGACCCGATCAGGTACTTGGGGATACAAATTCATGTGAACCCGGACCTGCTCATTAACTAGAACTACATCAGAGCGGTCAGCAAACTGGAAGACGACATAGAGGTCTTGAGTAAACTGCCACTTACACTCATGGGCCGCATAGCCATTATGAAGATGGTAGTACTACCGAGGTGTTTGTTCCTTTTCAACGCTCTGCCAATCGTGCTCACTAGAGCCTTCTTCCATCGCCTTACTAGCCTCATGATAAACCTGGCGTGGGCAGGGAAACAGCCAAGAGTCAAATGGACGACACTCACTCTGCCTTATAGTATGGGGGGGTCTAACAGCTCCGGACCTTGAACTGTACTACAGAGTGGCCCAGGCATCGCACCTCCATACCTGGATGCATGGAGACAGGCTGATCCCACATGTCCACATGGAGCGACTATTTACGCATCCGTTGCCACTCCCGGCAACGATTTGCAAGCCGCAGGATCGTCGAACTGGAATTTTAGACTCCATCACATCTACCAACCACGCTTGGGACTCTCTCCTGCTTCGATAGGGCGGGGCTTCACTATATTCACCGGAGATGCCGCTAGAATGGATGCTTTGGCTACCACCCATGGCTGAAAGGGCGGTCACAAGCGAACTGGCGAACTGGCGAAGCTTGGGCTCAGCAAAGCAGGCAACCTATTCCAGGAAGGCGTAGTCAAAACCTGGGAACAGGTTCGAGGGGATGGTAGTGAGCCCCCACTTCTTCGACGCTTTCACTTTCACAGGACTCGGAGTGCTCTCATGGAGAGACTGGGCCCGGACATGGCGGAACCCCCGGACATCCCTGAATTGACATATGTAATTAAACATAAGGAGCCTACGAAGCTCCTCACGAACCTCTACAAAGTGGCCAGATCGCACGGTGAGCACCCACTCATGAAAGCTAGACTAGCATGGCAGCGAGACCTAAATGCCACGATAGATGACGTGACATGGCGGTATTGCTGTGAGAACACGAAGCGAATCTCCCTTAACGGAAGCATCGGCTAATCCATTACAAGTTTCTACAAAGGGTGTACTACTCACCGGAGAGGCTTCGCAGGTACGGTCTGCGGCCGGCGGCGAACTGTGAACGCTGCCATGTGGCTGTTGCTGACTTCATGCACTTAGCTTGGAATTGCCCAGGCGTGCAGGCATACTGGTGCGAGGTCTTTGCGGAAATGAGCAAAATTCTGGAGGTGGACATGGCACCGGATCCAGGCATGGCACTCATTGGGAATTTGGGAGGGCTCCCAGTCGCGCTCCGAAGGCTCACGGACATGAGATTGTTAATGGCCAGGAGAGTAGTAGCCCAATGTTGGATGAGAGGCCTGTTACCAACCATGGCTAGATGGGCGCGGGATATGCTGTACTGTAGTATACAGGCAGAAAAGTACAGCTAATTGCTACCCCCTAAAAGCCGCCCAAAGAATTTCTGGGCTCTATACCAATCTTATCTACAGGAGCAGCAGCGTGAGCACCCTAGCAACTCAGACAATGAGTCTCTGGGACAGGAGGAGAATGGACCCACGACTCTATAACATGCTGACGCAAAAAATTGACTGTGCGAGTGCAGGAGTGGGGGTATCTCTATTGGAGAAGGAGGTAAAGGAGAGGAGGCCGAGTACAGTGCAGGGAACTGGGGTGACAACACCGGGAACATAATGCATGCAAAGTCAGGTTGAGACACTCACACGGACACAGGCAGGTGGGCAAGCTGACCGCAGGAGGGACACGTTCACTGCTGAGGGGTACACGAGTAGTGGAAATGGCAAAGTGACAAGCCAGGTTGACACAACTTCGGACTCAGAGGCGAAGCACAGGTTGACTGCCTGAGGGTGGGGGGGGGGGAGAGTTGGGATGTTGATTGCACAAAGAACTGAAGTAAGTTTGCTTGGACAAGGTTTTACGGGCCTAGCTGCTCGACTGGGAAGATAAGGCGCGAGAGAATTGTGGGAAGTACGGAGGGTGAAAAAGCTAGAAAATGCACACGAGGAATACATCCGACACGACTGGGGAATACTTCTTGATATTGAATAACTGCCACTTGGACAACGCCGCCGGACCCCTGGGTTGTCGGCTGACGGGCTGTGTAGCACAGAGTCTAAGACCTGTCAAGTATGCATATGTTGCGGCCGGCCCGTGAGGTTGTAGGCCTGAAGCTGTGTGATTTGAGTTTGTGCAATAATACATTTTTTTTAAAAAAAGAAAAAAATCTACAAGGAAGAGCGGTCAAGTTCTACTCCATTGTCCACAACATTTGGTCCAAGTTGGACTTCTAATTGGTCACACCAGACGTGGGAACATGGATAGTGGATGTGCAACATCTTGCCCGCAGTCTCAGATCCACTCCCCGGTATTACTTCAGTTGAGTTAGCCAGATTCATGACCATTTGGGTGACTGTGGCAGTTTAACCCTGAACTCCTAACAGACAATCTATTTAGCAATTGTGAGAAGTTGGCCTGATATATGATGTCTCCAATTCTGGGGGCACCTTGTATCAGTCCAAACAATCCCTTATGGTGATGGTTGTAAGTCAACCTTATAGACAAGCTATCCTAAGGGTAGCATGGACTAAGCAGCCTTAAAGGCTTAACTCAAGAGGGCATGTGAAACAAGCTGTTTTACCAATCACAATCCTGTAATATCAAATGAAAGGACACCACACAAGTTATATATTATAAAAATATATGTATTTATTCTCAGAATAATCCTCTATACTCTTTATGAGTCTAGAAGGACAAGCGTTTAAACAAAAGCACAGTTAAACATATAAAAGTTGCACAATTATGGATGAGGCCCAGGGGCCACGCAAACCATACACTAAAATAGTGGTATAAGTATCACTAATCGAACAGTGGTAAGGCCTGAGGCCTTGGGAATCGCTGGGGCTATTCGGGACTAGCAGTAGTGAAGTCTGGAAAAGCCCGC
Source organism: Lissotriton vulgaris (assembly GCF_964263255.1). Taxonomy (NCBI): domain Eukaryota; kingdom Metazoa; phylum Chordata; class Amphibia; order Caudata; family Salamandridae; genus Lissotriton; species Lissotriton vulgaris. Next base: position 504,530,210 of record NC_141700.1, on the reverse strand, counting down.
GGGAACCGGGTGCAGCGCTTAAAGCACACGCATGCACCAATGCAAAGTCAATGGTGTGTAAAAGTTACAAAGTTACTGTTAAAGGAGTCTTCCGACTGGACTAGAGTTACCAAACTTTAGACTTAGACACTAGAGATGTGTACCAGTGTAGGAACACCGGCGTTCACAAGTTTCCTCACCCACAGGAAGCGGGTGCATAGGTGCCAAAGTGTGTCGGGTTTCGTCACGCAGTCTGATGGTGCCTGGAGATGATGATGCTGCAGGCATCCTGAAGAGAAGAGACAGGTTGGATCCAAGGGTGGATCGAAGCTGAAGGGTACCTGAAAGCAGAGGGGACAGAGTCTGGGTCACTCAGCAGTGACCAGGGTGGAACCAGGAAGGAACCAGGCGATGTCGGGCGCAATCAGGTGGTTGTCGAGAAGCTTGTCTCTGCTGCCACGTGGACTTTGGGGCACCGAGGATGTCCAGGAGTGGATCACGAGCTGTCCCACGAAGGCTCTCGCTGTCGGCGGTGTCGGCTTCCAGATTGGAGCAAACAACCCTTGGCAACGCAACCCACGCAGGATTCGAAGATCGCTTCTTACTCGGACCAGGAAGGTCAGAGCGGGTGCTCCTTTTCAGGGGAGCGAAGTCCAGTCCAGAGCAACCGGACTGGCTGAGCAAATTCAAAGGTTCATTGGTACTGGGGCCACTAGCCAACGGGCAAGCGACCGGACCAACGCGTTGAGCCGCAAAATGCAGAAGGGCCCCACGCAGCACTCGGAGAGTGTGGAGGGGGTAGCTTTGGTGCAAAAGCTGCTCAGGGCTGGGGCTCCTCAAACCCCCTTGCACAGCCTCGAGGGGGCCTCAGGAGCTGCACATTCAGCACTTCGTGGTTTTTCCAAGATGGCCGGCCCCACGCTTCAGGTCGCCTCCACGGGTCTCAGATTCGCTGGGACTGTGGATCGGGCTGTTGGAAGGCAGGATAGCTGGGTCTTGTCGATCTCTGTCGCTCGAGTTCTGGCGGGAACTGCAACAAAGCAAACGGTGAGGCGCTGGATGGTGCCTGTTTGCACAGGGTGGTCACTCCTTGACCACAAGGGAGATTCTTCAGTCTTCTACGTCGAGTAGGATGTCGAAGGGTCCAGAGTTTCGTTTCATAAGTTTCAGTCAGGATAATCTGTGTGCACTAGCACTGCTCCCACTCTTATACTAATCTAGTGGGCTGGATCACCTGCTAGGTCCCTCCTATGGTTGGGACCCAGGAAGGGGGTGGTTACACCCCTTTCCCTTTGTCCAGGGTCGCGCTGGGACTGGGGCTGGAGAGCCCCAGAACCGATTTGACCGGATTATGCAAGGGGAAGCCTTGTGCTCCCCAGGCAGTGTCTAGTTTCATTCAACCCACCCTGCCCCAATACACTATCTCCTGTCTGGGGAGGTGTAGCACCTCCCTGCAACAGGAAACCCTTTGTCTAGGCCTCCTCTGCCAAGTTTCGGTCAGCAGCAGGAGGTCAGATTTGTGTCGGTGGCAGCAGCATCCATTTTGTGATGCTGAGGCTCTGGTAAGAATTAACCGCGTTTTAGCAAAGTAACATGTCTTCTCCCTCTAGAAGGGTGGAATGCTACCCCCGTCGCCAGGACTGGCGAGGGGATAGTATTCCAAATCGTATGACACCTTACACGACATGTTTTGATAAAGCCAAACCAAAGTTAGCACATAACCGCAATGTATTATAATGAACTTAAGAGTATATGGTATGGCAATATCCCGGAACAGCTAAGGGAGTTGGTCCCGACAGCTGCAGACAGGCTCAGCTCATGCTAGAGCACCATCTCACATAAAACCAAGCACTCTGCCTCCAGGATTGATAAGGCCTGCCATAGGAGTGACTTATAGGCATATATGTGTCCAGATATAGGTTTAGATATAGGTATACTATATCTAAGCAAGGGGTGATTACACCACCTTGCCCAAGCTGAGTGATCAGCCAGTTGTGTCAATTTAAGGACCAGCCAGGGGTGGCAAAAGTTATGCTGCAGCCCCTGGTAGGCCTCGGATGCACCTATGCCCTAGGCACCTATAGTGCACTATATAGGGGCTGACAAGGGGTCCAGTACCAAATTGGTTATGTACCTATAGTACATGGAGTCCATTTTAAGTAGAGAGCAGATAGGCTGGGGCCCTGAATAGCAGGGAAGCAGGCCAACTAAGTCGAAAACCAGCTAAACACCAGGCAAAAAAATCTGGGGTAACCATAGTCAGGTATCCACCTTCCTACAGCAATGAACTACGTGGGGCGATTGTAGGGTATTTTAAGTTCAACCTGGGCAAAGTGGTCCATCTATGTTATGTATACGAGGCCTTAAAGGTAACAGCAAGGGGAACCTACATCACCAAGCAATTTGTTGTTCTCAAGTCCCTCCACGAACACTTATTAGGCAAGAGAACTGCATTAAACAGTTGGAGGGTAGATTGGAGAAGATGAGAGTGGACATATACTTTAGCAAATTAGAAGCAAAATCACAGACGACTGGTTGACGGAGAGACGAAAATACCATGGCAAATATGCTACGACCTGCATTTATGGGAGAATGAGTAGCCCAGAAAGTCTCTAGCAGTGTTGATCAAGCATCCGTGGGCGGTCAATGGCATTCTTGAAACTATAGACACAATAGCTAACAGCCTCCAGGACATTGATCAAAGAATAGGAGCCTTTGCTATTTTACTGAGCTCTACACCTGGAAATCCAATGAAATCAACTGCTCCCCAGCACAAGTACACATATCTAGATGACACTTCAATAGCATGACTAGGAGAGATGCACAGAACGTTCCTAATACAAGCTTTCCGGCAAGACAAAATAAAGAAAGCGATAATGGGGCTCCCGACAGGCAAGGCCCTGAGGCCAGATACCTTCCCACCTAAGTTTTTTAAGCAATATTGACCTCCTAGCACCTCAGTTGTTGACAGTATATGAGTAAGCCTGCCAACAACACTTACTCCCCCCTTTCTGTGTGTGAAGCACTATTGATAACACTACTAAAGCCGGATAAACCATTTCACAAATGTGGCTCCTATTGTCCACTGTCACTGATTAATTGTAACTCTAAAATCCTTGCTAAACTAATTGCAAATTGTCCTACATTCCCTAATGTCAGATTTGAGAAAACCCGACCAATCTGTATTTGTATCGAGTCGCTTCAGCTCCCATAATCTAAGCAAACCGTTTGCACTCCTTAACAACATAGACCCACACCTAGAAGTGGTGGCCTTCTGCCCAGACGTAATCAAAGCATTTCACTCACTGGGATGAGGATACCTCTTCAGTATCCTTGCCAGGATGGGACTGCCCAACCCAGACATGGACTGGATCAAATTACTATAGACTGCTCCATCAGCCCGTTTTCATGTTAACAACACTTCCACACAACCTATACTCATCTCTCTGGGAACATCCCGGGTATGCCCACTGTCATCCATCCTATTTGCTTTTGCCCTAGAACCACTTGCAGCCAAGATTAGACAACAATAGCCAGGGCTGATGAAGAAGTGCAGGACATCAAAGGTTTCTTGAGCAGCACCTACTGGATTCGGGTTCCAACGTCGCGGTTGGAGCAGACGCGAGTTGGAGCGGACGCGAGTGGAGGCGGAGCAGCAGTGGAGAACCGCGGTGGTGGGAGCCACGAGTCACGAGAGCCACGTGTACCTTCACATTATCATTTCAGGACCGGCAATTACCCGGAGCTGATCCCGCGGAGGCCGCGTGAGCCCGCTTTTGCAGGTACCGCAAGTGGTGGCCGGGTGCGGCCGAGTTTAGTGGTGAAGCCTTGGGCAGTCCCCCAATGGTGGTAGTGGCGGATGGTCCTCCAGCGGCGGGAAGTGGCAGCCGGGCAACTTTATCCCGCGGGCCAAGTTGTTGCGAACGTTGAACACTTACAGAGCCCCTTGTTGCCGCATCCTATATGCTCCTGGTCCTGTTGTGGTCCTGTTGAGAGCCGCGAGTGCCCCTCATCACTCTTGCCCCTCATCACTACATGAGTTTCCGGTCAGTTGAGACCTAGAGTTCTGTGAAGAAGACATGTTGTTTTAAGGCTGAACAATCTCACAGAGTTCTTGGTTGCTATTATTATTACTACTGCTGTTGATGTGGTCCTGTTGATATCTACCATTTACATTTTACAAGCTACTACATGCTATAGTGGGTGAAAGAAAAACCATGGACTGTCCTCCTGTGCGGCGGAAGTGGGTCGAGCAATCCACCGTGAGCTGTGGTCTGCTGCAGGAGCCTACAAAGTGCTGCAAGGTGCCTTTCCTCATGGCAGGAACATCGTTAAACACAACTGAGAGCCTTGAGTAGCCTTCCTGTGTCTCTCTGTGCATCCCTGCATCTCCCGGTGTCTCCCTATGCCTCCCTGTGCCTCCTCGTGATCTTCGACTGTGGTTAAGAAGGACTGGTTGGAGCCCCAGAGCCTAGGAAGTGTCGGAAGGGTCGGGTAGGGAGCTGTTTATAGATGTGACCTTGGAGATGCCTAGAAATTCAGCCTTGGGGACTCCTGGGCTCATCGTCTGACCAGTTTAACCAGTTGGTGTCTGTTCAGGACTCCCTGGACTACTGGATTATTATTGAATTGCCAGTTTCACTATCTTAGTAGTGTTCTTAGTGGATGTCCGGTGTTGCATGAGCGGTGCATCGGCTAACTCGCAAATAGTAGCTACATATTTCTGGTTGTACCTGTATCCTGGCCAAGGGTCCGTGGCTGTGAGGTTCAAGTAATGACTGGAAAGAAAATGCTCTCTGGTAGAGTGCTATATACAAGAGCGTGTAAAAAAACGAAAGCTAATCCTTTAAGAAACAATTCATTACAAATAAATATTTTAAAAAGTTTTAATTCTATTACTTCCTTTTTCCCTAAAAAGGATATAAGTTTATTTGCAGCAGGGATGGGAGGAGTTTACTCCGGAAGCACTTGGTGAGACTAAAGCGGCTCCTGGAAACCTACCTACAGAAGTATCCACTAAACCTTTAGCCAAAACTGGTGGGTCTCGGTCTAGAGACAACCAAGATTTGGATTTTAGGGAATCTGATTCTTTTCTGGCAAATTTAACTAACCCATTCTCTGGTAAATGAAGTTTCTCATTCTGAAGGGGTACCTCAATTTGCCTCAAATGTTAGAGTTCCTATAGTGGAAGACTTCCCGCTCCCTGATCTTCCTGATTTCAATACTAGCCTGAATCAGCCCTCAAAGCTGCTTTGTGCACTTAATTTAGAGTCGTCCAGACACCTTAACCCAGCTAATTCACTGTATTTCAATACCTGTGCTCTTTCTCAGGGTCATCCGGTACAAATGCAACTGTTCAGCAGTACACCCAGTAGAACAAGCATTTTAGACACACGAGACTCGATTACACCTGATCTATCCCTGCATTTCCATCCCTTAACTCATAATCTAGAGACAAAAATGTTGATGTCGGACTCATTACTCTGTTTGGAAAGAGTGTTATCTTCTATTTTAGCATTAATGGAGAAATCAGTCAATAATTCCGACTCCATTTTAGATTCTCTGTTGACCCTGACCAAGATATTAGTCTCTGAGCAAAGCCGGACACAGGGCAAATTTGACCCGCTTCCATCTTGTATGCCAAATATTTTGAAAAGGTCTCCTCCCCCTTTAACTATAGAGGATAATTTTAACCAGCCACATCCTCTTTATATTTCCTCTCCTCAACTTGCTAAAGGGCGGGTCTTTGGTGTGCAGGCTAGTAAGCTTTTATTTAGGAGGAAAAGCAAATTGAAATTGATTGAAAGCGAAGATAAATTTGATAATTTACACTCCTCCATTCTCCAAGAACTTTTTGATCCTGAGAGGTTAGTTTCAGAGGGAGTATGTACATCTGTCGCACAAGAGAAAGAAGGTAATGTATGCATTCCCCATAGAGTGTTTCTTATTTTTCTAAAAACAGGCATAAATCCCCCTGTGTTCTTCGGAGGAGGGTCTAAATGCTGGTGGCCCCTCTCTCAAAGAAAAAGATACTAAGAACAAAACTAATATCATCAGTAAGAAGAAGAAAGCAAAAAGGGAAAAAAGACGAAGGATTCGTAAAAAAAGGGCAAAAAGGCTTCGGTTCGTCCCTAATGTAATCATTAATTTACCAATAGCAGAGGCTCAAAATGTCTTGAAGATGGACTAGTTGAATCCAACGTTTGGGGATCTTGCTCACCTCTTATGAACCTAAGTACCCCAATTCATCTCGCTCACGAGCCATCTGTATCTGATACCTGTGCCTCCTATTGCTCAGAGTATCCTGAACCCTAATGCTTCTTTATTTACTTCCTCTGTAGGTACCAACGTCCTTTACAATGCTACTGAGAATAACTCTGAGGTACATCGTCAGATCCACCATTCACGTACTGTACCTTACTCCCTGGATTTTTCATTTATTTTTGAGCAGGAACCATTTATGAATAGATCTCGTTTGTTAGGATGTTTTACCGAAATTCCCGGCCTTCAAATGATCCGAAGCAATGACCTTGCTTTGGTTCAGGTTCAAAAGTATAATAATCCTAGGGGAGGTAGAGTAACATTTAAATCTAAAGCTATTTCCTATTTAATAATGTTACATAGTGATAAATTACGTTGTTGTGGCATTGATGTTCTTATTCCTGAAGTAGAGTTAGCTTCAAAAAAAGTGATTCAAAATCAGCAGTCTAATTCATATTCTGAAGTCACTAACAGGGGCCTCTTCCATACGAAGAGAGAAAGTATTTTGCAGGTTACCTTAGGAATAGAAGGCAGGAGGGTCTCGCTACTTGCAGAGGAAAAGACTCAGTGTGATCCTCCTATAAGTGAGGAAGATAAGAAATGTAGTTTGGTGGCAGGCGCTCTGAATAAAAACAAATCCCTAGATTTAAAATGTGGGAATTGCTCCTAGGAGGGATATCTCCGTAATATCTTGGAACGCAGCTGGCCTAAACTCCAATAAAGATAAATTCTCATTGTTGAAGGATCAGAGCGCAGATATAATTTGCCTACAAGAGACCTGGATCACAATGGATTGGTCCACTGAAGATTATATAGTGCTGAGCCAGCCTGCGCTCCAAGTGAATAGAGGACATGCTAAAGGAGGAATCGCTATTTTGCTTAGTACACATTTTGTTGGTCTTATAAAGAATTTTTTCATGAGTCCAACTTGATTCAGGCAATTAAGTTACATCCTAAGGATTCTCAGGATCACCTAAATACTCTGTTAATTGTAAACGCATATCTTTCTCCAGATGCTTCCCATGCTCACCTATTAAAAGATCTATTTGTTTTTATCTCCGCTATTCTAGAAAGGGAAGATTGTAAGTCTCTAATGCTAGTAGGTGATATGAATGCTAAAGTCTCCTTACACAGCATAAGGGTATTTTCTAACAAAGAAATCCCCATTGCCCAATTTCCGAATAAAAGCAGGACAGACAAAAGGGGTACCTTATTACTTGAAGGCCTGAGAAGCTTAGATCTTATAATCGCTAATGGAAGGTTAGAAAATGATATTCCTGCAAACTATACTCACAAGGCCCCAACAGGGAATTCTATTATAGAATATCTAATTGTTTCCTCCGAGTTTTTTTGTAATCTCATAAGTATGGAAGTTTTGGGATCTGTTTTTAGCGATCATATGTTGATATGTTTTAAATTTAATTATACTTTTGCTAAGGTAGGTCCATGGAATTTTAAAGGCAGGAATGTAGGGTTTAATGTAAATAATGGTAGAATTCACTGGAACACTCAAGCGACAGTCATAGTGAAAGCAAACTTAACAGCTCTGATAAAAGATCAACACCATCTAGTTTTGGATGAATATGATTCACTCCAAATCGATCTTTTGGAAGTTTTTTCCCGTAATATTGGTTCTTTGGCAGCATTATGTAAATCATCGCGTACTCCAACTAAACAGAAATCTTATTTTAATCCATTGCTCATCTTATTTTTTTTGATAATCAAATTTATTAAGGTTTTCAACACAAAGAAATTAATTCGTAACAAGTCACAGTGCCCTCTAAAATACCCCTGTCCCCCTCCCCTGACTCCACAAAGCATAGCAGCATAGATAGAAGAAGTTAATGGTACCCACCAAACCCAGAAATGTAACAAGGTCATCATGGTGGTAACAGGCCAAACCATTTGCCCCACACTTTATGAAAGAGTTCTGGACAACCCCGGGCCGCAAAAACGGATTCTTCTTGTGTCCCGCACCAATCTACCCTCCTCCTCCAGTTCCTCAAGGTTGGTGCCTTCGCCTGAGACCATTTGGCTGCAATGTCCCGTTTCGCTACTGCTAGCGTCGTTGCCAAGAAACGCATATCGGCTCGGGAGCTGTCTAGACCATCAATCAAGCAGATGTCTCAGGTCATGAGGGACCCCCCAACCCAACACACCCGTCAACTCTCCCTCCACCCCTCTCCAGAAGGAATCCAGTCGGCCGAAGAAGTCGGCCGGGGTACCAGCGTATCGGGCACAGGCCGGGGAGGAGCGCACACCTGCTCTAAAAAGACGGGCTGGCGTCAAATAGGCTGTATGGAGAAAGTAGAGCTGGACCAGGCGCAACTTCGAGGATGTGGGGGAATTATTAATCAGGGCACAGTATATTCAGGAAACCCCTCCCCTCCCCAGAACTCCCATCATGACTTGGGCCTCTAGGGGACTAAACTCCGGAAGGGAAGTGGGTATGGGGAGGTGAGTGTGGAGGGCGTGGCGGAGTTGTAGGTATTTGTAAAACTGGGAGTGTAGGAGTGAGTGTCGGTGTTGTAGGTCAGAAAAGGAGCGTATGTGGTCCCCAACCCACACGTCCCCTAGAAGGGTTATTCCCACCAGATCCCAACGACGGAACCCCTCCAGGGCAGCGGTCTCGCCCAACCAGGTGCCACACCAAAGGGGCGTTTGCCGTGTCAGCTTCCGGTCCCATCGCACTGAGCGTAGTGCGACGTGCCATGCCATAGGAACAGACCTGGTGATGGAGGGCATGTCCCGCGGCACCGGGGAGCCGTAAAGGAAGCCTTGCAGTTGTGTAAACTCAAGAACAGTGAGTTCCACCCGGTAGGTGGGATCAGACCACCCACCTGCAAACCAGTCATGGATCACGATGAGTTTGGTGGCCAGGTAGTAGGCGTGGAGGTTGGTGACCCCCATACCACCATCGAAGGGGGGAATTCGGGAGTGGGAGAGGGACAGGCGTGAGCGTCCCCTGCCCCATAAGAATCGGATCAGCACGCTATCCAATTCTCGGAACCAACTGCTTGTGAGGGAGATCGAGGTGTTTTGCAGAATGTAGAGGAAGCGGGGGAGGATCATCATTTTAAAAAGGGTGCTTCGTCCCAGCGGGTTGAGGGGAAGGGATTGCCAATTTCGAAGATCAGTTTTCATCCGGGCGACAAGGGGGGCAATGTTGAGTGTCCATTCCAGTTCAGGAAGGAGGGTCATCCACACACCCAGGTACTTGAATGACAGCTTCCGGAGGAGGATCACCGCCTGCCAATCAAAACAGGCCCGCGAGGAGTGGAGGGGGACCAACGTGGACTTTGTCGGGTTAAGGCGGAGACCACAGACTCGCCCAAAGCCTGAAAGGGCTCTCAGGGACCTGGGGCCAGAGCTTTCCGGGTCAGCCAAATAGAGCAGCACGTCATCCGCATATAAAGCGATTTTGTCCACCTGGCTTTGGTCCCATTGCCATCCTCGAACTAGGGGGTCTTGTCGTATGAGCGCCGCCAGGGGCTCCATAGCTAACGCGAATAGGAGTGGGGAGAGACGACAGCCCTGGCGGGTGCCCCTTCGGATCGGGAACGGGTCAGAGAGTCTGCCGTTAACGAGCAACCGGGCTCTAGGGCTGTTGTAGAGGATCTGGATCAGGCGGCGGAAAGGAAGGCCGAAGCCCAACTTCTACAAAACGTCTCCCAGGTACCCCAGTCCACCGTGTCGAAGGCCTTCTCAAAATCGAGAAGGAGAAGGGCCAGGTAGGGGGAGAGCCGATGGCGATGGGCCAAGGCAAGGTGGAGACGGCGGATGCAGTGTCGGGTACCCCTGGCCTGCATAAAGCCACATTGATCAGGGTGGACCAGGTCAGTCAGGAGAGGGCGGAGTCTCTGGGCGATGGCGGTGGCGAATATCTTAATTTCAGTATTAATCAGGGAAATGGGCCTGAATTCGGAGTAGTCAAGGGAGGGTGGGTGTGTCTTTGGGATGACCACGATAGTCGCCATATCTGACTCGAATGGGAAGGACCCGTCCTCCACCACCTGTCGGAAGAGCTCCATCAGGTGGGGCACCAGATCCTCACGGAACGTAGAGTAGTATTCCTGGGGGAAGCCATCCGGCCCCAGGCGTTTTGCCGGAATGTAATAGGGTGATGGCCCCGTGGATTTCCTCCGGGGTGAGCGGACCATCGAGGGTATCCGCCGTCTCCTTAGGGAGGCAAGGCAAAGACATTCCGGATTCCGTCATTAGATCCGTGAGGGAGGCGCCGGGGGGGCGTGCGGTATAGAGGGCCTCGTAGTAGTGGGCGAGGGTTTGCGCAATGGCCTGAGAGGCCACCTGGCAAGTCCCATCAACCGTACGGATCTCAGGGATAATACGGTAGGCTCTGGGATAGGAGATCAAATTGTGGAGCAGTTTCCCGTTTTTGTCGCCCCATCCGTAGATTTGGGCAACCGAGGATCGCCAGAGCATTTGGGCTGACTCCAGAGAGAGTCGCTGAATCTCGTCTCGGACCAAAGCCAGCTGTCTGGAGGAGTCTGCGGCGTCAGCCCCCAGCTGGGCTCGCTCTAAGAGGACGGCCTTGGACTCCAGCTGAGCCAGCTGGGCGGACTGGGCTGCACACTTAGCATGTACGAGTCCCCTGGCGACTCCTCGAAGAACCGCCTTACCCGCCTCCCAGAGCGTATCCTGTGAAGGGACCCACCCAACATTGGCGGAGAAGTAATGTCGGAGCTCCTGGCCAAGGGAGTCTACTAGGTCGGGGTCCTGCAGTTACCACGCGTTAAGGCGCCAAGTGGTCCTAGGGCCAGTGGACGGGGACCCAATGCGGATGGCAACATGGGAGTGATCAGAGATCCCTCGAGCGAGAATCTCCGCTCCGGACACCAGCTGGCAGTGAGTAGCGGGCATCATAATCAAATCTATCCGCGAGTGGTTGTGGTGGGCGGCGGACGTGTGGGTATATTGTTCTTTCCGGGGGTTCCACACCCTCCATACATCACAAAGTCCCAGCGCCGAGGCCCAGCCCACAAGACATTTCGCCGAGGCGCGTCGTTGCGCCGAGGAAGGGCCCGACACATCCCTGGAGGGCTGGAGGACCGCGTTAAAGTGACCCTCGACAACTGTGAGGCCCGGGAGGAGGGAAGAGACCACTTGAGTGAGGTCCTGAAGGGTGGAGGACAGGAGTGCCGGAGGCACGTAGACTGAAAGGAGGTTCAGGGGATTGCCCTCAACTAAGCCTGATACAGCCACGTATGTACCTTGAGTATCAGTGACGGCATGGGTTACGATAAAGGGAAGCCAACGTCTCAGAAGAACGGCCACCCCCCTGGAGCCCCTGGCGAAGCCGGAGTACCAGACTTGGTCGCACCCGTAACGTGCTAGGAATTGGCATTGGGAGGTGGGTCTCCTGGAGGAGAAGGGCATCAGGCATGTGGTGGTGGGCTGCACGCAGCACCGCAGTTCGTTTGATACGGTCAAGGAGGCCGTTCACATTCCAGGAGAGGATGCGGAGTGGTGTGTCAGAGATATAGTGCATGTGGAGGGGCGGGATCTGGCGTGAAGGAGGTGGGATTCACGGGTCTCCCCTCAGTTGGGGGAGAGAACCAATGGTGTCTGGGGTTCTGGGGCCCAGGTAGGGGCATACGTGACGAATGCTGAGGACATTGGGACACGTGACTACACACATAAGCAGAACGAGACTGCCCGGAGGCGGTCAACAACAACCAAACCTTTAGGGACAAATTTCCCTCATGGGCAGGGGGTGGGTCTCGGCCCAACCCAGGGCACCGGAGTGTGTCCTGTGGGGACAGGAACGCATGCGGGTGCCAGGAAAGACTAAAGGATGTGTGACTGCCAATGAGGAGCAACAACAGCGGCCCGTAGGCGGCCAAAAACAACAAACTCTTGAGGGACAATGGTCCCCCTCCCTTCCCATTCCCCCCAACTCCCCCCACCCTATATTTCGAAATGAGAAGCATCTGTCGCCCTTAACTAGCTACAACCTCGCAGGGAGGCAACTAGCTAAACTAAAACGGTTAGCAACCACAAGATTGGGACATGGCAGAGTTGGACCCCCCTCCATGTGTCAGGATGACATGCTAATTGCCAAGTAAAGGGAATGTTATCGAATAGGCATCTGCAAGCCAGGGTACATGAACTCAGGAGTGTAACACTGAGAGGTCTCCAATGCATCCGGCTAGAGAGTTCCGTGTGAGCTCGAGCGTTTATCCAGAGACATGGTCGGTAGTGAAGCACTTCAGGTCAAGCTACAGGCACTGGAGATGGAGGCCGTCATGGCGTAGCGTCGTCGTCCGAGCCACGGATCACAGGACTCCCAGACAGGTCAGAGTCTGATACAGCGTGTTGCAGAGTCTCATTGACCTGAGCAGCGCCCCTGGACCCAATCAGAGAGGAGGCCATTGGCGGAGGAGCAGCAGGGCACCGTTCTTGGGACTGGAGCGAGGAACTCTGAGCCCGTCCCTCAGGCGAGCGGGAGCCACCACCCCGGCGGCCGGCCCTCCTCCGGGATCCAGTTCGGCTTCGCCTGGGCTTCAGCGCCGCGTGGTCCACCCGCTCCGGGACTCCCCGGGAGGGGGAAAGGGTCCCCTGTTGCCGGAGGGGCCGCTCCTCTGTTAGCCAGGTCCACGCCATTTGAGGGGAGTCGAAAAAGAGCGTCTTGTTTTGGAAAATCACTTTTAGTCTGGCCGGAAAGAGGAGTCCATACCGTAGACCCATCACCCTGAGTTTCTGTTTAACTTCATCGTAAGTGCGACGTTGAGACTGGACCTATTTGGAGTAGTCCGGGAATACCAGTATCTTAGAGCCCTGGTGATGCAGCGGCCCCAACTCCCTGGCCGGCCCCAGGATGGCGTCCCTGTCGCGGAAGTTGAGAACGCGAAGGATGACAGGGCGGGCCGGCGCTCCAGGCGGTGGTTTAGGAGCGAGGGAGCGGTGCGCCCGCTCCACCGCGAACCAGGGGGAGAGCTTCTCCTTGGGCATCCAGGAGCAGATCCAGGTCTCCATAAAGATGGCAGTATTCTCCTTCTCCGCCCCTTCAGGAAATCCCAGGAGGCGTAGATTGTTCTGGCGCGCTCTGTTTTCAGCGTCTTCGGCCCTACGGTGGAGCTCTACAGTCTGTGACTGAATACGGGCCATCTGAGACTTGAGGGTAGCGACGTCGTCCTCTACCGTAGAGATCTGGGATTCTGCCTCCGTGATGCGCTCCGTGGCCTTACGGAGGTCCTGGCGGATGAGGGCCACGTCTATCCGCACCTCCCCAATCTTCCCTTCTACGGACGTCTGGGATGCAGATATCGCTTGGAGGATGGTTGCCAGATCTCCACCAGCCGCACCAGGACCAGCCACCACCCCGCCGCCAGGCCCTCAGTCCTGTGTCGTAAATTGTTCCATTGTCGTTTGGGTTGTGGGGCCAGAGGCCGGGGGGGCGCGGGGTTTACCCATGGGTGCGGACCAGGTTCTATGGTAGGATGGATGGATCCCTGGCCTCGAACCAACTTATACCCGAGCCTTATAGGTGGAGAGGTCAGAGCAGGGGCAGAGGCGGAAGGGGGGAGGCCGTCCGTGGAGCAGTGGTCAGTCTCCGTGGAGCAGTGGTCAGACTCCCCGGCGCTGGGCCATCCGCTGCGGCGAAGACAAGGATCCGGAACACGTAGTGGCGGGCCTCCGGTAGGTCCGCGAAAGGGGCCAGGCCGCCCCGGCCATGTGATTGGTGATGGGCACACCTCTTTCTCCCTCGGGCACACAGCTCCAGTTGGGTCAGTTCCCTACGGTCCACCCCAGTGGTCTCCTCGCAGCACAAACCCACTTGGGCGGGCTCAGGCGATCACAGCCACCCCCGATGAAGAAGGGGTTACAGAGCTGCCTCTACCTCCACACAGCGCCGTGCAGGGCTGTGAGCAGATCTAGTCAGCAAGGTCAGAACAGGGTACAGGCTCCGGCCTCCTCCTCCCCTTGGGCACCCCCGGCTTTCGTGGCTCCTTCAGAGGAACGGCCACCGCCCACAGAGATCAGGATCACCGCCGCAAGCCCCCTCCTATCAGCGGGGCTCCGGAAAAGTCTACTGTCACCCAGGGGTATTAGGCCTCACGTAGGCGGTGGGGGGGCCCAGCAGCCCCACGGTCAGAGAGGGAGGGAGGGCCGGTGTAGGAGAACGTCTCTCACCGGCCCCGTAGCAAAGTTCTGTCCTCCGCTGGGGGGGAAGAGGGGGTGGGGGCACCACGCGCAGGTCCGAGGCCGCTGGGCAAGGATTCCCCAGCAGGACAAGAACAGAGCCTGGGTCCCCGAGGCCCATAGCGCGGGCCGGCCCACACCACCCCCCCTCCCAGCGCTTCTCACCTTGATCGCGTCGGTCGGATCTGTCCCAGGACACCAGGACAACAGCTCCCACAGGCCAAGGGCCGGACCAGCAGGAGCCGCCGCCTCTTCTGCGCGGCACTTCAATCGGGCATCCCCGGGTGGGCCCACGGCCCGATAGCTTCCCGCCGCAGCTCCGGCGCCGGAGATCACAGGCAGTGCCTTCCCGCGCCGCACCTCAACGGCACCGGAGGGGAGCCGGGCGCCCGACCTCGCAGGCCCGGGCCACAGGGTGTTGTCAAGGTCCCGGGCAGGAGCCCGTCTGTGTAGCGGCCTACGCTACCTGGGGGCCGCCATCTTGCCCGCGCCTGGCCTCCGGGAGTGAAGAGCAGGAGGAGCAGCCAGGGAACACCGGGAATGCTCCAAAGGGCAGCGGCGAGAAGCAGGCTATGCAGGGATCCCCCACCGGCTGTCAGATGGCTCAGAGGTAGGCAAGCAGCGGCGGATGCTGGGCGGATGACGGAGGGGGTCCAGGAGCACTCTTAGAGTGCGACCGCCATCTTGACGCCGAAGGCCACGCCCCTCCCATTGCTCATCTTAAATTGGTGAGGGCCCAGTTCATGAACTTTTCTAATGAACGTAGTAATTTAATCAACTTATTGAAGAGGAAAAGGCAGAGGAAAAAACGCTCCCTGAAGCAATTAAAGGAAGATGGTGCATGGGTGCAGTTAAAAGAAGCAGCCTCCAAAAACAACTCTAAAAAATTCTGGGAAGTAATTGCAGACTGCTGCGGTACAAGAGTAAAATCTCTTCCCATTCCTGTTAAAGAGGTGGATTGGAAAATCCACTTGGTAGGACTATACGCAGCAAATATTAACTCCCCTAGTTTTTTCCCTGCTGCTATTGACCCTTTAGAAACACAATTACCCAACTATGTACACTCAGTGAGTGACATAGTTGGATTTATTAAAAAAATTAGATCCTCAGGAGCAATGGGTCTGGACGAAATACCGATGACGGTAATAAAAAAGGAACCACTTCTGTGGGCTATGTTTTTAGTCCCTCTGTTTAACTTTTGCTATTCTCAGGGGAATATATTGCCGTCGTGGTCTGGTAGTTTTTTAATCCCTTTAATTGCCGTCCTCTCCCTTTCCCTCTCTATTTGCCTCTCCGGACATGGACACAGTTCTTCCTAGTCTCCCTGCTATGGCTCCTTCCTCCCCTCCTTTCCTCTTAATTTCCTCTACCGCGTTTTTTAATGTACTTTACTACGCTATTGTAAGTGATGTAATTTGTAACACAATGTTCCTCTGCTATAGCGCTCTGATACATACGGGTCTAGCAAGCTCTTTATAATTCTTTTGATGTACCTTCTAATGAAATGTTCCCCTGGTTATGCGCTCTGATACCTCCAGGTCTAGATAACGCTATTTAACCATTGCAAATTCAAATAAACTAAAACTGTTTTTTTCTGAACACTGAGACCGGAGCAACATGGCTGGTGACCGGTGGAGCTGCTTGACAGCTAATGAGGAGTCTGGCCCTGGTTTTCCCCCTTGACCATCACCTTCCCAGCCGGACATTGGGCATTGTTCCTCCTCGTCTCTCCGCTTTTACTCCTTCCTCCCTTCCCTCCTACAAATTATTGAAACATTGTTTATGTGTACTGTACCTTTCTATGCTCTTGTATCTGATGTATCTTGTAACGCAATGATCCTAAATGTAAAGCGCTCTGATACCCTCTTGGGTCAAGTTCGCGCTATATAAAACTTTATAAATAAAATAAATAAATAAATAAAATCCTGTTACATAAAAAGGGCCTTAGATCGTATCCAGGCAACGATAGGCAAATAGCTTTACTAGATGCAGTGAGAAAAATATTTGCACAAAGCATTCTTGATCATCTCACGGAATGGGTCACGGAGAATAAGGTCCTCCCTATAGAACAAGCAGGTTTTACAAAAAATCATTCGACATTGGATAATATTACCATGTTGAAATGAATAGAGGAGAAATATACGCTATCTCGCAGATCAAATGTTTACATTGCCTTCATTGATTTTATTACGGCCTTTGATAAGGTAGATCGGCGGCTCCTTTGGAGGAAACTACAAAATATGGGATTGCCTGCTCCCCTGTTGTCCTTAATCATTGTATTACATTCTCAAACCTGGTGTCAGGTTTTAATATGAGGAAACCAAGGATTAACATCTGTAATTCCAACAGAAAATGGCTTGAAACAAGGTCGTTTATTAGCCCCCCTATTATTTTCATTATATTTAGCAGATCTTCCTGACTGTCTTTCTCAGCGAGAGGGCGATGCTCCAAAGATAGGTAGCCGTCCTTTCGCATGTCTCCCTTATGCAGACGATATAGTCGTGATGGATCTTACTCCTGTAGAGCTAAACAAAAAGTTGTCATCATTGCAGAATTATACGGCGGTTCATTTTTTAAAGATCAATGTTTCCAAAAGTAAAATTCTAATCTTGAAAAGTGACAGAAGCAGAAAATTATGTAAATTTAACTGGCACATTGGTCTTGAAAAGTTGGAGGTGGTTGATTCATATGTATATTTAGGGAAAATAATCGCGAGCAATACGAAGAATAAATCCCATATCGAACACAGCACCAGTAAAGCTATGTCTCACGCTAATGGTCAGCGCATGTTTTATAGCACAATGGGAAGAAGGCATTTTTTACATCTACTGACGGTGCTGAAAGCAAAACTTCCATCAACCTTATTATATGCTAGTGAATCAATCCCTGTAAAGGAGTGGAGTTTTTTAGAGAAGATAGAAGGCCAGATTTTACGTAAATTGTGTAATTTTAATACGCTAGTTCCTTCAGCTGCTATTAGATTAGAATTTGGACTAATAAGCACCTATATTCAAGGTATTTCCAGAGTTTTACGTTGGGGATACCAGTTAAAAAAGATTGAATTTTATTCCCTAAGAGGTTTCATGTGTAAGGAAATTTTCGGTGGTATGGGGGGGAAATACTCTTTAGGTCGAGATTTCTCTTTGGCTTTAAACATTTTCTGTGTTCAGGAAGAATCTATGATTTCCCTCCCGCTATCAGAATTTAAATCCTTCGTAAAAAATTCAAGTGGGAGGATCAGCTTTAATAGAGATATTGAGCTGTGTAATACTAAAGAGAGATTAAAGATATTAGCATGGACTACTTCCCCGAAACTGCCTCAGAAATATTTAACCTAGATCATGGAACAAGACGCTGGTTCTCCCTATTAAGATTTAATCTCCTACCTCTAAATGATTTAACAGTATATTGGTCCCAGAATTAAAAAAATGGAAAGAATTGCAATTTTTGTGAGCTGAGTATCCAGAACTTGGATCATGTTTTGTTCGTTTGTCCGGCACTGGCCTTTTATCGTCGTCACTGGCTCAGGCCGATGTTTTTACAAAATGGTGTTAAGTACGTAGCTTCAGCTCGCAACTTTCTTTTTAATCCCAAAAATGAAGCTGTGTGTGCAAAATTGTTTAATTTCTTTAAGGAATTTATGTACATATTTTAATTGTATATTTTCCAAGTGGGATTTAATTTCTGAACAGCTGACCTTCTCTTTAGTCATTTTATCCTCTCTTGATTACGAATGTATTTTGTGCTATTTGGTCCTTATTTTTTTTTATTTTTTTTTTTATTTGCCACGAACTTCAAATACACAGCTCCAGGCCTACAACCTCATGGGCCGGCCGCATTATACACTTGCCTTATAAACAATGAGCTCTTTCGCACACAGCCTTTCAGCCGACAACCCGGGGGTCCGGCGGCGTGTTCCTCATAGAAGCTGACAAATACATAGTTATCCTCGTCACAAGGGCTGGGTTCAGTCGTCATGCGCATTTTTATCTTTTATTAAACTATTCTTCCCCTCAACCTCCCTCCCCATTACTCCACAGCCAGTGTTCCGGTCAAGTACGTTCGTGCCATAACTATACTAAAACTAACTCCCAACTAGGCCGTTGGCCCTGTACCCCCTCCCTCCCCCTTCCCTTCTACCTCCACGGGTACCTGTGGTATGTTCGTCCAAGTTGTAATCTGAAAATAGGTAGAGCCAGGCACTGCTATTGGTAATGCTTCTTTAAGAGGGTAAAAAGTTTTTAGGTGCACTCAGGTGTCGCCCATCACTCTGGGCGAGTGTAGATAAATCAGAATGAGTGTAGCCAATGAATCATTGGAAACATCCCTGAGGCACTCAATGTGATATATTGTTCAACACAATTTAACTCGACGATCTTAACTATTTATCCATGTGGTTCTTTTTATTTTATTTTTCTTCCATCATTGGTATTGATTTCATATCCATATGATGCAGAGTTTCCAAATAAATTTTCAACATTCACAAATGAAACATTTCATAGTCCGCTCCAATGCATTTCGGGCCACCGCCCTTCATCGGGGAGCATCTACAACAAAACGGTATATGATTGTAATCCTTATTCCAAAAAAAAAAAAAAACGATGTTAAGGCATAAAAATGAGTGCAAGTGAGCCAGTTAAATAAAGTGCTCTCTATTTTTACTTCCACCGATATTTGCTTAGTGTGGTAGGTGTAACTCTGTCTTGTACCTGTGATAAGGAGTGCAGTATTTAGGAACAAAAAAGTGTCCGTGCATTAAGCGTTATGGTGGTAAATGCATGCTGATCTGGTGAAGGCTGATTAGGCTAAAACGCGGTGAAACCGATCAATTGAAATGAGGTTCCTAAAGTTCTAAGTTAACGATCCCATGCGAAGACTTAACCACGGTGACTGCGCGCGCGAAATGCGGTGCTATGAGCTTAAAGATACTTACAATTAGTGAAGTTTCAAAGCATTCCGGACGCCGGAGACGGCTAAGGTGACCGGTTGGGTTTTCGGCGTGTGGATATACGCGCCAGTGTTTTGTGAGGGTCATGTGATCGCCAGGTGTAGACATAAAAGGTGGACTATGTATACGGAAATGAAGCTGGATGAAAGACTACGCTACTTGCTGATGCATGCAGTGAGATGGAAATAATAAAAGATGGTAAAAGTTAAGCGTTGATTGGTTAAAAAAAACAAGCTGGAAAAAATAAATACAATGGAGTATATGCAATTAGGAATAAGGTCAAATAAGCATACACAAGCTGGATTCAGAACAAAACAAAAGGCATGAGGTTGCCTTAGTTATAGTCTATAAATAACATGCAAATTCCACACGTTCATTTAAGCCCGCAGGCTTGGTTGCATTCAATTTGTAAATCCAGTAATTTTCCCGTTGTAACAGCATTCTATTATTGTCTCTGCCTTCTTTTTTTTGGATGATTTCCAATGTCATAAATCTCAATTGAGAAATGTTGTGGTTCATTTCCAAGAAATGTGCTGCAACTGATGATTTTAAATTGTGAGTGCGAATATTAGATTTATGTTCGTTTAGCCTGGTCTTTAATTTACGTTCAGTCTTTCCGACGTAAACTTTTCCGCACGGACATTTAAGAAGGTATATTAGATTGCTGGAATCACACGTTGCTGTCACTTGTAATTTGATATTGTTTCCTCTCATTGGATGGGTTATCGTATTACCTGGTATGATATTGTGACAATTGTTGCAATTATTGCATGGTCTCGTTCCTTTTGAGGTAGAAGTGGGTTCTGTGGATTGTTTCAAAAGTTCGCCCAGATTTGTGCTCCTGGTGTGGGCAAATATTGGTCTGTTTTTAAACATATCTTTGAAGTCCGGTTCTAATACTAACATTGGCCAATGTTTAAGTATTATGTTTTTATACTCAGTGGTTACATTAGAATATCTTGATACTATGACCGTCCGGTCACTCTTTTGTTTGCTTGTTGTCTGATGTAGGAGAGTCTGGCGATTCAATTTCTCCACTTCTTTGGTGGCTTGTACTAGAACTTCCTCTGGGTATTTTCTATCTCTGAATCGATCTTTCATTTCCTCCATTCTTGTTTTTGATAGATTCGGATCTGACGTGATGCGTTTAACTCTCATTAATTGAGATTTCGGTAGATGTTTTTTTAATGAAGGTTGATGGAAACTGTTATAATGTAACAAATTGTTACGGTCGGTGGGTTTGCGGAAGATATCCGTTGTTATTTTATTGTTTTGTACGGTGACTTGTACATCCAAAAACGTGATGATTTTGGGGTCTATTGTCCAGGTAAACTGTATTCGTGGGTTGGCTGCATTGAGGGTTAATAACACCTGTTCCAAATTTTGACGTGTGTCGTTCCAAAGAATGAATAGGTCATCGATGTACCTGCCGTACATTTTGAGGTTATCCTTCCATATTGGATTTGTCCAAATGTGAGACTGTTCGAATTCTCCCATAAAGATATTCGCGTAGACTGGGGCTGCGCTGTTTCCCATGCTGGTGCCCACTAGTTGCAGAAACCAACTGTCTTTATACACAAAATAACTGTGGTACAACGTAAACATGACTAGCTCCATTAAAAATGTTTTCATGGATTTGTCTACTTTAAGTTTCAAAATGGCCTGTTCCATAGCTTCAATGCCCTCTTGGTGTGGAATGGTCGTGTACAACGAATTAACATCGGCAGTGCATAGCCACAGTTCTTCATTTGGGTCTATGGTAATTGCCTCCAATTTCTTCAAAAAATCTGTTGTGTCACGAATATAACTTGGTAAAGATTGAACGATGGAATGCAGATGACGGTCCAGAAATTGACCTATAGGCTGGTGTATACTGTTGCGAGTAGATACAATAGGTCGGATTGGGGGATCCATTAAATTTTTGTGTATTTTTGGAACCGCATATAGATTTGGACTTCTTGGGTTGGATTTCAATAAGAAGTTCTTGGTCTTCTGATTGATCACTCCCTGTGTTGTTGCTTTGTTTACTATTTCAGTCAAGATTCTCATATATTCTGTGGTAGGATTCCCTGGGAGTTGTAGGTAGGTGGAGTCATCTGATAAGTGCTGTTGAATTTTCTGATGGTACATATCTGAGTTCATGATGACGAGGGCTCCGCCCTTGTCTGCCTTAGTGCAAGTTATGTTTTGATTGTTTGCTATTTTCTTTAGTGTATCCCGGTCTTTTTGTGTGACGTTCTTATATTTGTTTTTCTGGAAGTTAATCATTGATAGGTCTTGTCTGACCATTTGTTCAAATAAGTCAATTGTTTTGTGACTTTGGGGAGCCTGAAATGAGCTGGAAGTTTTAAGTCCCATTAATGGATCCGGTTCATTTTCTCCAGTTACTGGCATTATGTTGGTAAAGAAGTGGCGTAATTTTAATTTTCTAGTCAGTTTAAATGTGCTAACTTCTAGCTCGAGTAAATCAGTTCCTGTTGTTGGTACGAAGGAAGTGCCTTTTTGTAGTAATTTCATTTCTTGATCTGTAAAGGAGTGATCTGATATATTAATGACTAACTCGGTTTTTTCTTGTTGTCTTTTTTCGGTTGGGTTGTACTCCTTGTTTGTGGTGGAACTGTTTTTTGTTTTGCTCCTCCTGGATCGTCGGGTTCTACGACCTGTTCTAAAAAATCCGTGTTGAGTGAACTGGTAGACGTACTTGGTGTTTGTCCAGTTGTGGATCCTGATGTTGTTGGACCTGTTTTTCTCTGTCGGTTAGTGGTGTCACTATCCGAAGATGAGGTTTCGGTATTCTGAGTGTAAGGGCGATTTCTTCTTTTTTGGGCGTACACCTCCGCCCAGGTGTAGACCTCGCCTAGTTTGTAATCCAAGGTGTCCCGCCGAAGCACACTAATGATATCAATGATCGGAAATTGAGGAAATATCGGCGGGACACCTTGGACTACAAACTAGGCGAGGTCTACACCTGGGCGGAGGTGTACGCCCAAAAAAGAAGAAATCGCCCTTACACTCAGAATACCGAAACCTCATCTTCGGATAGTGACACCACTAACCGACAGAGAAAAACAGGTCCAACAACATCAGGATCCACAACTGGACAAACACCAAGTACGTCTACCAGTTCACTCAACACGGATTTTTTAGAACAGGTCGTAGAACCCGACGATCCAGGAGGAGCAAAACAAAAAACAGTTCCACCACAAACAAGGAGTACAACCCAACCGAAAAAAGACAACAAGAAAAAACCGAGTTAGTCATTAATATATCAGATCACTCCTTTACAGATCAAGAAATGAAATTACTACAAAAAGGCACTTCCTTCGTACCAACAACAGGAACTGATTTACTCGAGCTAGAAGTTAGCACATTTAAACTGACTAGAAAATTAAAATTACGCCACTTCTTTACCAACATAATGCCAGTAACTGGAGAAAATGAACCGGATCCATTAATGGGACTTAAAACTTCCAGCTCATTTCAGGCTCCCCAAAGTCACAAAACAATTGACTTATTTGAACAAATGGTCAGACAAGACCTATCAATGATTAACTTCCAGAAAAACAAATATAAGAACGTCACACAAAAAGACCGGGATACACTAAAGAAAATAGCAAACAATCAAAACATAACTTGCACTAAGGCAGACAAGGGCGGAGCCCTCGTCATCATGAACTCAGATATGTACCATCAGAAAATTCAACAGCACTTATCAGATGACTCCACCTACCTACAACTCCCAGGGAATCCTACCACAGAATATATGAGAATCTTGACTGAAATAGTAAACAAAGCAACAACACAGGGAGTGATCAATCAGAAGACCAAGAACTTCTTATTGAAATCCAACCCAAGAAGTCCAAATCTATATGCGGTTCCAAAAATACACAAAAATTTAATGGATCCCCCAATCCGACCTATTGTATCTACTCGCAACAGTATACACCAGCCTATAGGTCAATTTCTGGACCGTCATCTGCAATCCATCATTCAATCTTTACCAAGTTATATTCGTGACACAACAGATTTTTTGAAGAAATTGGAGGCAATTACCATAGACCCAAATGAAGAACTGTGGCTATGCACTGCCGATGTTAATTCGTTGTACACGACCATTCCACACCAAGAGGGCATTGAAGCTATGGAACAGGCCATTTTGAAACTTAAAGTAGACGAATCCATGAAAACATTTTTAATGGAGCTAGTCATGTTTACGTTGTACCACAGTTATTTTGTGTATAAAGACAGTTGGTTTCTGCAACTAGTGGGCACCAGCATGGGAAACAGCGCAGCCCCAGTCTACGCGAATATCTTTATGGGAGAATTCGAACAGTCTCACATTTGGACAAATCCAAAATGGAAGGATAACCTCAAAATGTACGGCAGGTACATCGATGACCTATTCATTCTTTGGAACGACACACGTCAAAATTTGGAACAGGTGTTATTAACCCTCAATGCAGCCAACCCACGAATACAGTTTACCTGGACAATAGACCCCAAAATCATCACGTTTTTGGATGTACAAGTCACCGTACAAAACAATAAAATAACAACGGATATCTTCCGCAAACCCACCGACCGTAACAATTTGTTACATTATAACAGTTTCCATCAACCTTCATTAAAAAAACATCTACCGAAATCTCAATTAATGAGAGTTAAACGCATCACGTCAGATCCGAATCTATCAAAAACAAGAATGGAGGAAATGAAAGATCGATTCAGAGATAGAAAATACCCAGAGGAAGTTCTAGTACAAGCCACCAAAGAAGTGGAGAAATTGAATCGCCAGACTCTCCTACATCAGACAACAAGCAAACAAAAGAGTGACCGGACGGTCATAGTATCAAGATATTCTAATGTAACCACTGAGTATAAAAACATAATACTTAAACATTGGCCAATGTTAGTATTAGAACCGGACTTCAAAGATATGTTTAAAAACAGACCAATATTTGCCCACACCAGGAGCAAAAATCTGGGCGAACTTTTGAAACAATCCACAGAACCCACTTCTACCTCAAAAGGAACGAGACCATGCAATAATTGCAACAATTGTCACAATATCATACCAGGTAATACGATAACCCATCCAATGAGAGGAAACAATATCAAATTACAAGTGACAGCAACGTGTGATTCCAGCAATCTAATATACCTTCTTAAATGTCCGTGCGGAAAAGTTTACGTCGGAAAGACTGAACGTAAATTAAAGACCAGGCTAAACGAACATAAATCTAATATTCGCACTCACAATTTAAAATCATCAGTTGCAGCACATTTCTTGGAAATGAACCACAACATTTCTCAATTGAGATTTATGACATTGGAAATCATCCAAAAAAAAAGAAGGCAGAGACAATAATAGAATGCTGTTACAACGGGAAAATTACTGGATTTACAAATTGAATGCAACCAAGCCTGCGGGCTTAAATGAACGTGTGAAATTTGCATGTTATTTATAGACTATAACTAAGGCAACCTCATGCCCTTTGTTTTGTTCTGAATCCAGCTTGTGTATGCTTATTTGACCTTATTCCTAATTGCATATACTCCATTGTATTTATTTTTTCCAGCTTGTTTTTTTTAACCAATCAACGCTTAACTTTTACCATCTTTTATTATTTCCATCTCACTGCATGCATCAGCAAGTAGCGTAGTCTTTCATCCAGCTTCATTTCCGTATACATAGTCCACCTTTTATGTCTACACCTGGCGATCACATGACCCTCACAAAACACTGGCGCGTATATCCACACGCCGAAAACCCAACCGGTCACCTTAGCCGTCTCCGGCGTCCGGAATGCTTTGAAACTTCACTAATTGTAAGTATCTTTAAGCTCATAGCACCGCATTTCGCGCGCGCAGTCACCGTGGTTAAGTCTTCGCATGGGATCGTTAACTTAGAACTTTAGGAACCTCATTTCAATTGATCGGTTTCACCGCGTTTTAGCCTAATCAGCCTTCACCAGATCAGCATGCATTTACCACCATAACGCTTAATGCACGGACACTTTTTTGTTCATAAATACTGCACTCCTTATCACAGGTACAAGACAGAGTTACACCTACCACACTAAGCAAATATCGGTGGAAGTAAAAATAGAGAGCACTTTATTTAACTGGCTCACTTGCACTCATTTTTATGCCTTAACATCGTTTTTTTTTGGAATAAGGATTACAATCATATACCGTTTTGTTGTAGATGCTCCCCGAGGAAGGGCGGTGGCCCGAAATGCATTGGAGCGGACTATGAAATGTTTCATTTGTGAATGTTGAAAATTTATTGGAAACTCTGCATCATATGGATATGAAATCAATACCAATGATGGAAGAAAAATAAAATAAAAAGAACCACATGGATAAATAGTTAAGATCGTCGAGTTAAATTGTGTTGAACAATATATCACATTGAGTGCCTCAGGGATGTTTCCAATGATTCATTGGCTACACTCATTCTGATGTTCGTCCAAGTGACATCAAGATCTACCTCCCTGATGCCACTGTGCCCAGGTTTATCCTTAAAATGTGGTCCTTATTTTATAGGCTGTTGCTTACTCAATTTTCTATCCCAAATTGTAAACTTGCACATGATTAGGCTGCTTTTATCTGTTATTTGCACAGTTCAGGATATGCTCTGTTCTCTCATTGTTTGCTGATAATTCCAAACTTTGCTTCTTGAAAGTGCTTTACGTTGTTTCGGTTGCTTTCTAATTGCTATTTGCACAACTCTGAATATGCCCTGTTTACTCATTGCTGGCTGCTAAATCCCAAACTTTTATCCCTTGTAACTGTTATATGTTGAAATGTTTTACTGTCTTGTTTCTACTGTATTACCACATGGTTTTATTGCACGTTATGTATTAATTGGTGTGTAATTTTTAAGTGGACCTCATTGGAGTTCCAAAACTTTAATAAATAAATTGAATTGGATTGAATTTAATTAAACAACAATACACCGAGCACGCCCTTCTGTCCACCGGCCGTTATCCCCTAATATCGTTATATGCAAATTATATGCTTTGAAATCCAAGTGTCAGATCAAACCCTGTGATGAGGAAATACACCTGATTTGGAGCATTGTCTTATTTATTTATTTATAAAGTTTTATATAGCGCGAACATGACCCACAGGGGTATCAAAGCACTTTACAGTACACTGTTATCACACATTTTTTTTTTACATACAATCGGAAATCGCATACAATACAAAAGAGGTAGACCTTGGTGTTTGGATACAATCGGTGGCAAAAAGTCATCAGAGAGTTAAAGTTTTAGGATGTTAATTTGTTCATTAGAAACATTTTCGACAATCAACTGGAAGTCACGGATATTCCCCTTACAGCTAATGTGAAACTCCTCATGTCTGACTACCCGTTAGAATGGTGTGACGATTCACTCAAGTAGTTGGCATAAAGATAAACCAGGAAACGCAATTGGTCATCCGAGAGAAATATGGGACTGCTGTTATCCACATAAATGAGCAAATCCCATGCTAGATAGCCCTGTCTTGCTTGCCTCATGAAAATGGTTATATTGGCCAAACTTCTTCATCTCTTCATAATGTACCCTTTGTGCATAATAAATTATTTTTCTGTACATTAAAAACGCAATTGATATGGCTGGCATGGCCAAGCAAACAAGCCAGGATCGGCTGGGACACGCTGACTCTCCCTTTTCACTTAGGTGGCTTCGAGGCACCTGGCCCTGAATGAAACTATTTGTCTGCGCAAGCACACTTCGCACACTATTGGTTCTGTCTCACCATGTTGCAAATCAAGTGGATAGCATGGATCTTCTGCTCATGTCACTCTCATGATTGCCTGATAAGGCATCTACCACCGCTTGCACGATCAGGCCTTGGGAGGCTCTGTCTGAGAAAAGTGGGATGGGTCTTATGTATTCCCCCAAACTCACACGATGTCACCACCCATTGCTGCCAGTGAAACACGAACCTGTGGCCTGGTCTTAACTCTGTAAAGTGTGTTTTACACACTGGAGTGACATATACAGGAATGATGCCTACATCTCACCTGAAAAGTTTAACAGGCCCTCCTATCCCTCTCCCTTGGACGCGCTCCTCTACTATTGCCTTCGCAGTGCAAGCTTGCGGCAGACCCTGGCTTCCCCTCAGAACCTAAGCCTTTCCTAGAACTAGATAAACTACTGAGCGTCACAAATGCGAAACATCGGATATCTATATTGTACTGCGCAACGCAGGACGAGATTCCAGTGAGCGAGCGCTCAGCTAGAGTTACTTGGGAAGAAGACATGGGAATGGAAGTATCTTCCACTACCTGGAGGTTCTGTTGTGCCTAAACGGGCATGATATCCTCGAGCAGTAAGCTATGACCTATACATTGTAAATTCCTCTAGCGTGCATCCTATACCAAGGCACTATGGCATTTTGGTCTTCCAGAGGACTCTGGCTGTATGAAGTGCAGGACACTAGAAGCTGACTTTTTCCATTTGTCCTGGTCTTGTGATATGGTATGGAACTATTGGAAAGAACGGTTAGCCACAATGTCCATTATGATTGAATGTGACATTCCGCAACACCCCCACAGTTGCCCCTTTGGAGTGGGTGTTGGTAATCCTCGCAGTCCATAAGAGCCTGCATGCACTGGCGCTATTATTATCCAAGCATTGCATTTCTTACTGTTGGGTCAAAGAAGGACGCCTAAAGCTCAAACAATGGCTAGACTCATTGATATTCTGCAATGATTAAGTAAGTAAGTAGTTTTATTTGTACATGATTAATTAAAATCTTTACAAAACAATAAATGCATGGATAAAAATTGTTAAAAGTTAATTGTACGCGGTTTCTCGGTATTACAAATTTAATTAATATCAGTGTCTTAGCTGCCCATAAATGTTTAACAACCTTCAAGAACTCTTTTGTTTTTTTTCAACTAATTCAAAAAACTTTACGACTCGACAATTTAATTTTGTGTTAACGGGGTTAAAACACAATTTGACAGCCTGCCTGCATGTCTATACACCATGTGATTTGAAGGAGGGTCGTAATAGGTTGTGTCTTAGTCTTTCAGTTTAGGACAAATACACATCACATGGATGATGTGCTCCTTGTCAGCTTTACACAGACGGCACTGCTGCGAGAAATTTTGTTTTACCCACGGTGGCAGATGTGGGATTATCGGAATTGTGCCCAGGCGTAATTTTAAAAACTTTCTTTCGTTTTTAAATGCATTCCAATGTTAAAATATGCTTGCGGTTGCATTCTTCCATAATCACCGAGCGTGATCCAGCCGTGTCCTCTTTTTGCTAATGAGTCCTTATCCTCAATGGAGGAGATGATGCGTGCTGATTTTTTCGCACCTTTTTTAAGAGACAAGAGGTCTGTTGGGATATCTCAAAGGTCAGAGAGACCCAGGACTTGAAGTGAGTCAGATAGATAGTCTGTAGCTGAGGATTTACGATGTCGGAGTAGCTCTTCCCATACGTTGGAATTTAGAGAACCAGACTTAGCGCTGCAAATTTTGTGCCAGCTGATAACATACACACTGCGCCTTCCTAGTGTTCGTTTCAGAATACCAAATTCTAACCGAATTTGTGCAGGCGAGACATATCTTGGCAGGTTGAAAATAGCCCTGTATGAGTTAGCTATTACTTTGTCCAATACTTCAGCGTCCTTCCCTTGAAGGGATTCACTCCCATATGTGAGAGTTGGTTGTAGCTTTGCACGCAAAACCTGGAGAAGAGGGTTGAGCGTTAGGTCAGGGAGTTTGGCCTTGAGAGATTTTATGGCCAGATAAGTCAGTAACAAATCCAAGTGAGGTTTGAACGAGGTCTTAGAGTCCAGAATTTCTCCCAAATATTTTTATTTAATTTAATTATTTAGATAATTTATAAAGCGCATGAATCGCCCCACATGGGGTATCTCCGCGCTGAGGACAATGGAGGTAAAGATCATCTCGCTCAGAACAGGAATGTCTTCAGCTTCTTCCTGAAACTGAAATAGTTGTGGGTTAAGCGAAGTGTTTCGGGTAGCTGGTTCCAAATTTTTGGCGCAAGTTGGGAGAAGGCTTTGCCCTCCCCATTTGGTTTTCTTGAAACGGGGAATGACTAAGAGGCCTTTGCCTTCTGAGCGAAGCTTGCGCGTAAGGATATATATCGTCAGCTTGTTCGATAAATAAATTGGACCCAGCTGGTGGAGGCCTTTGAAGACTAAGCAGCAGATTTTGAAGTGGATACGTTTGCAGACCGGGAGCCAGTGCAGTTTGTGGAGAAGGGGGAGGGAGGGCGTGCGACGGTGAGCGTTGGTGACTAGGCGAGCTGCTGTGTTTTGGACCACCTGTAAGGCAGAATCTTTGGCTGAAATAAGAAGAGCATTGCTAAAGTCCAGCCAACTTAATACCAGAGCGTGTATAAGAGTCTTACGGGTGGTAAGGGGGAGAAAATGAAACACTTTCCTGAAAAAAGAATCAGGGCATGGAAACAAGTACGTTACGTGAGTGCTATGTGCTCCTCCATATTAAGTTTATTATCCACGAGTCCCCCAAGGTTTTTTACCACCGATTTGGGGGTTGGAGCCGTGCCTAGTTCTTCCGGCCACCAGCTCGGAGACCAGCTGGTGACTGCCTCCGTGAATAGCATGATTTCTGTTTTACTTGTATTAAGTTGGAGGAAATTTTGACTCATCTATGCCTTAATTTTGAGCATGCCATCAGAGAATATTTCGTGGATATTGGGATCATCTGTATCATAAGCAAGAAGCAGCTGTCTGTCGTCTGGGTAGGAGACCGGGATAAACCCGATCTCCCTAAGCAGAGCGGCCAGCGGGGCAATATAAATATTAAAAAGGGTGGGGCTGAGACAAGTGCCCTGCGGGACTCCCTTGGTTACAGAGGTAGTCTTAGCTTTGAAGAGGCCCAGATTAACGGTTTGGGTTCTGTCCTTAAGAAAGTCTGTTAGCCAGTCCGGGGCTGTATCCTGAATGCCGATGGTGAGCAATCTGTCGAGGAGGATCTGATGCGAGATAGTGTCAAAGGCGGTGGATAGATCGAGCAGTATGGGAATGACTGCCCGATCCCCGTCCGCTTGCAATCTAATATCATCTAAAACCTTGACCAACGCAGATTCCGTGCTATACCGGGGACGGAATCCCGACTGAGAATGGTCGAGGCAATTGGAAGTCTCAACGAAGGAGGAGAGATGCCTATTGATATGTTTCTCCAGCAGCTTGCTATATAGCGGGAGCGAGGAGATTGGTCGGTAATTTGTGATCACATCCGGTGGTAATTTTGGGTTTTTCCTAATTGGCATTACTTGTGCATCTTTCCATTCCTTCGGAAGTTTGCCCTCAGTGATGGAGCTATTGAAGACAACCCTCAGAGGACCAGCCAATTCAGCTGCAAGAGTCTTAGCAATTTTAGCCGGGATAAGGTCTTTAGGGGACCCTGACTTGGCTCATTTAAGCAGGGTCTCGGTTTCTTCTATGGTAAGAAGGGGAAACGTTCTTAAAGAGAGCTGAGAATGCACGGAAAAGCTGGTCTGAGGGGTGGCTGAATCTGGCTCATGGGGACTAGGGGGAAAAAATTTGGCGTAGATGTCCTCAATCTTCTGCGTTAAAAAATGGCCTATATTGTCACAAAGGAGTTGGGACGGTTCGTCCTCAGGGTTACAGGCTTTAGGGTTGACTAGGGAATTAAGAATCTGGAAAAGTGTTTTGGAAGTGTTATCAGCTTGCTCCAGTTGAGATGCTATGTGTTTTTTGCGGGTATTTCTAAGATTCTTATGATATTTCTTCTGCATCTCTTTGAAGTTATCCCTGTCTGATTGTGTTTTGGATCTTCTCCAGATACGCTCCAATGCTTTACATATGCTTTTTTTCTGCCTTCAATTCTTGTGTGTACCAGGAGGCTTGGAGCTGACTGGCCTTGGTGGCAACCTTTTTTAAGGCTATGGTAGTATCTAAAGTGTGATTAATAGCCTCCTGAAAGGATTTAAGGTGCACCTCGACTGTGCTATCAGGGGATTGCTGGAAGGCGTGGAATGCTTCTGCAAAGGAGGCCGGCAGAAGTTTGTGCCATTGCCTGAAGCTACGTGTGCCTTGTTTTTTATTGGGAGCGGTCACCTTGGGGCCTACTAAGTCAAATATGATCATATGATGGTCCAACCAGGTTAGTGGGAGTGTTTGTTTATAGATAAGGTCTAAAGAATTCGATAGTACCTGATCTAGGGTGTGACCTGCGTTATGTGAGGATGCATTGTTTTTCGCAATCAGGCCTAGATGGAGCATTTCTCAGGCAAAGTGCATGGTCTCTACATCAAAGATATTTTCACTGTGGATGTTAAAGTCACCTAATAAGATTAATCTGATGGTGGAGATAACATGGGGAGCAATTATATCTCTGAGAGAGTGTTGATTGACTTAGCAATAGGGCCAGGGGGACGGTATACGAGTGTGCCTTTCCAGCTAATCTGTGAATGGAGATCTATCCTAAATACAATAACTTCTAGGTCTGTGCTCATATGTTGGTCTACGATGATTGCTTTGATAGGGTCCTTATAAACAATAGCAATTCCACAACCCGTTTTCTTGGGTCGATCTAATTTCAGGATCCTATATCCGTCCGGCAAGGCTATAGCTATAGCGGGGGCGGAAGTGGTCTTGATCCATGTTTCTGTAAGAAACCCAAGGTCAGGTTTCGAAGAGGTTAGAAAGTCCAGATGTGGATCGCATGTTTAGGTAAAGACCGCACGTTGGCTAAGAAGGCTGTCCAAATGTGGTCAGCCTGAGTTTCCTCCGTAGCTTGGGAGTTATATATTGGGGTGCTGGTGTCATCGTGAAGACTGTAGAATTTACAGTGGTGACAGGAAATAGGGCCTTCTAAATATAAGGGGAACTGATGTTTGCAACGGTGGAACAGGGGAATAGGGCAGTCCTGGTTGTCTACATAGTTGTCGTGGTTTAGAAGCTCTTGCTTAGAGTAAGTGATCCTCGCCTTAGCCATGGGGTTGGGAGCCCCATTTATGGGGCGACTGACATGGTGGATGGCACCTGGCGGCGGACTGGCGCGGACGGGCGCTCGTCCGCTGCGCGGTCGGATAGCTAGCGCCATATATACCCTAGAGGGGCGGGCTATGCAAAACAACTGGTCCGCACCCGCCCGTCCTCCCAAGATATCCGCTTACCCCCGATGCGTCCCACGGCAGTACCTAGTCGTCTGCGGAGAGCGGGGTTCAAAGGTGGTGAGGAAGAGACGGTAAGTGACGGGATGCCCCAGGTTTAAAGTGCAAGTAGTGCAAATGGTGCCGGAATAACTGTTTTAAAAATATAAAAACAGTCTAGTCTAGTTCCCCGGCTTTCGGCCTCAGGGAGAAGAGATTACCTCTATACAACATTTGTAGGTGGTCACTAGGTCCAACCCTTCTCCGTTTATGTGCCACTTGATTTTCCTTTTCTTTTTGTAATTCACTGCCATGACCTTGGATTTGTTGAAGTTTATTTGCAAGGCATTCCTTTCTGAAAAGGAGTAGGCTACATTTAGAAGGTGCTGGAGGCCTATTGGTGTCCGGCTTATCAGTACCAAGTCATCCTTGTACAGCAGGTTTGACAGTGGGATTTTCCCTAGTTTCGGGGCGTGACAGAGGCATTTATCGAGTTGCCCTGGCAGGTCGGCAAGAAAGAGGTTGAATAAAATTGGTGCTAGGACACAACCTTGTTTTAACCCTTTTGTCATTGGAATGGGTTTAGAGAGGTGTGTGCCTGCTCCTAGTTTAACTTCAATCCAGGGGTTTGAGTGGAGTAAGATCAGCGTGTCTAAGAGATGTTTGGGTATTCCCCAGTAGTCCAATTTCTGCCAGAGTTTGTTGCGATCCACGTGGTCGAATGCAGCAGTATAATCAATAAAGGAGAGAAAAAGGTTTTTTTAAATCTCTTTTGCTGCTTACAGCAGCAGGGTCAGTGCCATGATGTTGGTTGTGGTCCCTTGACCTCTGCAGAACCCTGTTTGATGGATCAGAATTATTGAGTTTTCAGATGCCCATTGCGTCAGATCTTCCAGTATGGTTCCTGCAAAATACTTCCACATCTATGAGGGCAATAAGCCGATAATTATTTGGGTGTTTCTTGTTGCCTTGTTTGAAAATTGGACTAATTATTGAGCCACGCCAGGAATCAGGTAGAGTCATAGTGTCCTTTATGTTATTGAATATCGGTGTTAATGCTGTGCTCCGGAATGCCGCGTCCGATTTGTACAGCATAGGTGGAATGCCATTTGGCCCGGGGGCTCCTGTCGGTCTTCCCCTGGCTATTTGCCTTTTGGCGTCGGCTGGTATGATGGCCAAATGTCCAGACCTGATTTGGCAATAGGAACTAGGGTCGGGCATAGGTTATCCGTTCAAAGAGATAGCGTGACTCCATTCGTGTGGATTTCTTGGGTCGTAGCCGTTATGCATTAATTGTCTGTTGTTTCCCTCTGAGCTTCTTCGCAGGGTTTTCTTCTCATCGCTTCTTCGCGGCTGTCCTTAGTATTGACGTGCTTAAGTAGGTATTTTGTCCATAATTCCTCCGTTATG
This sequence comes from Lissotriton vulgaris, assembly GCF_964263255.1. Lineage (NCBI taxonomy): Eukaryota > Metazoa > Chordata > Amphibia > Caudata > Salamandridae > Lissotriton > Lissotriton vulgaris. The sequence continues at coordinate 504,496,313 of NC_141700.1, read as the reverse complement.
TTTGAGTTTAGGCCAAGTTGGCCTGGATTCTTTATTCTTTTAAACATTTGCCAGAACCTTGAGCTGTTTTTCCGTTTTACTTCAAAAATAAGTTTCGCCCATAGCTCATAATTTTTTTGTTTTTCCCATTCCAACCAGTTTAAATGTTTTTTGGCTCTCCGCAGGATTGTTTACAAGTCATGGTTCGCTGTGTCCTTTCGTATCTGTCTCAGTATTTGGTTTATTAACCGTTTTTGGATTTTCATTACCGGGGTGACTTGTAATTTGGTTGATGTTTCCTGTCCTTGGCGTGGCCTGTTTGGTGGGCCCTCTAGCAATTTCGCACTGGCGTTTAGCAAAAAGTTTTGCCATACTTCTGTCAACTTTGTGGGACTTGCCATCTGAGTAAAAAGAGTTTTCGCTTCGAGGCTTATGGAGTCGATGTTAGAGGGATTGCACCTTAGCCGCCTTAGATTTGAGGTCACTTCAACATCGATGCCTGTGTGCGGGTCAGTCCCCAGAAGTGAATCGACTTCTATTGTGGCTTCTTGGGGCAGGTGGTCTCTAAGGTCGCTTATCCCTATTTTGAACGCCGTTACCCTACCAAGCATATTTAGAGATGTGAATGTGTAGTCCAGATGTGAGGATTGCTTATCGGAATGAAAGGTCGCGAGAGGAGGTGGATCGTCTTCAGCATAGCGCCCATTCAAGGCTCTTAAGTTGAGATTTTCTAGTTGGCGAAGTAGGTTTTTTGAGCAATTTGTGGATTTATTGATTTTTGCGGAGCCCTGTCTTGGGACTTCCCATGCAGCACTGAGTTCTTGGTTAAGGTCGTCCTCTGAATCCGAGCTAAAGAGGAACATGTTAAAGTCCCGTGCCAGGATGAATAAATCAGAGTCCTCTTCGTCCATTATTTTTTTCAAGGCTTTTATCAGTTCATTGCCAGCTTGTCGTTTCTGTTTGGGGTGGATGTGAGTATTGATTATTATCACGTCTTGAGGCTGTTTATTTAACTGAAGTGAGATCTTTGCCACCTGTATTGCACTTGGCGTGGGTATTTGAGATTCTATAGTCCTAATCTCGCCTATTGTAGCAATTGAGGCAGAAATCATTAGGCCCCTGATCTGCGGCCGAAGATGGAACTTTTGCTTGCTGGAAGGCAACAAGATGTGAACCCTTGAAGCTCAATTGCCTTTTCCTCCCAAGTTTCTTGAAGTAGTAGCAGGTCGAATGATTTCAAGTATTGTACAAACTCAGGGTCGTTGCTTTTGCTAGCTAGGCAGTTGATTTTCCAAGTACATATACTCATTTGCCTGGACTTTCCTAGGGGATAAACAGAGTTATTACCTCTTTGTCAATTTGTACGGTTGACTGTGTTGATGATGCGTTGGATCGACTTCCAGTTCGAAGGGATGGTCGACAAGGCACAGCCAATGTGCCTTGGTTCTTGTCCAGAGAAAAATATTTTTGTATCTTGAGTGTGCGCTCTTGGAGAGCTGCTCCTTGCTCCTTTTTAGGTCTCGCACTGCGAACCGATCGCAAAGCGATCGTCGCTGAAAGACTCTATTGTAATCATTTCTGCTTCCAAGGAGTCAATGGAGACAGGAGACAAGTGATGTGCACGCGCGCGTAAATGGATCAGGTCACGCGCGCTTCCTGTCTCCCATGGCTCCTTGGAAGCAGACACACATGCACGCACACACACACATACAGACCCCCCGCCACGCATACACACACGCATGCACACACACACATAGAGAACCCCCCCGCAGCCGCGCATAGACGCACGCACACACACACACATAGAGAACCTCCCCTCCTCCCCGCCGTGCGCACACACACACACACACACATATACATACAGAACCCCCCGGTGCTTACACACACACATCCCCTACCTCTGCTCGGCGTGTCTTCTCGTCACAGCTTGCGCAGGGACAATCAACATGCACGCGCACGGCGAAGGCGTCTCCTGCGCTACAACTGTGGTTTCGGTTTCGCGGCCTAACCTTGCCTTTGGCTGTACTGCCGCCAACCGGCACTTGATTAGCTGCAGAGCAATTACACAGCTTTGTCCCTGCTTCTTGAAGAGTTCCCTAAGCGAGCAGTACAGATTCTTCTGGTATGTTGGAACCATCTGCAGATGTTAAAATAAGCATTCTTTTGTATTGACAAAAAGCAAGGCGTAAATGTTTGAAAGTACTGCATACTTTCATTGTATTGCAGTTTCGTTACTATCGTTTATTTTCTGTCACTGCTGGCACGTTTCTGTACCCGCTCTGTTCTTTTCGTTAATTTTCTATCTAAAGCTGACTGATAAAGTTTAGTGTATGAATTGTAACCGGAAGTAGCTATGGCAAAAGATGGCGTATGCCGGTAGCACACTGCTCCTGCCTCGTATGCCGCTTGTTTACTTCCGGCTCCGCTGACAGCTGCTGCCTGACCATGAGCGACATCGTGGGCAAGACTCTGAGTTCTTTACCGGGGCTGCTGGCGCAGGATTCCGGGGCCGGTAAGCTGGCGGGAACCTCCAAGCTGGGCACCCTGATCCGCATCATCACTGCGCTCAGCTCCAGGAAGGTGAGGAGAGGAACCATTAGCGTGTAGCATCCTAAAATTCCCCCAGGCATCATCACTGCGCTCAGCTCCAGGAAGGTGAGGAGAGGAACCATTAGCGTGTAGCATCCTAAAAATCCCCCAGTCATGGTAGGAGGGGCAGCTCGTCTTTTCGGGCAAGGGTCAGTGTGGCACAGTCTGGAGCAGTGTCTCCCTCCCACGCAACATTGGAGGGGAGGGCTCAGCTCATTAGGATAGTTCGTTTCATCCTGCTGCTGGTCTGACTGCAAGAGCAGGTTTTGGGGCAGAGTTCTATGTAGTTCTTCCCTAAAAAGATGTCAACAAACAGTTGTGTCGCCTCATCTTCACTTTGAGCATCTGGCGACAAGCAGAGGTTGGGCGTGCACAACATAACAAGTCATGAATAAACTCACCTCCGATGACAGAACTCTCCCAGGTCAAACCCCCACCCAAGTAACTTGCAACGCTCTCAATCTCTTTTTCATTGAGAAAATCAATAAAATCAAAGCCTCGATCCCCACCTCTCCTCAGACTACCGCTTCCGATACTCCCCCCAATAACTCTTCTGTCTTCACCGACTTCCCTACCCTCACTACTGACTCCTTGATGGAGCTCGCGTCCCGGGTAAAATCGGGCCCCCCAAATGATGGCTGCCCTCCTCCGATCCTACGGAGCATCTGTCACTCTCTTCCCGAATGCATCTTACCTCTGCTGAACGGCTCGCTCAGCACAGGTATTGTCCCCAGCACCTTCAAAGAGGCCATCCTAGTCCCACTACTGAAGAAACCTGGCGCGGACCCAGCAGAATTATCCAACTACCGCCCCATATCACTCCTACCCTACTTCTCCAAACTAATCGAAGCGCATGCCACTCGATGCCTCTCCAGCTTCATCGAGACCTCGTGCTACCTGGAGCCCAATCAGGCCGGCTTCAGGCCAGCCTTCTCCACTGAGGCTGTCATCTTGGCTGTCCTCGACACGCTAAGGAGGAACGTCGACTCGGGGACTCCCCAGGCCCTCGTACTCCTTGATCTTTCGGCAGCGTTCGACGCGGTTGACCACAACATCTTGCTTCACCGTGTCGAACAGGCTGGCATCCAGGGCCCTGCCCTTAGCTGGATTCAGTCTTTCCTGACTGGCAGAACACAAGCCGTCCGCTTGGGCCCCTATACAGCGCCCAAAACCCCTACGTCATGTGGAGTCCCCCAGGGCTCCTCCCTGTCACCTTTACTGTTCAACCTTTACCTCCGGCCCCTAATCCACTCACTCCGAAACTGGGACATCACAGTTTATAACTATGCCTATGATCTGCAGATCATCTTTCCACTTAACTCCCCAAACGCTGTGGACAACTTCCATTCCGCCATGCTTCACATTCAGGAGTGGATGAACTGCAACCAACTGAAATTAAAACTTGGGAAAACCGAGCTCCTTCTCCCGGGCTCCAGCCCCTCTTCCTGGGGAACCCAGTTCTGGCCCACTGAACTGGGCTCTTCACCGACCCCCGCGAAATCTGTGAAGAGTCTCGGCGTGACCATCGACGCCGAACTCTCCCTCCGATCTCAAGTTGGTTCCGTGATTTCATCTTGCTCGTTCCAACTCCGAAAGATTCGGAAGGTCAGCCACCTACTTCCTCCAGCTGCTCTGATCCAAGTAATCATCTCCCTTGTGCTCTCCCGCCTGGACTTTTCCAACTCCCTCTATCACGGACTTCCTAAATCACTTCTCCACCGCCTCCAGGTAGTCCAGAACCAAGCAGCTCGCCTCATTTACAAATCTCCCAAATGGCAATCGGCCAAACCCCTGCTGCACAAACTGCATTGGTTGCCTATAGAACAAAGAGTGGCCTTCAAGCTGGGCTGCCTCACGTTCAAAGCTCTCCACTGCACCAGCCCCGCTTTCCTGACTTCACTCATCAACCCTTACTGCCCAATTCGCAATCTGCGCTCTGCCCATCTTCACACGCTTGTTGTACCCAGAACCAGAACAAATAAATTTGGTGGCCGCAGGTTCGCCCTCCTGGCCCCGAAGTTTTGGAATCCTCTCCCCCTGACCATCAAATCTAGCAGCTCCCTTCTTTATTTCAGGAAGCAGCTCAAAACCTTCCTCTTCCCCCCACCCTGCTAATCCTGCAAACTTCCAGCCTGTGTTTCACCTCTGTTCTATAGCGCCAGGAAACCCATGGTGTCAGCGCGCTCTACAAATATCACATAACATAACATAACAAGGTGTGGGGGGGGGGCTCAGACTGTGACATCACACTCCAAAAGGGAGGATGCTTTCTGCTATTATAAAGGGTCCTGCATGCTACTACATTTGTATCACTGATCAAATGCAGATGGACATTACCGTCATTATCCCACCTCACAAACTGATATTAGCTGCCACGTGGGTAAATGCATTGGGTGGCCCCTAATGTCAGTCCTGCTCTTTTGGGCAGCAGCGTATTGCATTCTGGGTCTTGTAGTTTCACATTTAACTTTGCAAGTATGGGATTTAACATCCGGTTTTTCAAGCACACTTCTACTGGCTATTGTTTTGTTTGTTTAACTGTGTTTGCGCTGCTCTGCCCGTTGGCGCCCAGTCCGTTCTGTGACAGACATAGGGATCGAAAGTATAGTGGCCCGACCCATCGACATACTCGTTTCTCTCTGCAATCTGCTCGATTCACTATTCCCTGGTCTCTCCCTTGGATCACAGCACACCCTCTAGTGTTCCTTCCCTTGTCCTCTCTTCTGCTGAACCTCAAACCTCCAGAGGGGAGCGGGTCTTCTCCTTTGTTCTCGCCCCTCGTCTCAGCCTCCCTCTTTCACGTTACTGTCCCTCTTCTTATGTTGCCGTTCGGACACGCTCGCTGTTACTCCTTCCTTGGAACTAGTTACAAAGCAAAATGCAGTTGTCAGGTGTGAAAATGCAGCACGAGTAAACGTGTGAGGGGACAAAGAAACAAAAAGCCTGAAATGCTCAGGAGTAATTGAAATTAGGTCAGAAAAATTGTGCAGCTACAGATTAAGATGTTCATTTAGACTCCAATGAAAACAAGCATTTGCAATGCAATAGGTCTCGCATTGACACAAGTCTGAGCTATTGACATTGTAAATAACAATGCCTTTTATTTATGTTTTTAAAAAAAAGGCATTGTTATTTGCAATGTCAATAGCTCAAACTCACGTCAATGCAAGACCTATTGCATTGTAAATGCTTGTAATACTGAGTTGGTGTTTTTCCGTGTTGGTGACCTGGTAGGGAGCAAAAAAGGTGTCGGATAGGGAGGTTGCTTTTCAAGTCTCAGGTTAATCCCCCATTGTTTGAACGTTGCTTCTTCTTTCAGAATTTTCTTGCCCGTTTCAGTGGATTTCCAAGTTGCTTTGGTTGTTTCTGAGCATTGTGGCTCATTACTTGCCGTAAACTCTATTTGAAGGAGACCTGGGGAGCTTATTTTTCCTAGGCTTGTAATCAAATGTAAAAGTCTTAATATGTTTCCCCTGTTCAGTGTATCATCCCTGCCTCGGGACGTGTATTCTGGAGTGAAGAGGATGATAGTCGGACTGTCCTGGTTATGCTCTATTGTTGGTTTTGTTGGTGGGCCATCGTGGTCAAGATACTGGTTTTGTTGGTGGGCCATTGTGGTCAAGATTCTGCCATGAATGACTTGAGTTGTATGCCGAACTTCTACCCCCCCCCTCTTGTTCAAGGGATGTCTGCGACCCTCTCAGGAAGTATTTCTTACAACACACAAGTAGTGATGATGACATGTTTCATTAACATCATGGAGTTCCTATGCTTCAAACACGGTCTCTGCAAAGTTCCACATTAAGATGACACACACCCTGAACGTGAAGTGCTGGAAATGGGTGGGCAGGTCGACTGGACTGGCCTGGGCATTGGACATACTGTTGTCATAATCCAGTTGCTAACTAGTACTATGCCTTTTGTTTTACATGTGCTCTGCGCATCAATCTGTTTCTACTGCTCTGCAATACATATATAGCAAAAATCCGGTGCCATGTCTGAAATGATGAACTTTCTTAATTTTTGTTCCTTTCTGTAACCTTATCTTGAAAATATAAATAAATGAATCTAAAAAAGGTCTCGTATGAGATGGTTGCACAAGTAGAGAGATTTATTTCTCCTTTACAGCAAGTGTAATGAACCTAAAGTAGTCACGTGACAAGGTATGGTTAAATTGAACCAGTCAATAAGAGCAGCCTAGATGTTGGAAACCAAGGTATGGTTCTTTATTGTCTCTCTTGTTGACCAGTACATTCAGTGGTATAAAACTATTTTACACACCTCAGAATATTGTTAATGTTTTTAACATTTAAATGTTGCTTCAAAGTACTTGTGTACTAGCTGTACTTGATGCTTATAGCCGAATACAAAGACAAGTGTAATCACATATTCTGAAAGTTTGTATTTTATGAAGTCTGAATTCTTTTGGCAATGATTTGCACACCCAACATGCCTAAGCAGCAACAAATCTACCCTCTACCCTAGATCTCTTTATTATGAACCCCATTACGATGTGGGGTAGAAGGCCATCCGATAGCCCGTCGGTGGCGTTCCATCTGACATCTGCGGCATCGGTCCGCCTGCAGTATTATGATACAGGCGGTCCAAACGATGCCTGCGGGTGGTATTCGAGGAGCCTGTCATGGCAAAGGGCGGATTGTAATCCCCTGAATGAAGGCGGTACCTGCTCAGGCACTGCCATGGGGATTCCGATGCACGTTTCCGATACAGACTTTCTATGGCAGTCTGACCGCCATAGAAAGGCAGTTGGAAACGGACTTTGGGGCTCCCTAGCAGCGTCCCCGTCCCTCTTCGGCCTCCGCTATGAGGCCTGGGTGCCTGCCACACGGTGCATGGATGTTTAAAAAGTGCATATTTCCTTCTGCAGCTTGTGCTGCAGCCCGCAGCACAAGCCGCAATAGGAAATAAGCACTTTGTGACCGCCGTGAAGGCAGTTGCATCCTAATTAGGGTAGCGGCACTGCCGACTCCTTGTCGGGCGGTCCCGTTTCCGACATGATGCCGGTTGGACGCTTGTCCAACCGGCATCGTAATGGGGCCCTATGTGTTAGATTGTTCAGTGCAATTACGTTTTTGCTGCACAATCTCCGTTGTCATGTTTTTGAGTAGTATGGTGTCATGCCACACATTTTGGTAAAAAAGGGTCCTCAATTTTCCTAACAACTGTCCCAATTTTCAAAAGTTGGTTGGTTACAATTCATTTGTGCTCTATGTAGTCCACTGGCTACAGTGGTGTAGCTGGGGACGGGAGTCGTGTCTGTCAACTACCACCATCCCCCCGGCCCCGAGAACAAGTCGTCCGTTGGCCGCCACCCCACCCCCCGAACGAGTCGTCCGTCGGCCGCCACCCCACCCCCCGAACGAATCGTCCGTCGGCTGCCAATATTCCCCCCCTTACCTGCACCCGGGCAGCAAACTTAGGGGCTGCCCCAGGTGCCAGTATGTATAGCTACGCCACTGACTGGCTATGATCTTATAGTCCTGATTATAAGTAGGTGAAAAAGGTATCCCTGCACACTCTGTTAAGTATTATGAGAAGTTGAGATTTGTTTTATACTGCAGGGTGGAAGCAAGTTTTTTGTCAATTCCAGTTACATTCCCTAGTGTAGCAGACATACGTTTCATTCTGGCTGTTTTATCTGGGACCTTTACAAAGCTATAGGATGAGCTGTAATTCTATAGCTGGTATGTTAGATATTGTATACATTCAAGGAAAGTTTGTCCATATATTTCTTTAAGTATGTTTTTATTGATTTTTTAAAATAATACATAGTAGAAAAAGAGCACATATCTCCAAAGTTTCCTATGCATTAGTATAATCATAACCTCGTTTGCACAAGAACAATGTGAAACTATAAGTATACGTTCTGGATTTTGCATAAAGGTTAAGAACTCCAACTGTGGTTGCGTGCCGAGTACGGGGGTTAGTAAATGGGTGGCAGAGGTGTGTCCATCCTGAGGTTAATTATAATTTAGAAGGTGTTTCGGTGGGGTCACCAAAGGGGGAGAGGCATACATGGGGGAGAAGGCAAGATGGGGGAAAGGGAGGCCCACGGGGTCTGCTGCAGGTAAGTGATCACCAAAACCAGCCCAGTAGGGGCCTGCTAAGTTTGGATCGGGTATTAGAGGGGTGGGTCACACACCAACTATTTCCTTCAAGGGGTAGTGCATTAGTGCATCATCTCTAAGTGTCTTGGATAGAGGTTGTCAGAGCACGTCCCAGCGCCCTGCTATTGGATGTTTCTGCAGGCCTCTGTTCGCCTCCCTGCGAAGGGCTTTGCTCTCGGCCCGCAACCATCTCAGCAACAATGCCCGTCAGACTGGGAGGGCGGGAGCTGCCATGGACTTCCAACAGGTCGTGATCACCATTTTTACTAGTTTTAGTGCTAAATCTAGAAATTATGAGAGTCAGTGGTGGCTCCTTTGCTAAGGCAGAGGAGCTTCGCCCCAATGCTTTTTAGCTATGTAAATAAAGGAAAAATAAAATGATAATAACTCAATGTTAATAACACAGAAGGACACCCACTACCTTTGTTGAACTTATTTTCTCGATTTGAAACTGAGTGTGGCGTGCTCCTGGGGTTTCACTTTCTGTTCCACCAAGTGTTACCAAGAGATCAGAATCTAAGACATGATGAAAAATAGTACTTACTTCAGTAAGTACCTATTTATAAGGACAATAATACCAGGTGATTCACTGCAATATGCAGCGTTTTATTAATTCCGCTGTTCTTGGACTATTTTCAATCAATCAATCAATCAAGGCATTTATATTGCGCACTACTCACCCGGAGGGTCTCAAGGCGCTGGGGAGGGGGGTCCGCTACTGCTCGAACAGCCAGGTCTTGAGCTGCTTCCTGAAGGCGAGGTGGTCCTGGGTCAGGCGGAGGTGGGTCGGGAGGGAGTTCCAAGTCTTGGCGGCGAGGTAGGAGAAGGACCTTCCCCCTGTGGTGACTCTTCGGATGCGGGGGACGGCGGCGAGGGCATGGCCGGTCGATCGAAGCTGGCGTTTGGGAGCGTAGAAGTTGAGGCGGCTGTTGAGGTATCCTGGGCCTTGGTTGTGTAGGGCTTTGTGTGCGTGGGTGAGGAGACGGAAGGTGATTCTCTTGTTGACCGGGAGCCAGTGCAGGTCTCTCAGGTGTCCGGAGATGTGGTTGCGACGGGGGATGTCCAGGATGAGTCGTGCTGAGGCGTTCTGGATCCGCTGGAGCCTCTTCTGGAGTTTGGCGGTGGTTCCGGCGTAGAGGGAGTTGCCGTAGTCCAGGCGGCTGGTGGCGAGGGCCTGGGTGACCGTCTTCCTGGTCTCGGTGGGGATCCACCGGAAGATCTTTCGTAGCATGCGCAGGATGTTGAAGCACGTCGAGGAGACGGCGTTGACTTGTCTGGTCATGGAGAGGGAGGAGTCCAGGATGACGCCCAGGTTGCGTGTGTGGTCTGTCGGTTTGGGTGCGCTGCCTAGGGCGGGGGGCCACCAGGAGTCGTCCCAGGCGGAGGGTGAAGATCCCAGAATGAGGACTTCCGTCTTGTCCGAGTTCAGTTTCAGACGGCTGTTCTTCATCCATTCGGCTACCTCTTTCATCCCTTCATGTAGGTTGGCTCTGGCGGTGGCGGGTCGTTGGTGAGGGAGAGGATCAGCTGGGTGTCGTCGGCGTAGGAGATGATGTTGAGGTTGTGCTGGCGTGCGATGGCTGCGAGGGAGCTCATGTAGACGTTGAAGAGGGTAGGGCTGAGCGAGGAGCCTTGAGGAACGCCGCAGATGACTTCGGTGGCTTCTGATCTGAACGGGGGGAGGCGGACTCTCTGTGTCCTTCCTGCGAGGAAGGAGATGATCCACTCCAGTGCCTTCTCCTGGATTCCGACGTGGCTGAGGCGCTGTACTAGGGTACGGTGGCAGACAGTGTCGAAGGCCGCGGAGAGGTCTAGGAGGATGAGGGCCACTGTTTCTCCGTTGTCAAGCAGGGTTCGGATGTCATCGGTGGCTGCGATCAGGGCGGTCTCGGTGCTGTGGTTGGCCCAGAAGCCAGACTGCGAGAGGTCGAGGGATCCGTTCGTCTCGAGGAAGGCGGACAGCTGCTTGTTGACGGTCTTCTCGGTGACTTTTGCAGGAAACGGGAGCAGCGAGATGGGGCGGTAGTTCTTGAGGTCGGTGGGGTCGGCTGATGGTTTCTTAAGTAGAGCGCTGAGTTCGGCGTGCTTCCAGCTCTCCGGGAAGGTAGCGGTGTTGAAGGAGGTGTTGATGATGTCCCGCAGGTGGGATGCGATGACAGCGTCGGCCTTGTTGAAGACGTGGTGAGGGCAGGGGTCGGTCGGAGATCCGGAGTGGATGGAGTTCATCGTGCGGACGGTGTCTTCGGTGCTGATCGGGGCCAGGCGCGAGGGTGGTGGTGGGGGGGCGGTGGTTCGGTTGTGGCGTGCATCGGTTGAGTGCTGAAGCTGTTGTGTATGTCCGCGATCTTGTTGTGGAAGTAGGAGGCGAGGGAGTTGCAGAGGTCTTGCGAAGGGGTGATGTCGTTGTTTCCGGCGTTGGGGTTGGAGAGCTCTTTAACGATGTTGAAGAGTTCCTTGCTGTTATGTGCGTTGTTGTCCAATCGTTCCTTGAATGCAGTTTTCTTGGTGGCGTGGATCAGTTGGTGGTGTTTTCGGGTGGTGAGCTTGAGGGCAGTCATGTTGTCCGGTGTTGGGTCTTTGCGCCAGGCTTTCTCGAGGGCTCTGCAGTTCTTCTTGGAGCTCTTGAGTTCGTCGGTGAACCATGGGCTTTCTTGCTGCCGGGTCTGCTAGGCGGGGTCCTCAGAGGGGCGAGGTCGTCTGCGCAGTCGCTGATCCACTTCGTGAGGTTGGTGGCCGCTTCGCTGGGGTTCGTTCGCTGGTGGGTGGGTTCTTGCTCAGGGAAGTTGTGAGCTGGTCGGCTGTGATCTTGTTCCAGCTTCTGCGTGCAACCTGTTGCTGGTGGTGGTGGATCGTGGTCCTTCTGAAGCTGAAGTGGACGCAGCTGTGGTCCGTCCAGTGGAGTCCGGTGACGTGGCTGAAGGTGATGTCCTTGCTGGATGAGAAGACGGGGTCGAGTGTGTGTCCGGCGTAGTGGGTGGGGGTGGTCACCAGCTGCTTGAGTCCGAGGTTTGCGAGGTTGTCCAGCAGGGTGGTGGTGTTGCGGTCGTTGTTGTTCTCCAGGTGGAAGTTGAGGTCCCCGAGGAGGATGTAGTCAGCGGAGAGGAGGGCATGCGGGCTGACGAAGTCGGCGATGTCTTCGCTGAATTGTGTGCGTGGTCCCGGGGGTCTGTAGATGAGGGTGCCTCTGAGGGTCGTCTTTCAGGCAAACAATGTTTGCGTTGTGATCGCTGTTATAGTAAGATCATATTTCCACCATTTCTTTTCAAACACACGCTACTTTCATGCACTATTTTTAATCACGTCTTAGATTCTGTTCACTCTTTATCGGGTTTCCGACTTTGATTGCACAACTTGTTTTTAACAATTATTTCAGAGCACAGTTCTGTTCCTACAATCTCCGGATTTAAGGCATATTTATGCATGATTTGAGTTGTTTCGCTTAACACCCTATACTAATTTAGCGTCCACTGTGATTCTTTACACATGATTAAACATGTTTCTATACATTTGGATGGAAGGTCTTCCTGTAAGGATTGTATATATTTTTTCTATTCATTTTTCAGAACATACCCCTGATGAAGGGCACATACGATGCCCGAAATGCATTGGGATGGATATCAATATGGGATGGATGTTAATTTGATTTATTGACGTTTTGGTTGTCAAGCCACCAAAGACTTTTACTATGAACTATGTTTTGAACACGTACTGACATGAAAAAAGGATTACAGACTTGTGATTTTTGACGTGTATTAAATACATACCTACAAACTGCAGTGCAAGTTTCTAGGATCTTTAATTTGATTTAAAAGACTGAACCTCTCTATGGTCCCCCGCTGTCCACCGGGGGACAGCTCCTCTGTAGGAGCTGCGACATTGTTAATAACTCAATGTTATCTTCATTTTATTTGTTCCTGCTGCGGCAGCTTTGCGGGTGGGGCAGGACTGCTCTGCTGACAGAGGAGCAAAGGCAGGAGTGGTGGGAACTCTGCACATGAATGTTTAGCCAGCCGTCTTGGTCCGACCAAACATTCATGTGCACTTTGCATGTTCGCCACCCAGGCTGCATTACAGCCTTGGTGGAGAACATGCCCAGGCCCCTAGTCCCCGTCTGAGCACCGAACCACGGTGCTCAGACCAATCACAATGCTGCATTGCAGCATTGTGTTTTGGCTTAGGGGAGCCTGTGTGTGCTTCCTGTTGCGGCTGGAGCAGAGCGACGACAGAGGAGAGGCGCGGCAAAGAGGTAAGTTTAATTTTCTTTTTCTTTACCTCTCACCTCCGATCCATGTCAGCCGCCACTGGTGAGAGAGCTTTGTGTTCATGATGGTGGCGGAAGATCCCCAATGTGCACTGCTCCCAGGAGGGTGGAATAAGTATATCAGTGCAGCATGCTAGAGTTTGGAAAACTTGCGTCCAGAACATTGCCAAGTTTGGACAGTCTCAGAGCATGTGATAAAGGTCTGCCAGGGAGTGATGACATCAGAGGCAGGAGGCAGATGCCCTGGGAAAAATTATTTTGAGTCGGACAGGGAAGAGATAGGCTTGTGGGAGCACAAAGAATTGAAATAATTAAAAACGTGCATTAATGTGAGATGGTACGTGAGTATTAGAGGGCAGTCACCCAATCCCTGTCTTCCAAAATGCATTGGAATTCAGTCTTCTACGTCTCGCGGATTCTCTGTAGGGGGGTTGAGAAGTGAATTGTTGTCTTCTATACAGCCATGGCACACAGTGTCTAGTAATGCCCAGTTACAGGGTGTGGGTCGATTGATGCATAGTTGGCTCATTATCAATCGCCCATATGGTCCGTTGGGAGTACATTAAGAATTGTCCCTTGTGAAGTAAATAGTTTTGGGTGAGATCTTGGAAGGATTGGAAATGACTGTTTTCAAATAGATCTCTGATGGTGGTTATCCAGGTGTGTCCTGGGTGCCAGGAGTTGAGTGTCTAGGTGTTTTTTTTTGTGGGAGGCCCAGCAGCATGAGGAGCTTTGGATTTTGTAAGGATACAGAGTCCGTTCAGGAAGTAGAAAGCTAAATTGCTAGGTGAGTGACAAGTTTAGGGAGACCTCTAGGGCTACGTATCACCGGAAGGGTCATATTAGATATCACTGCCTGGGTCAGTGGAGGAAAATAAGTCCTGGTCTTCACCAGCCTCTCGCCCACAAACCACCTGGAGAGCTATTGCAGTTGGGTTGCCACATAGTATGTTTGGAAGTGAGGGCCTCCCAGGCCGCCCTGCTTTGAAGGGAGCCGTAAAAGTGATAGAGTTGTATCGGCAATGAGTTTCATTTCTCGAAAGAAGCATTATGGAGGAAGTAGAGAAAGGCTGACTAAATATTAGGGGAGTCTTGGGGCCACCATCTTGGAGATGGGAACCGGTCTTTAAATGATTGTGGGAGTGTTTTCCCAAAAGTCACCTGGGGTCACAGTAAGGCCATCCCCTGGTAAGATTGCCATCTCAGAGGTCGTTACACTGTGAAGCACATAAACACCAAGGTGTCTGAAGGGATGACCCTCCCATCTTACCTGGTCTGCTCCAAGGGAAAGAGCGACCGGGGGAATGTCCCAGCATAAGGGGAAAAGAAGAGATTTGCCTTTATTGATGAGGAGACCAGAGGTCCAACGGAATGTCTCTAGGACTTGAGCGATTGTATCAAGTCTATCCCTAACGTCATGGACGCATTGGAGACATCATCGCATATAGGGATATGACCAGCAGGACATCTAAGAGGAGGATACCCCAATGCCTACACATCTGGGCTACAAAAGTCTCGATCGTCAGGGCAAATAAAAGAAGAGAAAGGGGGCAGCCATGACATGTTCCTTAACTGATCTCTATTGGTGAGGAGATATGGGTTCCGCCTTTGATCTGTGCTTGTGGAGTGTCATAAAACAAGCGGACCATTTGTATAAATTTGGGCCCGAACCCGAATCTTTGGAGGTCCATAAACAAATAAGACCAATTAAGTGCATCAACAGCTTTTTCTAGTTCTAGAATAACTCCCCTGAAAATGGTCATTGGCCCGGGGCAGCGTCCATGAGAATGTACAATTTCCAGATATTAAGGAAAGTTGACCTGGTTGGTATAAAACCGTTCTGGTCTAGATGGACCTGGTGAGAGACAAACCCATACAGGGCTGGACTGGGAACTAAAACCGGCCCTGGCAAAGTGCTCGGCCGGCCCCCCTGGAGTTGGGAGTGCAGCTGAGCTATTTGCCAGGGCTAGTTTCGGCCTATTTTGTTACAGGAGCCGATATTGCAGCTATGCTGCAAAAACGTCCCTGTAACAAAAATGGACAACAAGGGGCCCAAAATCGGCCCTCACCCTGGCGCACACTGGGGAAATGCCCGGTGCCCGCTACGGCTAGTCCAGCCCTGAACCCATGTAGTCAGATTGTTAAGACTGATAAGTATTTTGTAATCCATATTTAATAGCACAAATGGTCTGTATGATGGTAGGGTCAAGGGAGTCCTTGTGGGTTTTTAGAATCAAACCAGGGATGCCTTGTGCACTGAGAGAGGGAGTGTTCCAGTATCTAAGGCTTCTTGAATAAGCTTAGTCAACTTTGGGGCAAGAGTCGTTGAGTATGCTTTATAAAATTCAGTCGGGAGATCATCAAGTCCTTGTGTCTTGCCTGAATCCAGGTTTTTAAGGGCCCCTTTTATTTCTGGTGAAGTGATAGGGTCCTCCATGGCTGCACAAATATCTGGTGAAAGTTCTGGCAGATCAATGTCAACTAGGAAGAGTTAGATTTTCACTGCTTGGGGGCCTTTGTAGGAAACTTTGTCCATATTGTAATCACATTAGGTTTTCAGTCACCCTAGTGTTCTGTGAAGCGCATCTGGTTTTTGAGCTTTGGCATGTACGTGCACTTATGAGTCATGATGATGGTTTCAAATTTTCATCTGGTGTCAATGGGAATCCAATTAATTTTCTATCCTGATCCTTGTACTGGGGTGAATGTATGACATTGTTCTACATTCTGTCCATCAACTGTTTTTTTTGCAATTTTCACCCCGAGTGTGCTGGGTATACTCAGACGTGAGTCCCAGGCTCTCCACACCACTGGAGTCAAGCTATCCAGGCTGATGAAGGCTGATAGCCAGAAACCGGTCCTTGGATGCTTGATTCCGGTCTGGGAAAGACATGGCTTGGTAGTTCGGACTGGACTGTTCCCATGAGCCACAGGGTCAGAGCTGATTTGCATATAGCCAGTGTCTAACCCAGGGTGGTGTGGAGTGCAAAAAAAACGATGGATTTAGGCCCAGATCCTTGTACTGGGGTGAATGTATGACATTGTTCTACATTCTGTCCATCAACTGTTTTTTTTGCAATTTTCACCCCGAGTGTGCTGGGTATACTCAGACGTGAGTCCCACGCTCTCCACACCACTGGAGTCAAGCTATCCAGGCTGATGAAGGCTGATAGCCAGAAACCGGTCCTTGGATGCTTGATTCCGGTCTGGGAAAGACATGGCTTGGTAGTTCGGACTGGACTGTTCCCATGAGGCACAGGGTCAGAGCTGATTTGCATATAGCCAGTGTCTAACCCAGGGTGATGTGGAGTGCAAAAAAACGATGGATTTAGGCCCAGATCCTTGTACTGGGGTGAATGTATGACATTGTTCTACATTCTGTCCATCAACTGTTTTTTTTTTTGCATAGTGAGGGTAGGCTTAGACAGATATATAATTTGCCAAGAGAGGCGTATTCATTATATACAGTTTGCTAGTAATGTTGATTACTCTGCTTAGTTGTATATGTTTCCTAATCGCAGCATAACTGCTTCATAATAGGCTACGATAGTTTCAATAAATATTGTAAACATTCCTTGTGTCTTTCTTTTGTTTAATATGGACATGCATGAGTGAGAAACAAAAGGTAATGATCTATTTTCCAGGGTTCCCTTGGAGACTAGACGGCCATGTTCTAGGTTGTCAAATCACTTATGACTTTGTGAAAGTTGGGAATTCAGGCGAGGCACTGTGAGCTAGTTGGATTTGGGCCTACAGGTACTGATGTGGTAGGTAGAGAGACTCAGTCCCTACATTATGATGTTCTGTTAACCACAACACAGTTCTGTTTCCCAGCAGAATCCCTGCGACCGGACCTACAACCTGTGTATCGCAAATTCACTTTAATGGCCTTTATCTTTATCCTTGACTCATGTCCTTATTTTATTCTCTTTACCCTTCGTAAGTGCTTTGAAGTGGCTGCTAGTTAGCAAACCAATGCCACTCATTAAGTAAATAAATACCTATCTTTGATTACCTCCCACACCCAGCAACAGTGCATTCTCTCCCTCTCCGAGTAAGTTGGGCCCTAAATGGTACCTTTTCTCTCAAGTTATCCTGCCACTGGTACTTTCTCCCCTGGCTGACTACTTTGGTAACTTCCTGGTACCATCTCTCTTGACATTGTCTCCTTATCTGTGTTCCAAAATCAGATGATCTCCGTCTCAGATTGGCTTATCTAACACCTGCTTGACTCCCCTCCTCCACTATTATCTCTTCTAGACAAAGAGGCCAGCAATATGATTTGCCCAGAGTGATTCCTCTTATTTCTGTGGACAGGTCTTGCGTATCTGTGTTTGTGGAAACAGGTGATTATGTTTTTTGAACTTTAACTTTAGATCAGTTCATTAGCCCCCTAAAGCCATCATTGGTATGAGAATGTTGTACCACGTTTGGTTGTTGATTTTTTGGGTGACCAAAGTAATTTTGCTGTTTGTTACATTTTTGGCAGGCTCTCAGCTATTCTGGCTCAAACCCACTCACTTGTCCCCCTGGTCCTAGGGGAACAGGAGAAACTAGGATTTAAAAAATGTATGTCTAATAGCTTTCTGGATATGTTTGTAGTATTCTGTTTGGTGCCTCAGTTCCAGTGAGGAGTGTGATCGGAGCCACAGCAAGAGACTCAGATCCAAAGGCTTACAAGGACAGTAGAGAATCTGTGATCTTTCCACCATACGTTAAGATTGTACATGCAACTATGTAAGCCTTGTAATTGTGTTTGGGTTTATATTCCATACAGAGAGAATCCTCGGACCTTCTGTTTATATTTGTTACTCTTCATTTAAGTCCATTTTATTAGTAAGCACTAATTGCTCAACCAAGCAACGTTTGTAGAAGTAAAATAGTAGTCCAGTCAGAGACAACGGTGCTGATAGGTGCGAGGACTATAGCGTAACCCAATAGCCACTGACAGATTCCACTCAAAGGAGCACACATTAGGTCAAAAAGTGCCCAGAATGGTTGGGACTAGGTTATATTTTAATGTGACATTTGAATAGCATTTATTACCTGTGAGAAAATGGGTTGCTGGTTTACTCAGTGTGAGACCTGGTCAAGCAGCAACCACATTTCTTGTAGGTGTAAGGCACAAGCAAACCCAAATTAACCTGTGCTCAACCTCCTGGTAGCTTGGCATGGAGCAGTCAGGCTTAACTTAGAGGCAATATGTAAACTATTTGTGCAACACTTCAAACAGTGCAAACACCACACAAAAAGATCCCACACCAAGTTAGGAAAAGAGCTTAATTTAGTAAATCAAATAAGACCAAAAACGACAAAAACCCAATCAGTAGAACCAGACTTGTGAATTTTTTTAAGTATAAATTGTAAAATAGCTCCTAAAGCATAAAGCGTCAACTGCTGCTCTCTGGTCGTGCTGGACCGGGTCAAAGTCAAAAGTTCCAGCGGACTGGGATGGAGCGTGTGTTGGATACAGTTCCAGATTAGTCCAGTTGAAGTTTTACTTTCTCAAATTTTGTGGCAAGAGTCCCATTTGCATTGGAGATGGTTGCGGGGAGCAAGGAGAGCATCACAGGCAGTTGTCGGCATGACCCAAAGCGTAGGCTGGTCGTCGCTGACAGGCAGCTGTATTTTCTTGTTGGCGGTCCCCCACGGGCTGTAGATGCATCTTTGCAAAGAGACGGGCTTGTGGCGGCTTGTACTGAATTTCGGTTCAAGCAACTCAGTCTCTGTGTGAGCAATCAATCAATCATATCATTTGTAAAGCGCACTACTCACCCGTGAGGGTCTCAAGGAGCTGGGGTGGGGAATGCTGCTACTGCTCGAAAAGCCAGGTCTTGAGGAGTTTTCTGAAGGTCAGCAGGTCTTGGGTCTGCCGTAGGTGGATGGGGAGGGTGTTCCAGGTATTTACAGCGAGGTGGGAGAACGATCTGCCGCCTGAGGCCGCTCTTCGGAAGTGGGGGACTGTAGCGAGGGCGGCGCGGCGGAGCGGAGCTTGCGGGTGGGGGTGTAGAAGCTGAGTCGTCTGTTGAGGTACGTTGGTCCGGTGTTGTGGAGTGCCTTGTGTGCGTGGGTGAGGATCTTGAAGATTATCCTCTTGTAGACCGGGAGCCAGTGCAGGTCTCTCAGGTGGGGTGTCATGTGGCTGCGGCGAGGGATGTCGAGGATCAGGCGTGCAGAGGCGTTCTGGATGCATTGGAGCTGTCTCATGAGTTTGGCCGAGGCTCCTGCGTAGAGGGCGTTTTCATAGTCCAACCTACTGCTGACAAGGGCCTGGGTGACTGTTCTCCTCGTTTCAGTGGAGATCCACTTGTAGATCCTACGGAGCATGCGGAGGGTGTTGAAGCAGGAAGAGGAGACAGCGTTGACCTGTTTAGTCATGGAGAGGGTGGAGTCGAGGATGACCCCTAGGTTGCGTGCGTGGTCGGTGGGTGTTGGAGCGGTTCTCAGTGCGGTCGGCCACCAGGAGTCGTCCCAGGCCGAAAGGTTGGATCCGAGGATGAGGACCTCCGTCTTGTCCGAGTTCAGCTTCAGTCGGCTGTTCCTCATCCATTCAGCAACGGCCTTCATTCCTTCGTGAAGGTTGGTTTTGGCGGTGTGGTGGTCCTTGGTAAGGGAGAGTATCAGCTGGGTGTCATCGGCGTAGGAGAGGATGTTGAGGTCGTGCCGATGGGCGACGTGGGCGAACGGTGCCATGTAGATGTTAAACAGAGTTGGGCTGAGGGATGAGCCCTGGGGTACGCCGCAGATGATCTCGGTGGCTTCGGAGCGGAAGGGGGAAGGCGGATGCTCTGTGTTCTGCCGGAGAGGAAGGAGGTGGTCCAGTCCAGGGCCTTCCCTTGGATCCCAGCGTTGTGGAGGCGTGTTCGTAGTGTGTGGTGACAGACCGTGTCGAAGGCGGCTGACAGGTCCAGAAGGATGAGGGCCGCTGTTTCTCCGTTGTCCAGCAGGGACTTGATGTCATCGGTGGCGGCGATGAGGACAGTCTCGGTGCTGTGGTTGCTGCGGAACCCAGACTGGGAAGGGTCCAGGATGTTGTTCTCCTCGAGGTAGCGGGTCAGTTGTTCGTTGACGGTCTTCTCGATGACCTTTGCCAGGAACGGGAGCAGGGAGATGGGCCGGAAGTTCTTGAGGTCCTTGGGGTCCGCCTTGGGTTTCTTGAGTAAGGCGTTGATCTCAGCGTGCTTCCAGCTCTCCGTGAAGGTTGCTGTCTCGATGGAGGTGTTGATGACTTTCCGGAGATGGGGTGCGATGGAAGTGCTGGCTTTGTTGAAGATGTGGTGTGGGCATGGATCTGACAGAGATCCGGACTGGATGGTATTCATGATTTTGATGGTGTCATCGTCGTTGATGTTGGTCCAGTAGAGCAGGCGGATGGTGGTCGTGGGGGCGGAGGTCTCAGTGGTTGTCGTGGCGGTCGTGGCATTGAAACTGTTGTGGATGTCTGTGATCTTGCGGTGGAAGAAGGTAGCCAGCGAGTCGCACAGGTCTTGCGAGGTTGGGACGTCGTTGGTGTGGAGCTGGGGTTGGAGAGTTCCTTCACGATGTTGAAGAGCTCTTTGCTGTTGTGCGCAATGTTGTCTAGACAGTCTTTGAAGGAGGCCCTTTTGGTGGATCTGATGAGGTGATGGTGTCTGCGGGTGGCATTCTTGTGGGCGGCGTGGCTGCCCGGTGTTCGTTCATGGAGCCAGATCTTCTCCAGCTTTCGGCTGGTTTGCTTGGAGACCCGGAGGTCTTCAGTGAACCAGCTGGCTTTCTTGTTGGTATGATTGTTGGAGGGTTTCTTGATCGGGGCGAGGGTGTTGGCGCAGTCGTTGATCCACTGTCGGAGGTTGCGGGCGGCGGTGTTGGGGTTGGTATGGTCGGCGGGAGGGCTCTGGGCGAGGGTGGTGGTTACCTGGTCTTCGGTGACTTTGCTCCAGCAGTGGTGATGCATCAGTTGGGTGCGGTGGTACGTGGTGGGTTTCTTGAAGGTGAAGTGGATGCAGCGGTGGTCGGTCCAGTGGATTACTGTGTTAATTCACGTTTATGTGGAACTTTTTTCTCTGTTAACTTCATCTGGCTGCATGCATTTACAATACTTCTACTAAAGCTGTACACATTGTTTAAGCTCCATTCACTCAATATAAGATCTCTTCCCACAGAAAAGGGAGACGACTTCTAACAGTATACTGGAATGATTGCTTTTTATTAATTTGTTTTGTAGGTCAGATGCTTTAGCCTTAGAACGTTTGTGGCATTTCCTATTCATGCTTCAGTACCTTACTTTGCACTTTATAGGCATTATCGGATTGATTTTTTCAACGTAATCTATTTGGTCATTATGATCAAATTCTAAATTTTGTAATAAACACTGCACATTAAAAATAAAGTTAATATACAAGAGCTATGCTATAGTTTACTACTAAACAGGCAGCCACAAGTGCAGTTTCGTTGCAGGCAAAAGGGTCATGATTTGAATGGTGCTGCAGGTGCAGTAGCACCGGGCCCAAAAGGTATCAGAACTCCTCTAAACACATAATATTGCTATATTTGACTACTAAACATGTAGTCAAGATTGCAGTTACCTTGCAGTTAAAAAGGACTTTATTTGAATGGTGCAGCAAGTTCAGTGGCACCAGGGCCAAAAGCTCTAGGGACCCCACTAAACCCAGAATATTGCTTACATTTTAAACTAAACAGGCAATTACAAGTGCAGGTACCTTGCAGATAACAGAGTCATGATTTCAATTGTGCAGCAGGTGCAGTGACACCAGGGTCAAAAACTCTAGGGATCACACTAAATGCAGACTATTTCTAAATGTTACTACTAAACAGGCAGTCACATAGATTTTTGTAGTTCATGTATCGCGAAAAAGGTCAGTCGGATTTTGCTGAAATTTGGCAACTTAGATATTTTGGGTGCGCAGATAATTCTTTTGGGTACTGCAGGTAAGTAGACTAAGTATTTTTTGAGTTATCAGGTTTTCCAACATAGTGATATCTTGCAGCACAATACTACTAAACATTGCAAAAAAGTCCAAAAAATAAACTAGACTACTTTTAAGTTTCAGATTTACTACATAAACAACTAAAACACCAATTATGATCACATGCTAATGGAAACCTATAAACAAATACATAACAAAGAGAATAGTTCTTAATCTACATACGTTATTTTTTCCATGCTCTCTGGCTCACAAAATAAAACTGTGCCCAACAAGCCAAACAAAAACCATCTTCCTTATGTACTCCTTTGCAAGCAACAAAATGGAAGGTGAACTAGCAGAGAGCTACACAAACTACTATGAGGACATGATATTTGGCCATTAAGGAAAAACAATTATCTTAATTATTATAACAATGTTTGACTTTCATTCACTTTGGGCTTCATATGTAGCTAATCCTACTAAAAGTAGCAATGAAACCCAAAAAATAAACTAGACTGCATATGTAAAGTTTCAGAATTACTACATGAACAACTAAAAGGAAATTAATGGTCCGCGGGAGACGCATCGCTACACCTGTGGGGGCACGACTTGGGACTGCAAGCCCCAGAACACAGCGGGGCAGGAAGCTGACCCGCAGCCCCTCCCTCAACAGCACTGGCACCGGCAGGAGCAGTATTAAAACCTCTCACGCCTCCCGCTTTGCGGGAGACGCATCGCTACACCTGTGGGGGCACGACTTGGGACTGCAAGCCCCAGAACACCGCGGGGCAGGAAGCCGACCAGCAGTCCCTTCCTCAGCAGCACCAATAGTATATAATTGACTTTACATTTCCGCAACGCAGGACGCGCGGGGGCAGGCGCCGGGCGAAGCACGGGCCAAGGTCGGGCCCGTCTGAGCCCGTCCGAGACTGTCCGAGGCTGGGCTGGGCCACATCTCTTGGTTTTAGTTATGTTACTGGTGTGCTTTCAAGGATAAGCTGCAGAGACAGTGAGTAGCCGGTTTGCCTAATATATCAAAGCATTCCCCTTTCGGCAAAGGACCTTTTACAGTCCTTGTAGAACTTTGTTGAATTGTTTGATTAATACTTAATTTATCCAATTAGCTTTGTGTTTGCGGTTCGTGGGCTTGTACTGTTTAATACGATATTTTAGAAAATGTCAAAGCATAAAGGAAATAAAACCCCTGTTGAGCACTCCGGTGTAACCATCGACACTTATCTTGTGTGCTATAAATGTCGAAATTGATAGGGCTGAACGCCGACTATCATTAGGTTTGGGTAGTCTGCCCTCCACGCCCCCTGTACCTCTGACTGAACCCCCTGCAGAGCTTAGTCATTCCTCTAGCCCAGGTACTACACCCATTAAGGCTTGTGTTGAGGTAGCCTCAACACCATTGTGTTTAGAGCCTTTAAACGCCCCCAGTTTGCTTACCAGTGAGGCACCCGCTTCTAGAGTGAAAAGGGGATGTAGGAAGCCTCAGCTTAAACAGGGACGATTAGCGTTGGTAAGGGATCCAAATCTACTCCTGCCCCTAGTACAGGAGAGCGACTAGCTAACACTAACCCCAGGGCTCTAAACGATACACAGGTCAACCAGATTATTAACGCCCTGGCTGCTAAAATTGACATATATCTTAAACCGTTGTACGATAAATTAGACTTACTTAATGGAGAAGTCAGCAGGCTAGGTGGGGAATTAATACTCCATAATGAGTTACTTAAAACAATGAAAGATACACCTACGGAACGCCCCAAAAATGTTTGTAATTCACATGTAGTAACATCACCGATAGAGGTATCTGGCACCGTTAGGCGACCGACGACCGATCCTGGGGGCGATAGTAATCCAATTATTGGCAGAAAGGAGAACATACAGGAGATTAAAACCCAGCTAGAGAGAATACCTATGGAGGGGAAACGCACCAATACAATAAATCTACCCCCAGACTGTTCACCATATGTGGCGGTCCTGACGAACGTACCCGTATCTGATCCGACCCTAATGGAAACCCATGATTCACTTAAGAATAAAACGGTACACTAGCTTAACCACCACTGTGGGTTTCCAGTGAATCATGCTGACCAGATCCTTACAACTAGAAGGGTCAATTGTATAGGCCCATCAAAAAAGAATATACGGGGTGATTGTGTTATCATTAATTTAAAAAATCCTCACTATGCTAGTACCTCCCTGATTAGAGCAGCAACGCTACCAATTAATGAACAGGGTGCCTCTCTATGCCTGCTTGGCTTCTTTTATAGCCATCTAATGCATGCACCCCCTAGAGGGACAACCCCGGACCAACATACAACCAGAAGGGCTTTACCACCACAATCCCTGTTTGAGGTACCTGTGTCTAATCGATTCCAAGCACTTAGTATTCTCGATGTGAACGATTGACAGGACCCGGACCGCCTTATAATTGATATGGCGGTTAACTACAGGCTTGATGCTACAGAAGGGAAAACAGAGTGGGACAGGGAGCTGTGGTCTTGGACAATCCACAGTATGTTATAACACCAGGGGGTGAAAGTCATCTTAGCCAAGATAACGGGATCCCCCCTGAAGGTAATACTGTCCAACTGATAGAGCCAGAAGTTATACGTAATACCAAAGGGCTCTCTATAGCCAGCTGGAATATAGCTGGGCTGGCTTCTAAGGGGGAAAAGTTGGGTTGGACGGATTTTCTTAGATCTCATGACATCATCTGTCTTCCAGAGACCTGGTGTACTGAATTGGTTAGCTATGAAGGGTTTGCCTCTGTGGCTGGCAGAGCAAAGGGGGGCCTCTTAACTCTTATATTAACTAGCTTGCCATTAGAAGTAAAAAGGCACATGAACATCGGGTCTTATTTTGCAAATTCTCTGGCTTTATCAAAAACGTGCCCAGAATGTTCTTTTAATACATTTTTATAATAACATCTTTGATAACACACGGTCCAAAGTTATTAAGGATCTAGAGAATGCGATTGATAAGTAAAGTACAGAGGAAAATGTTATTTTTGATCTTATTTGGGTCGGAGATTTTAACATCTCTATATGCCCTATGTCTACCACAAGGGTCTGTGGGGTAAGAAGAGTTACAGGAGAAGATGATTTTCACTTCCCCCACAATTTATATGGCGAGTCATTAAACAAATTTATGGCAGATTATGACCTGGAACTCTCGCAATGTGCAAGAGATGGTTGGGGAAATGTGATCCCTACTTTTACTGGTAGGAATGCAAATTCAATTATAGATCACATCTTGGTATCCTCAAATATCATCCCCCTGTGTACCGTTCCCAGGATTGAAGAATCCTTACTCAGCGGCCATAATTGTATTATTTTGACAGCTGTATTCTGGGAAACCAGGTCTGTAAATACAACAAGAAAAGTGGGTAACATTGAACCGCATAGACCCAATGGCACTAGAATAAAATGGAAAGGGGTGCATGCGGATAAGGTGTTAAAAAATATTGTTATGGATTGTTCTGTTGAGATATATGACAAACTAAATATTAATTGTGAGCCTGCATTGATCTTAATGAATTTTAGCAAAATTAACCATTCTATTGATACCATTTTTACAAAGTTTGGTAACGGGGAAACCACTCATAACAAGGGTTGGTTTGACCATGTTTGCACCTCTTCTCTCTCTCAGTTAAAACAGGCGTTGATGAGTAGACCTAGGGACCCAATGCTAGTAATTAAACGAAGAGCAGATTATAAACTTGCCCTTAAACAGAGGAAAAGAGAGTTGCAACAAGAGACCTGGGATAAACTTACCCAGGCGGCTGAGACCTCAAATTGCCAATTGTTTTGGGCAACAGTTAATTCCCCCTTTTTAAAAAATGAGATGGTCCCGGAGTTAATGTCTTATGTAAGTAGCGGGGCCTGGGTAACCCATTTCTCTGGCATTTTTAAAGCTAGTCATTGTCCAAGCGTTAATTCTATCAAAACTAGTACCTGGCCTGTAGTACCGCTAAATATTACCCTAGAAGAAGTGGAACAAGGCATTAAAGCAAGTAAGGGAGGTAAGGCCCAGGTCCCAGATGGGGTCCCAATTAATGTCTATAAAGCTGTTCCAGCTTTATGGGGCCCCTTATTAACTCTTGTTTTTAATGCCGCTGTAACTAATGGAGTTCCTCCTACATGGGGAGAATCCATTATTATCCCCATTTTTAAGAAGGGGGATAAATCGGTTGCCAAAAATTACCGCCCAATTTCTCTTCTAGACTCCTCCATTAAAATTATGAGTAGGATTCTGGTAGTTAGACTAGAAGAGTGGGCGGAGGTAAATGGGATTTTAGCCAATACCCAATATGGTTTCAGGAAAGGGCGAGGAACGCTTTAACAGTGTATAAATCTAGATTTATTAGTTGGGAAATATACTTAGGATAAGCAAGGTTCCCTCTACCTTTGCTTCACGGATTTAAGCAGTGCGTTTGATTTAGTGGATCATTCGATTTTATGGCGAACCCTACTAGAGCTTGGGGCCCCTGAGTAAATAATCTACTTTTTGGCACGGCTGTATGAAAGATTACAAACTTCTGTACGGTACGGGACTAGAGGGGAATGTACGCCCAAATTTAATGTCAGATGTGGTATCCAACAGGGCTGCGTCCTTGCCCCTTTTTATTAACGAGGTGGACGCAGCGCGTTAATTAGTAAAATCAGATGTCCCACAGGCATGGTGTAGAAGTACCGGTACTGCTTTACGCAGACGATGCCGTGTTATTATCCAGGACCCTAATCGGCCTTCAGCGGCTGATAGACAGGTTCGTAGATTTTATAACCAATAGGAAGTTGCAGATTAATAAGAGTAAAACCTATACTATGGTATGTGGCAGTAGTCGTAAAAAATCTTATTTTTTTTTATAGATGGACAGAAAGTCCAACAAGTGGACATGTTTTGCTATTTAGGAATCACTTTTGCCAGAGACAGAACATGGTCCCATGAGATATTAAATGTCCGGGCAAAAATGGCAAAAGTGTCCACGGAGTCTTAAGATTTGCAGCTAAATTAGGCGATAGACGCATTAGTGACATGACGCAGATCTACCAGTCCAGATGCGTTTTTATCGCACTTCATGGTGCTGGGGTGTTGGGATATTATCCCGATAGTAGTTTACAAATTGAGGAAAATAAGTTCCTCAAAAAACTGCTCTGCCTACCAACTTCAGCACCTACAGAGTTAATCCATAGGGAAGTCGGGATTAGCTATCTGTTGGATCTGATAGCTTAAAGGCCCTTACTGATCTGGAGATCCATATGGCAAAAAGAAGAGACTGCTTTTAATAGATTAATAATTAAAGATTGCCTTGAATTGGATAACTATCTTATGATACCCTGGTTAAAGTATATTGTACATAGCTTCAAGGAAGTTTTTTATTTAAATGTTCTGGATGACCTTAATGCTGTAGCAGAGATGCCCAAAACAGTAATGAGGAATACGTTTCTGTCACACAGATTAAAGAGGTGCCTGAGCTACAGCGGGCAACTAACAACATGTATGTTTTATAATAGTTATTCAGTCTTTGAAGGTTTCCAGACATATTTAAGCCAGGTAACAAGAACTTCACATAGATATGTTCTCACTAGATTAAGGTTCGGGTTAGCGCATCATTTGGTAGCTTTCCCACACTTCAAACAGCACCCGGATGGTCCATGCCCTTGTGATGGGCACACCAAACAAAGCACTCTGCACTTTCTTCTTATATGTGATCTTTATATGAATTTTCGCATTGCTTTTTTAAAACCACTGTTTTTAAAATATGGTACTTTTAATGTGGATGCAGCGATAATGTTGCTTTTTATAATGCAGGAACCAGATATTTGTTTCTTTACTGCAATTTTTATACTTAAATCAATTAATGCAAGAAAGAGCATGATATTTTAACTGCTGTTTTCAATGGTTTATCATCTCTGTATAGTGTTGTCTAAATTTGTATGATGATGTTTTTCCTTTTTTATGTGCTTTTATGGTTGTTTTTACATGAACCGAATAAAGCTTATTGAATATGAATATGGTCACATGATTATGTAAACCAATAAACAAATACATAACAAATACAACAGATGAAAAGAAAGAAATCACATTAAATCCGATTGCCACTCTGTAGTTATATGCAGTATTCCCAAAGATAGAAATTCCTTGGATATTAGCTCCCTAATAACTTTCCACCCGTTTGACGAATCACCACAAATCTTTCCAGACTTATGTCACTTTCTACATTTTGAGATAATCTAAATTTTAGTGGCGAATCATTAAGGGGGTGCATAGATAAAAGGAGATCCCAAAACTAATTTTTCCACAAATGCATTTTCCATAAACTATTGTATTTGACGTAGTGTGAAAATGACTGAATAGATTTACATGAAATTTGGCAGGATTATTCCATATGGTGCAGAGATGATACTTTTTGGGTACTGCAGTTAAGTCGGGTAAGTATTTTTAAAGTACTTTCACAGAATTTCACACAATTTTGTGCAGCTACCGCAGTACATGGCCGTAAACTTATTAAAAAATATATTTAAAAAATATAAATACATTTCCCTACCTACTAAAACTTTAATAAGGTGGTAATAGGTAGGAATCTACGACCTACCTATATCTAGGGCCCTAACACTGAACACAGCCAAATGGTAGTAGAAAAAAAGTGGCAGACTTTCCATTCTCTAATAACAGCCATAACCCAATTATATACTGGCTTGACATAGCCATGTACCACAGTTTACTGCAAAGTTATCACGGTATACCATGGTCCGAAATATAACTAAGGCCTATCTGTATTATTGGAGTGAGGTACACTTGCATCACACATGGTGTTGCATGGGCAATGCAATACGTAAATCAGACTTGCACAGGCCCATAAGGCCACCATGTGTGGCCCTGCATTGATTGGTAAATCTGGAGAAATGCAAAGCAGCGCAATTCTGTCACGGGTCCAATGGTTCCTCGGGAGCGAAGATGAATGATCCACACCCTTCCAGAAAATAACACTTGGAGGACCAACTCTAAGAAGTACTCACAAGTAATTATTCCCCAAAAGTGTGGGGAAAATAAAAGAGTGTCCACCACTCTTCCCCAGATGATGTAGTAAAGATGTTTTTCTGGAATGAACAGGTCAGGAGGGTCTTGCACTGTAGGAGAAAAAAGTACCTACCAGGCATGTAACACTATCACTATAGAGACTTTAGCACACTGATAGCAAAAAATAGAGTCTCACTCACCTCAGCGATTCTCACGTAGTCCTCCAAATAATTAACTTCCCCTTGCAGCACCCCAACACCTTCGGGGTTACAAACTATAAGGTAAGATAATGGACTAGAACAGCAAGACCAAGTTCACTCCAAAGGAGCAGGGTGGACCCAGAAAGAGTGGGCAGGATAAGGAGGCTATGTAGACTGCCAAAGATGTCAAAGCACCGAGGGGCTGACTGGCGCTATGACCCAAAAGAAGGAAAAAATAAAGAAAAACGATTGGATCAGCCTAGGGGTTTTCAAGCAGAACCACACCACAGTGCTCCGTACAACTAAGGGGCCAGGAGGATTCAGTCCAGCTATGGGAGCAATAGCGGAACCGCGGAGACATGATGTCCGGCTTCAGGGTGAAAAGCGGAACAAACACGCACTCCTCAGGGCAGGAAGGGAAGGGGGATCCAGTCCGGCTATGGGAGCAATAGCAGAACCGCAGAGACGTGATGTCCGGCTTTGGGGAGAAAAGCGGAACAAACATGCACTCCTCAGGTTAAGAAGGGATAATGGCCAAAAGACTCTCAGCAGGCAGCGGGTAAAATAGAATGAAACCGCTCACCGAACTGCTGAATCAAAAGCCGATACGCTCGCTTGAGACAGATGCGAGCGGGAACCAACTCGGCACAAAAAAGGGATATGACCGTGGCAATGGTCTCGGACTCGGCAGCGATTCAAAACACACACCAAAACAAAGGAACAGGAAACGTAGCAGGAAAGGGGGCGCGGAGATTCAGGAATAGGGGCGTGGACTTCTCCAAGGGATCAGTAAACCAAGCAAAGACGCAGTGGTGGAGGTGGCTATTAAGCGTGTAAGGGGGCGTCTCAAAATACCACTGGGAAAGGAAGGTCAAAGGACAAGGGAGTATCCACAAATTACAGGTACAACTAAAAGAGATGAGAAGCTATTTTACACATCAAGGCTAGTCTCGTTGACACTAAATCCGTGTCCTAACAAATTCGCTGTTTCTGTTACTTTGCACACCATAATCCACAATGCTGTTAAATTTCACATACATCTGTATGCCACGCCAGTGAAGCCATTCCACTATATGCTATTCCACTCTGCGCCACTCTACTCAATGCCTTTCCACTGTATAATACACAACTCTACACCACTCCATTCTATGGTATCAGACTGTACGCAACGCTACTTCAGTCTTCATCACTCCACTGGACACTACTCCATTATACGCTATTCCCCTCTACACCATTCTATTGTACACCACTTCATTCTACGCTGTTCCACTGTATGCCACTCCACTCTACAGCACTCCACTGTATTCTATTCCCCTGTATGCCACTACACTTTACGCTACTCCACACCACACCATTCCAGTGTATGGCACTCCACTCTATGCCACTTCATTCTGCTCTATTCGATTGGACTCCACTCCAATGTAAGCCACTCCACTGTATGCTAATACACTCTACCCCACAGCAGTGTACACCACTCCAGTCTACATCACTCCATTATACGCCACTTCACTGTACGCTATTCCACTAAACACTATTACACTCTGTCTCTCCATTGTATGACACTCCGCTCTTAGCCACTCCACTCTACACTATTACAATGTACACAACTCCACTCTACGCCAGTCCACTCTATGCTATTACACTGTATGCAACTCCTCTGTGTGCCAGTCCACTCTATGCCACTCCACTTGATGCTATTTCACTGTATGCCACTACACTCTACTCCACTCCAGTCTTTGGCACTCCACTCTAACCAACCTCATTCTACGCAAATCGATTGGACCCCACTCCAGAGGTGCACCACTCTACTGTATGCGATTACACTCTACTTCACACCACTGTATGCCCCTCAAGTCTACCCCATTCCATTATAAGGCACTCCACTGTACGCTACTCCACTATACACTGTCTAGGCCACTCCACTGTACAAAACTCCGCTCTACACCACTCCACTCTACGCTATTACACCGTACACAACTCCTTTCTTTGCAAGTCCACTCTACCCTATTACACTATAAGCAAGTCCACTCTACGTCTCTTAAGTGTACTCCACTGTACTGTATGCTTCTCCGCTATACGCTACTTCAGTATATGCTACTCCTCCATATGCCATTCCACTGTATGCCACTCAACTCTATGCTACTCCACTCCACTCTACGCCTCTCCAGTCTTTGACACTCTACACCACTTCATTTTACGCTATTAGATTGGATTCCACTCCAATGTACGCCACTCCGCTGTATGCAATTACACTCTACCCTACGCCACTCCAGTCTACACCACTCCACTTCACTGTATGCCACTCTGCTATAGGCTACTCAGTATATGCTATTCCACTCTACGCTATTCCAGTGTATGTCACTGCACTCTATGCTATTCCACTGTAAGCCAATCCAATGTATGTACTCCATTCCATACTATTCCAATGAACGCTACTCCACTGTACTCCACACCATTGTAAGCTATTGCACTCTACCCCATTCCAGTGTGCCTCACTTCACTGTACACCACTGCACTGTACGCTAATCCACTATATGCTATTTTAGTCTACAACACTCCAATGTACATCTTTTCACTCTATGCTGTTCCACTGTATGCCACTCCACTATATGCTACTCCACTCCAGTGTAAATCACTCTATTCTATGCCACTCCAGTGGACGCCACTCCACTCTATGCCACTCCACTATATGCAATTTTACTCTTCCAAACTACTCCAGTCTATACCACTCCACTCTACACCACTCCATTCTACACTAGTCTTCTCTACGCCACTTACCTCTATTCTATTCCACTGTACGCCGCTCCATTCTATGCTATTACAATGTACAGAACCTCAATCTTTGCCCCCACTATTGTATGGTATTCCAATCTACCCCACTCCACTTTATACCACTCCACTCTATGCTATTGCACTCTACCCCACCCCACAATACACCACTCCAATGTAAGCCACTTCGCTGTACTCCACTTCCCTATACGCCATTACACTTTACGCCACTCTACTGTACGCTACTACACTATACACTATTACATTCCACTGTATGCCACTCCAGTCTATGCTTCTCCACTCTACGCTATTCCACTTTATGGCACTCCACTGTACGCTACTCCACTGTACACCACTCCACTGTACTCTCCACTCTACAAAACACTGCTACACTCCATGCTACTCTACTCCACTCTATCCCCAAACAATCCACTGTCCAAATTTGCACTCAACTCTATGCCTATACACTCTATTGTACAACACTCTAGTCCACTCTACAGCAGTTTCCAACACTGTACAACATAGCACTCCACTCTACTATATGAGACGCCACTCCAATTGATAACAGTTTCTTCAACTCTATGCTACTCCACTTAAATGTGTGCCACCCCACTCTACGCAAATCCACTGTACCCTTCTCCTCTCTACGCCACTCCAATGTATATCACTCCACTCTAAGCTATTCTACTCTATGCCACTCAGCTCTTCTACACTCCACTCTACAGTATTCCACTGTATGCTATTCCACAATATGCTACTCCACTTTACAGTAATATACTGGTTCGCCACTACAGTGTACGCCACTCAGCTCTACGCCACTCCATTGTATGACACTCTCCTCCATGCTATATAACTCCACTCTATATAAGTCTACCTCACTCCATGACACTCTGACATTCTACTCCAGTCTATGCCTGTACACTCCACTGAGCAACTCTATACTCCACTCTGAGCCCGTACACACCAATGTACAACACACTATGCCTCTATACAGCACTTTTCCATATGACACAGCGCTCCAGTCTGCTTTACGAGACTCCCATCTAATTTATAACAGTTTACTTACTACACTATGGCAGTACACTTCATTTCACCCCACTCTCCAAAACACCAATATACTCTATTGTACTTTACTTCACACTACGTTACACCACTCCACTCTGCTCCACTGTACCAGACTTTACCTCACTCTACGCTTCTATACACAATCCACTCTATGCAGCTCCACTATTTCACAAACTACTGTACTCTATGCATCTCCATTCTACAACACTATATTGCACTCTCTGACACTTTACTCCTGTCTCTACCCCTTCACTCCACTGTGCAAAACTGTACTATACTGTATGCCACTGTACAAGACTCTACTCCGCTATATTCTATGATACTCTATTCCACTATACGATGCTGTACGCACCTCTTTGTAGGCCACTGCACTGCACTTCACTCCACTCTACTCTTCTACTCTATTCCACTCAATGCCATTGTACTCTATATGCCAATCCACTGTACCACACTCTACAACACTATACTGTACACCACTCCACTCTACAAAAATCAAGTAGACTGTATGCCACTCTAGTCTACTGTAGTCTACATCACTTTCCAATACTGTACGGCACTCTACAACACGGTACTCCAGTTTATGACACTTTACTTGACTGTATGCTGTGCCACTCCAATCTACTACACTCAGCGCCACACTAGTCTACGACATGCCACTCCACTCTATGACAATTTACTCTACTCTACACTACCCCACTCCAGTGCACTTCACTATTCTAATCTCCTGTAATGACCTGATAATTCTGCCAATCACCAGGGCATACTGACCCTATCCCCTCTTGGGACCCAAAAGGATACAACACTTCACAATACTTACCCAAGAAAGGAATAATACTAATGATTACCTAGAATATATGGCTATTGCCGAGGAGCTCGCAAACAGCAACAACAACTCAAGAACAATACCGGTGGCAACAACGCAAACAACCCAGGAAAACAACGCAAGAACAAGGGCCACTCGGTAAACAATGCAACAAAGCCCACCCAGGTGGGACTAAACAACGCTCAGTGCTGCTTGCTGAGAGGTCGCTCCCCAGTCTCCCTGGCGAGACCTGGTATCGTTGAGCTGCATTTCTGTTGCATTCCAGCTAAAAGTTTGTCTTTATCGTAGTGCACTGGGCGCTGCTTCACCTCGCTTCTGATTGAATTGCATTGTATTGTAAAAGTTTGTTTGTACTGTAGTGCACTGGGCGCTGCTTCGCCTCGCTTCTGATTGAATTGTATTGTATTGTAAAGTTTGTTTGTACTGTAGTGCACTGAGCGCTGCTTCGCCTCGCTTCCGCTGCTATTAATTTAACTTTAGTGCGCGTTTACCCCCGGCGCTGTGCTCTGCCCTCCCCCCTCGCTGCCATTTTGTTTATTTTGTTGTTGTCCTCGGTCTGCGTCCTCGTGAGCCCGCCCCGCCTCCCAGCTGAGCCGCCCTCCCACCTTGTATTTACAGCGCTCCCGTACCTGGAAGCGCTGTGATCCCCTCAGTGCTGCTTGCTGAGAGGTCGCTCCCCAGTCTCCCTGGCGAGACCTGGTATCGTTGAGCTGCATTTCTGTTGCATTCCAGCTAAAAGTTTGTCTTTATCGTAGTGCACTGGGCGCTGCTTCGCCTCGCTTCTGATTGAATTGCATTGTATTGTAAAAGTTTGTTTGTACTGTAGTGCACTGGGCGCTGCTTCGCCTCGCTTCTGATTGAATTGTATTGTATTGTAAAGTTTGTTTGTACTGTAGTGCACTGAGCGCTGCTTCGCCTCGCTTCCGCTGCTATTAATTTAACTTTAGTGCGCGTTTACCCCCGGCGCTGTGCTCTGCCCTCCCCCCGCTGCCATTTTGTTTATTTTGTTGTTGTCCTCGGTCTGCGTCCTCGTGAGCCCGCCCCGCCTCCCAGCTGAGCCGCCCTCGCCCCTCCCCCTTCCCACCATCCATATATGACAGTAGCCCATGCGCGCAGCGTACACGCGCAGCGTTCGCGCCCCAGTCGCGCCGAAGGTGCGCCAAAGGTAAGCCCGTCTACGCCCGTCCGCGCCTGGACCGCGCCCAGCGCCAGAGCCCCTGGTCCTCGTAATGTCCACCCCTCCCGCATTACGTACGATGCCTCCACCCTCCTTGCCCTTAACCCCGGCCGACTCCCCAACTGCGTCCAAGCCGCCCCTGGACACACCCATGGACCCTTTTCCTGCAACTCCTGCAAGTTCGACGGCACCAAGGACAACTCCTCATCTACGAACACACAACAGATATCCGACCCCAACCACCTACAATGCATCCTGCTCAACACCCGCTCGGTCCACAGACACGCCATTGACCTCTGGAATCTACTAGACACCATCTCTCCGGACGTCGCCTTCCTAACAGAAACATGGATGAACGCCTCATCAGCCCCAGACATCACCATTGCCATCCCGGAAGGCTATAAGATCATTCGCAAGGACCGTACCGGCCACACAGGAGGAGGCATCGCTATTGTCCATAAGAACTCCATCCGCATCTCAACCAGCTCAGACGTCAATCTCGCCAACTCTGAACACCTTCACTTCCAGATCCACACCGACCCCAAGACCACACTCAGAGGCACCCTCCTTTACAGGCCAACAGGACCCCGCGCACAATTTAGTGAAGACATCACGGACTTCATCACTCCACACGCGCTCCCCTCCGAGGACTACATCCTTTTGGGAGACCTCAACTTTCACCTTGAAAAGAACAACGACCGCAACACCACCACCCTTTTGGACAACCTCACCAACCTCGGACTTAAACAACTTGTCACTACCCCCACCCACATCGCAGGTCACACACTCGACCCTATCTTCACCTCCAGCAAACATGTCTCCTTCAGCCACACCACAGCTCTCCTTTGGACTGACCACAGCTGCGTTCACTTTACCTACAACAAGCCCACATCCAACAACCACCCCCAACCCACTCTGCAAAGAAACTGGAACAAAATCACCATCAACCAGATCTCCTCATCGCTTCTTCAAAACCCCCCAGCCCACTCCTCTAACCCAGACCAAGCAGCCACCAACCTCACCCAATGGTTATCCAACAGCGCCGACATCCTAGCACCACTGAAAAAACAACAAATCAAACTAGGCAGCAAGAAGGCCTCCTGGTTCAACGATGATCTTAAGAAATCCAAGAAACTCTGTCGCTCCCTTGAGAAGGCCTGGAAAAAAGACCCAACCACCAGCACCAAGGACGCCTTCAAAAACGCCACCCGCATACACCACCAACTGATCCGGAATGCCAAGAAAACCGCTTTCAAGGACCGACTAGATAACAACGCCCACAACAGCAAGGAACTATTCAACATCGTCAAGGAATTTACCAACCCCTCAGCCAACTCCAATGACATCACCCCCTCTCAAGCCCTCTGCGACTCCCTAGCCTCATTCTTCCACAACAAAATTGCAGACATCCACAACAGCTTCGACAACCAACCCAAAGACCAACCCACCCATCCCCCTGCAGGACCCCCACCCCCCCTGAACATCCTCAATGACTGGAAGCCAATCTCCACTGAGGACACCATCCGTCTGATGAACTCTATCCACTCAGGTTCCCCCACAGACCCATGCCCTCACCACATCTTTAACAAAGCAGACTCCATTATAGCACCGCACCTCCGAGACGTCATCAACTGCTCCCTCAACTCCGCAACCTTCCCGGAAAGCTGGAAACATGCCGAACTCAGCGCCCTCCTGAAGAAACCCACAGCTGACCCCACCGAACTCAAAAACTACCGCCCTATCTCACTCCTTCCATTCCCGGACAAAGTCATCGAGAAAGCGGTCAACAACCAGCTCGCCGCATTCCTCGAAACCAACAAATCCCTCGACTCCTCACAATCCGGCTTCCGAGCCAAGCACAGCACTGAAACCGCCCTCATCGCAGCAACAGACGACATTCGAACTCTACTGGACAATGGAGACACAGTCGCCCTCATCCTCCTCGACCTCTCCGCAGCCTTCGACACGGTCTGTCATAGCACCCTTTTACAACGCCTCAGAAACGTCGGAATCCAAGGAAAAGCACTGGACCGGATCACCTCGTTCCTCACCGGAAGAACCCAGAGAGTCCGCCTTCCACCATTCAAGTCAGAAGCCACTGAAGTCATCTGCGGCGTACCACAAGGATCTTCACTCAGCCCCACCCTCTTCAACGTATACATGAGCCCCCCCGCGGTCATCGCACGCCAACACAACCTCAACATCATCTCCTACGCCGACGACACTCAACTGATCCTATCACTCACCAGAGACCCTAACACTGCCAAAACCAACCTGCATGAAGGAATGAAAGAAGTAGCTGAATGGATGAAGCACAGCCGTCTGAAACTGAACTCAGACAAAACAGAAGTCCTCATCCTAGGCACCTCCCCCTCCGCCTGGGATGACTCTTGGTGGCCAGAGGCCCTTGGAAAAGCACCCATCCCGACGGACCACGCACGGAACCTGGGCGTCATTCTGGATTCCTCACTCTCGATGAACAGACAAGTCAACGCCGTTTCTTCATCTTGCTTCAACATTCTTCGCATGCTCAAAAAAACATTTCGCTGGATCCCCACCGAAACTAGAAAAACGGTCACCCACGCTCTGGTCACAAGCCGACTGGACTACGGAAACACCCTCTACGCCGGTACCACCGCCAAACTCCAGAAAAAACTCCAACGCATCCAGAACGCTTCAGCCAGGCTCATATTAGACATCCCGCGTAAAGAACACATTTCTGGTCACCTGAAAAACCTCCACTGGCTCCCCGTCAATAAGAGGATTACTTTCCGGCTCCTAACCCACGCACACAAAGCACTCTACGAAATCGGACCTGAATGCCTCAACACACGACTGTCCTTCTACACCCCCTCCCGCCAGCTACGATCCTCCAACCAAGCCCTTGCCACTGTACCTCGCATCAACAAAACCACCATGGGAGGTAGATCCTTCTCCTACCTGGCAGCTAAAACCTGGAACTCACTTCCCACTCACCTTCGCCTTACTCAGAACCACCTAGCATTCAGAAAGCAACTTAAAACGTGGATATTCGACAAGTAATTCCCCACCCTTCTTCAAGCGCCTTGAGACCCTCTGGGTATGTAGCGCGCTATATAAATTTAATGACTTGACTTGACTTGACTTGACATGCCCCTCCCAACAATGCCTCAGGGTGCATTACTTTTTACTTTGGCTTCCCCTGGATGAGAGCGGGGACATCCCTCTCTCAACAACTACCTACAGGAAGGGAAACTTACCATCCTTCCGATGCTACAGCACTTGAGCGGGAAGGGCCCTGACCTACCATCCCAAGGAACACAGACAAATAATGATATACTTTGGGGCTTCTTTATTACACAATGATAGAAGGATAAAAGAAAGAAACTACTACTATGTCACGATAGGCCTTCTTCATATCAATCCCTAAGCAATTGCTAAAATGCAATCAGTATAACATAAACAGAGCTTATATGTATGTAAATGTAGGGAATCTGAAAACAGAAAGAGATAGTAAGCAAGAATAGTAGGAAAATTAGAGACTAATGGAACACC
This sequence comes from Lissotriton vulgaris, assembly GCF_964263255.1. Classification (NCBI taxonomy): domain Eukaryota; kingdom Metazoa; phylum Chordata; class Amphibia; order Caudata; family Salamandridae; genus Lissotriton; species Lissotriton vulgaris. Next base: position 504,457,847 of record NC_141700.1, on the reverse strand, counting down.
TCACCAAGTATCTACACATCCTATTTCCACTTCGCTAGAGGGGAATCCGTTTCTCCAGCCAAAACAGGATTCTCTGCTCCACCGTCACAGCTGCACGTCTGTACTGTGATGAACTACCAGAGATCAGAGCTCGGACACTCCCTTTAGGAGAAAATGGAAGCGTTAGTCAAAGCTTCTAGCAAGCCTCACCTCCTTTCCCATCAGATTCCTGTACCACTCCGTGCCAAGGACACACCATCGGCTGGCCAAGCGTCTGTTATGACTTCAGCATAAAGCGAGCACATTCCTCCAACAAGAACCGGTCCTCTCTGGTTTAAGAAGGGTGAACAACAAGTAGAAAGTAAAGTATAGCCTCTCACCTAGACAGGCTCAGAAGATGGCGACAGCTCAGAAGATGGAGTTTCTCAAGCATTGGCCTCTATTCCTGCAAAATAGCAAAATTAGTATGCAAGAAGGCATAAGATTATGCCAAAACCAATAGGCAAGCCCTGCCATTAAGCAAGATAAAGTCAGAAACAGAAAGGTACATAATCAAATCCTACTTTGTAGCATATTCATACTATGCAGGCATACACATCACTATGTTATTTGATAATATAAATTGCAAAGCAAAATGACATGAGAGCATGTCAAAGGCAATAGTCAGCACTGCCATAAGACAAGGTAAAATCAGAAACAGGCCTACGTATCACTATATTAGGCTAAAATTTACTGAGATGGTAGTGGGCAATGGTCATAATCGAGCCACTTAGCCATAAAAATAGCTCAGTCACTACATCTCCACTCTACCACAATATATCCCACTCTACGCCACTGTACTATACTTTGCTCTGCACCACTGTCTGACACTCTACTCCACTGTATGCAACTCCACTCTACAACACTGTACTACAGTCTATGCCACTCTGACACACTACTCCACTCTATGCCCGTGCACTCTGAACGCAGTGCCATCCATGCCGAGCTGTGAAACGACAAGAGCCTTTTACCACTCCAGGCACAGTATTACAGATTTAGATTGGTAAAATACCAACCAAACCAACCTGGAATGAATAAAGCAAGGGAGTTTGTCCTGCTGCTTTCTGGTGACCTTGCCCCTCTTTGGGGCCATAAACTGAACTTCGTAACCCCTGGTGGGATCCTAGTTCCAAGGTTCTTCACTGCCTGCCTGCTTTTGTTTGTATTTCCCCCAACGCACATCACCCTTGTGGGGGACTACCAGTAACAGAGTGCAACACGCCTAAAACTGTTACCACGTGTGAGGGGGGGGGTACCAGAGTCAACTTGCGCATAAAGCACTGCCTCTCCCCCCGCAGCGCGGGAGGCGCGCGGGCCAAGGGCAGGCCCGTCCTGCACCCGTCGGCGACAGGTAGAGGCGAGCCACCACCCTTGACTTTTCAATCAAGACTTTGGGGCTTTGTTAAGGTATGTGCATTCATGTCAGCTAAAAGACCCCTGCGCGAATATTGAGTGCCACCAGTCTGTGTAAGCTGGATTCTGCAGCCCCTCCTGCTGTTTTTAGAACTCGCGAATCTCCAAGAGGGACTGACTCTGCTGGGTTGGGTGGGCTAGGTGCGCCGGTTGTGGCAGTGAGACCCGGCGGTCTGGAGCCTTATTGCACTGATGTTGGCATCAACAATCTGAAACTGTGTACGAACTATCCGCGGAAGAAGCAAGGGGGGATAAGGTTAGGCACTTCTGGACCTATAATTACGCATTGATAAGTGGGAGGTCGGGACATTAATTTAATATTGTAAGCCTCTGGTTAACGGTTTGGTTTGTCAAAATCAACGTGTAAATTGTGACTGGGTTGATTACTATTATTTTAACCATAAACTCCGCCAGAAAAAGAGTAAACAGATGTACCTGAGTCAATCATTGACAAACATAGGTAAAATAAAACATCTGGCCATTACTGGAAAAATACCTTCCCCAGACAAGTCCCAAACATCCCTGCTAAAATACATCACTGGAGCAATGGGAGCTATAGAGAAACAGATTCTACTGTTGAGGAATCCCTGTCAGCAGGTGGGCTATTATGTGGGGGGAACACAATTACCAAAGCTATGAGAGCACAGGCACCTGTAAATGAACCGAAAACTTCAGGTAGTATAACGACGGGGTCAGGTGGTGATGGGGGAGATGGATGGGGTAGGGACCTGTGAGCCAATTAAAACAACTGATCATATCCAGATCAATGATTGTTAGATCCTGGGAGAAACAGTAGTGCGGAAGAAACCAGGGAGGGTGAATAAAGGGGAGAGTGAACAAAGGGGGAAGGGTTAATAAAGTAAATGGTTGCATTCAATACATAGAAGATGACCTTGTCTCTCCCACTAAAACCAACCCCCCCACCCCTCCCTCTGCTAAACGCGCGAAAAAACCTCGCACACGTTGTGCAGGTAACCCCGCAAGCAAAAATCTAGTTGCTTTTAAGAAGGGGAACACCCATGTGCAGGGATTACCCTAAGCAAAATCAAGTGCAACGGAAACTCTCTCAGACCCCAAATATAACATTATCATTGGTAAATTAGACGCCTTAAACAAGGCATTTAAAAGTCTCCACAGCCAGGTGAATGATATAATGGGAACAATCCAATCTAGACTGGCGAAAGTCGAAATAAGAACTGAGTCTTGCCTGGAATTGTTGATAATCGGGTCTGTAGGCCAAAAACCACTGGGCCTCCCATTATCTGGAGTACCCTTGGAACCCCTAGCTGAGCCCTTATTGTGCAATACCACAGCTAAAGAACTAACTCCTCACTCATGCAGCAACATAGGTGGTAAAATCATTGGAGGCTGATAGGCCAGGGATAGGAGATGGGGATAGGAATAATATTGCTGGTAGACCGCTAGAATTAATGCCACTATTCAATAACCATCAGGTGGGCCAAGCTGAATGCATAGACGATCGACTAGATCTCCCGCCAGCTGCAGCTCCATATGTAATAGTTCTATCTAATGTTCCACCTCTCCCCACAAATAGTAGGGAAAACTGGATTTTGTTGAGGAATAAATCCCTAAATTGGCTGGATGGCAGAACGGATTTAACAGATCACTTATTTTATGATTTTAAAATGGTTAGATGAGTAAAGAAGGTGGGGAGAGTAAATAAAAATCAAGTGGTGACTGTAAGGTCCTGACTTTTTTTTTAGACATCCTCAGCTGGTGAACCAAGTCCTGAGTAGGTCTTTGGCTAGCTGTGGTAGCAGTATGATCATTCGACCTTTGGGCGACTTCTACCACCCCCCATATTTAGGAAAACTGGTGCGCCCACCCCCAAATCTTCAACAGAGACCAAGACCTACTAATTGAACAACCCCAACCTCCAATAGGTTTCAGCGTCTTCTGTCGCTGGATGGTCCAGATTGACTTGATGTAGGGCCCCATAACACAGGAGAGGAGAATAAGCAGAAAAGACATGGCACTGAAAATTCGGTGATCATTGACATAAGTACCCCTGTAAAAACTCCCCATGAGGAAATTACACACAAACAATGCAACCATGTTAGGGATAATGGAGGTCATACAAACAATAAATAATGACGTAGAGCGCATTGCGGTGGGTAATGAAAACATGTGACAATCAAATGGAACGGTATTTTAACAAGCAATTGTGTAAGGTCCACTCGGGTAACACAAACGGGGTCACAAATAACGAGGATGTAGAGCAGCCCCATTTCACACACAGTCCATATGATAACAAGTTAAACAAACTAATTCGTAAATATGATCCTTCCTTTAAGAAAAGAAATTTCAACACCTTAAGCGGACCGTAAGAGGACTTTTAATGGAACAATGAATAACAGCATCATTGATCACATCATATTGTCAAATAACTGCCGGGGTATATCTCTAACTTTCAAACCCATTCAGTAACCTTAAGCGATCATTATCCTCTGAGGCTGCAATTATCAATGGTCCCGTTTTTTTATCCGAATGATGGACAAAGTGATGCCACAGGTAGAGAGGATTGAACTTGCCCATTTAAATGGATCTACTTTGCACTGGACTCAAATAAATCCAAAAGATCTTATTAGTCAGCTAATGTCCAACAAGAAAGAACAATTTACTGTATGTTTAAGCAAAAACACACTGCCAAGAGAAATTATTACCGCCTTCTTGGACATTACACACAGTGTGAAAGAGACCCTGTCTGCCAAAAGAGGAAAGACAAAACGGTATAAAAGAGCTGGTTTGATACCGTATGCAATAATGCCCATAAGCGACTTAGGGTTGCTCTGCATAAAACACCAAGAATCAAGAGTGAGGTCCACCGATGTAGAGCGGAGTATAAAATGGCAGTTAAGAGGAGGAAACATTATTTAAGGGAGATCACTTGGGATTCTTTACTGGAGGCGAGTATTAGTAAAGACAATAGATCATTCTGGAGGATAATTAATTCCTCACCATGTAGCTCAGAGGGGCACCCCACGATAGAAGCATCAATATTGGAGGAAGAGTGGATCAATCACTTTGTTAATATTTATTCAGCACCTCCCACAGCTAAGGTACAAGAACAGGGACATACCGATAATGAGAGGGTAGCTATCTCTCACATTTCTACTATCCCTCCCTTCTCACTGGAGGAAGTTATTAACGCAATCCAAGCAAGCAAAAGTAGTAAAGCTCCTGGACCAGATGCCATTCCTGTTGACCTTTACAAAGATAACATCAATTTGTGGGGCCCACTGCTGACACAAGTTTTAAGGGCTAGCTGTAAAGTGTGATTTTTACCATCTTTGGGAGAATCCATTATTGTCCCCATTTATAAACAAGCATTTGCATAGCCAATAGGTTTCACCTTTGGGACCTTATAAGTGTTTAGCCATGCAGCACAAATCAGTGCAGGTCTAAAAAAAAAAAACAGACGAAGATGGCTCCAGCTACAACAAAGGGCCATTTCCAAGCTGCAGAGAGAAACCGGATTTATGTTTGTTTGGGAAAAGCTGAACACATCCCACTGTTTCTACAATGAACAGCAGCTATCAACAGGCCGAGAACAGTGCACTGCCTTACAGCCGGACAGAACCATAGTAACCAGTTCATTATTAAATGTGTTCTCCTACCAGGCTCTGAGTATTGCTTAAAATAACTTCGAAAGCAGCCCCCACCCTGCCGAGGAGAGCAAAGACCTGCCCTGTTCTTTATTAAAGCCATCTTGGGGGTTTGAAGGGAAAAAGAAAGAAAGGCTCAGAGCTGAGACATGAACAAAATAAGTGCTGGAAGAATGCGCGCCGGACACAAGGGAGTCTGGGACACAGAGACAAAGCCGGACACAAGGGAGTATGGGTCACAGAGACAGAGCCGGACAGAAGGGAGTGTTGGACACAGAGACAGAGACAGACACAAGGGAGTCTCAGACACTGGGAGAGAGAGCCGGACACAAGGGAGTCTTTGACACTGGGAGAGGGAGACGGACAGAAGGGAGTCTCGGACACTGGGGGAGAGAGCAGGACGGAAGGAAGTATGAGAACTGGGGAAGAGAGACGGACAGAAGGGAGTTTGGGACACTGAGAGAGAGAGCTGGACACAAGGGAGTTTTGGACACTAGGAGAGAGAGCTGGACACAAGGTAGTCTCAGACACTGGGAGAAAGAGACGGACAGAATGGAGTATCAGACACTGGGACAGAGAGCCTGGCAGAACGGAGAGCCAGACAGAAGGGAGTCATAGACACTGGGACAGAGAGCCGGACAGAAGGGAGTCTGAGACACTGGGGGATAGAGACAGACAGAAGGGAGTCTTGGACACTAGGAGAGAGAGCTGGACACAAGGGAGTCTTGGACACTGGGAGAGAGAGCCGGGTTCATGGGAGTCTCAGATACTGGGAGAGATAGTCGGACACAGGGGAGTCTGAGACACTGGGAAAGAAGTCGTCGACACAGAAACTGGCAGGTTGCAGACACCCAGGAGTGCTGGTCCCTGGGTGACTCTGCTGACATGAACGTAGAGAGACAGTACAATGAAAAGACGCGCGAAGCCGAGGGCAAAGTGTCTAAGCTGAGCGAACACTGCTAACTAACACCTCACATTGCATGTTCCATTTTGCACACATATAAAAGTAGAGACATGAAGGAATGGCAAAACCGGTTGCTAGCCTATCTATCGACAGTTCCTGACCTATGACCAAGATTGTGACAGTGAATGACTGAACGAGCACTGCTGCTAACTCCACCTGCCTCTAACAGCTGTACTTGGGTACGTGAGCGAGAGGGCCAGAACAAAGCCCACAGTTACACAGTGTGTCAGTGATGAAGCTGCTAACCACTGATATGCAGGGAGAAGTGAGAGAAACCAAGAGGCAAATGGATTTTGAGCTCCTGCAACATTAAAAGCAAAACTACAAATTCTATAATGCATCATGTTGTTGGCCGAAAAGCCCGACATGGAACCTCACGTGCAGTGAAGTGAGACAAATCCACACACCGACACTCCAGAGGATGAACACTGCAGCCAAACACAGCACACACAACGAGCAGGAAGGGGCTCACCTCACGGACTTGCTGCTCTTCCAGTTTATTGGCGCCGGTGGTGCGCACACAATTCGGCAATGCAAATAGGACTCGCCTTTTTGTAGACGCTGCACAACAAACAGGGCCACAGACGTTCTAAAAGCACGTGAGTGGTGCGCACGCCACAGCGAGCAATCTGTTTTCAATTATCGCACCTGTGTCTGGGCACGATAGTTCAAAACAGATGCCGCCCGTGCGGGTAACAGCAAGCATTAGGACGTGGGCGGAGCAAAGGCGGGACATGCACCCGCCCTTGCCCAATTGCGTGCTGTCTTTCCTAGAAAGACGCACGCAAAGGCCAATAGCCTGTGACAAAAATCTGATCACACGCACGAGCGAGTGGTCAGATTTTTGAAGCCCCTTACAAAAAGTCTCGTAGAGCAGAGAATGAGCACTGGCTCAGGCAAGACACAAAAAATAGACTGTCTAAATCCAGCATGCTTTAGGCCAATCTCCTTAATTGACTCCATAGCAAAGGTAGCAGGATGGATAATCTTGGATAGATTACAACATTGGACGGAACTGCATGGTAAACGGTCAGGTCTACAATATGGCTTTCACCCCAGGATTGGGACAGTAGAGTAGAGTCTCAATTTAAGCCTGCTTATTGGCAAATATGTCAAGATCAAAAAGGGGCAGATCTACATAGCCTTTGTCGATCTTTCAGCAGCTTTCGATTGCTCAATTTTGGCTCAATTTGCTGTTTGGTGGGGAAAATCCTACAAGTTCTACCTTTTCTGTTTATTGTGACTTTTATTGGGTTCTGGATACTATGATCTTTGTTACTTTGTTATTTATGTTATTGTGCGCCTTAATGCCTGGTGTTTTTTCCATGCTTTCCGGTTTAACTCGTTTTTGGCCCTCCTCTTTCCTACTGGGTATTTGTACACCATTATCTGGACTTATACCTCTGTCGTCCTTGAGTGTGTTTCTTACTTGACTTGCGTTGTTTTTTCTGCCCCTTCTCCCTTCTCAGTTAATTGAGTTTAATCTAATCGCCCCTTTTCAGGTCTAGGGATTTTTGCCGTTTCTTTTGTCGATTAGTGGTTAGTTCTTATATGAAGAACCTGATTCATCTTCTCTTGAATAATTGAGACAAGGGGGCTCAAGACATTTTGCTTTGTAATAAATCCATTAAAATCTGTTATTTGATTTGATTGGTCTGAGACCGTTATTGAAACATCCAATGTGATTTCTTCCAATAATTTATTTTCTTTCATTTGTGTGGTTTGATTTGTGAAAATTGAGAAGATTTTCTCAGGACCTAAGGTCAGTTGATTGTTGTATTTAAAGCTACGCTTCCTGGCGCGCTTTCTTTGCCTTTTTGTGGGTTTTGCAATTTGCGAGGTATCAATGGTGCTCTGTGTTATTTCGAGTTGATGGTCCCTTGTATCAGGACGTTTCTCTGTTTCCTCTTGCTCTGCTTCTCACTTATCATTAATGCTTGTCCCTTTGATTGTGTTTTTGCCTTTAGATGACTCCTTTTTCTCTGCTTCCTCTTGGGTTCCACTTGTTTGATTGGATTTAATTGTTGATTGAACTGCCCCCAAGATGTCCATTAATATTTCGGGCAGATTTACCAATTTGTCAATTATTTTGCCACAGCTGCAATTGAGCTGCTGTTGGAGATTACTTGTTTGTGACTCCAGGTTTCCCCTACGTGTTAGAAAGGACGTAATAAGGTCCAGCTTGGTGTTTATGCCTGAAATGTGACCAGCAATTAAGTTTATAAGGTCTATCTGGACTTCCATTTTGTCTGATTGAAAGTTCAAAACCCTAATTGCTTGTTCCAGTGTACTCAATTGAGTTTTACCCCACGGTGCAGTTTGAAAATCTTGAAAGGATTTTCCTGAAGCCCTGACCCATGATCAATCCTACTAACTGATGAAATTGTTATTGGAAATGACAGCTTTAATTGATTTATTTTCGTTGAAAAAAAGTCCTTCTTCCTGTGCATTCTCCTGTTGGTCGATTCTGTGGGTCGGGTTTGATGGGGTAGATACCACCATTCCCACTCCGCCCTGTGCTCTTCCCGTTCCGATAGCCGGTGACGCGATTTTCCCTTGAATTGCTTCTTTCGGTGTCACCTGTTTTTGTGTATTGGTTTCCAAAATTTGTAGAAGGTTGGCATCATTGGATAGGGAAAATGAGCTTGACCAGGCATCATCCGGAAGAACTACCTGTTCAACTGATTTATTTGTTTTTTTGTTCCATACGCTCGTTTTTATTGCCCTCATTTGCGCCTATTCCAATTACTTTATTTTGGTTTGTTGAGGGATTAAGCTGATGTACCTGGGCTGTTACTGTTGCCAACCTACTTTCTGGAATTTCTATGATTGATTTCTGTAAAGCTGAATTTACTTTTAGCGCTTTATTGATGTTTGACTGTTGCTGTATAGAAGCGGGACTTGTTCTAACGGTAATATATGTACACTTTTCCTGATGGTCAGTCGTTCCCGAATTAAAATGTCCTTTATTAACCCTTGTGTCTGGCATTATTGGGCTCGGTAGCCAAGCTGTCTCTACAGTTGGTGCGTAGATGGCGGCCGTTGGGTCCTTTTAAAAGAAACATTTCTGGATCCCAGTATTGTTACCAGGACTGAGGGATGTTGATTTCGGCATCGAAGCTGAGACTAGCCTCTCTCTCAGTCTGGGGGCCTTTCTTTTTTGGCTTACTGAAGCCCCTTGTTCTGTGAGTTTTTTATTTTTGTTTTTATTTTTGCCTGTAGTCGCCTGACGAACTTTCCTCGATCTCATTCTCCTTGTTGAATTATTGGATTGTTTGGGTTGTTAGGATTGTTTGCCCTTGGGTGCACCCAGAGCAGAGCACACTGGTAAGCCGCTAGCTAAGTCCAACCTAGTTAGACCGCTTCCGCAGCCTCACCGGGCCTCACTTATCAGCCACTAATGGCTGCCAAGCTTTATACCCCGTGCTTGCTCTCTGCTATTGCTGTTGCTGTTGCTGTTACTGCTGTCTCTGCCAACCCTTAATAGTCCACTGCTCCGCACTGGCACTAGCTCTGGCTCCTGCCACTCTCACTGCCAGAGCCGCTGTGCTGTGCTAAGCTGTGTTGGAACTTGCTGGGGATTTGCTCAAATTGCTGCAGTTGGTGGAGTTGGTGGGGTTGCTGCAATTGCTGGAGTTGGTGGGGTTGCTGGGAGGTTAAAATTAAGTATTTCCCGTATATTTCCTGTGCTGGGGGGTTAACATGTCTTTCCCATATATTTCCTGTGCTGGGGGGCACTTCAGAGAAAATGGGAAGCAATACGGGTCAAGGTGGGGTCTGGCCAGAGCAAAGGGCCGGGAGCAGGTAGCGTTGGAAATAAATGCAAAAATGCGGCGGTAATTAAAGGTGTTTTAGCCGTGTTTCAGCCGTGAATCTGCAAGGCTGATCAAGACCACGCGTCTCTCCTCCGCTCCAGCCTTTCCCGCGTCCTCTCCCCCAGCTCACCTCTACTCAACTCTGCTCTGCTCACGGCTCGCGGCTCGCGGCTTGTGGCTTTCGCGGTTCTCAGGACTTGCTCAGCTGAACCGGGACATCTGGGTCACTGTGCCGTGTTTCGAGCCTGTTCCCGCTGCGCCGCTGATCTGCCAACAATCCGCCGAGCCGACCTCCTCCTCCTCCTGCCACAGCCGCTGCCGAAAATTGCTATACTATGCTGTGGCCCCCCCCCTCCTTTTTGTTTTCCCGTGGGGGCCTACAGTGGATTTTTTCTCGGCTTTTTCGGAGCTCCACTGCTTGCTGCTCTGCTCTGCTTGTGTCGTCTGCTGCCTCCGTCCCTGCGAAAACCTGGACCGGACTCACACCTGACAGAGAGTACCTTGGTACCTTTAGAATCCCCAACATGTGGTGAAAAAAGGACACCCATTTGGCCTGGATACCTTTTGTGGTAAAGATGTTATGAAGGTGAAGTGCCATCCAAACATTGAAAATAGGCTCAGTACTGGAAGTTGGGAGTGGTGTGCACACCTCAGCAGCTGAGGTGTTATTAAGGAGTTAAAACCAGCCAGATAGGAGTCTTGAGGTGTGCACTCCCCCAACCCACTGTACTTGCCGGTCTACAAATTAATAATCTTTCAATTGCTTGTGTATCCCAGCATGTAGCACCAAGCTTCTCTAAGGCATTTGTTGATCTTTAATTAAAGAAGTTCAAACAGGAATGATCTAATGAAAAATGTGGAGATTTATGATTTTCCTGAAGGCTAAACTGAGTTGGGGGTGGTGGAGGGTATTTCAAAGTCTCTGAGGCCCGTCATCAAGAACCTTCTTCGATCAAGAGTGAGGTAAAAAGGATAATATTTAACACATATTTTAACCTTTATCTCCACAGATCAACTCATTTATCTGGGCCATGCAACTTCCATGCTCTGGACGAGGACTTGAAGCCCACTTGCAATTTAAAGCGAAGTCAGGTGCGTACAGTGGAAATAAAGGGCTTGCACATAGGCAAAAGGGCTTTGAGGACAGTGTGGTCCCAAGTGACATCTCTGTTCTGCCTTTGAGTATCTACTATGCTCACCCTCCTCATAAACCTGCTGTCCGACTGATCTTAATTCAACCAGTTCATTTTCTAATACTGAAAAAAATAGTTTGTTGTCACTAGCAATATTTTGTTTGATTAATATGTTTATTCCTAGTTAATTCTGCTTGTTTAAGAATATCCTGTTAAGTTAGTAACTCCAAGTTACGATTTTGGTTTCTTAGGGCTTATAAAAATATCACTTCCCCTCTTAAGATAGCTTTATAAGCTTCCCAAACTGTTTCTAAAGGTGCAAATCCAATATTTATTTAAAATAACAAATGTATTCTAGTTTTGATGCTTTTACTAAATTCTTTATCCAACAGAAGAAATAGATCTGGCATCCACACAGGGATATCATTCCTAAGGGGGTGTAATGTTACGTCCAGAATAACTGCTGTATAATCCAAAAGGGAGTTTGGCACAAACTTACAGAACCCATTGATCCCATTTCTGGACATTACGAAGTAGTCAATTTGTGACACTGATTGAAACCTTTTGAGGAAAAAGGTTTATTATTGTACTGTGGGGATCATGGTCCCACACAGGTCAATTAGTCCTGACTTATGTTTAAGGATCTGGAAAGCTTGTGCAATATTAGGCTTCCTCTGCAGCACATCGTGCTTGGAGGAGACCAGCAGAACATTGAAATTCTTAACCAATAATGATTGGGGTTAGGGAAATCTACTAATGCCAGCCTTCATTTGTAAAGAGATTTCAGGTCACCTTCTATTGGGCCATAATCAGAACAGTTGTCACACCTTGTTGGTTAATTTTCAGTGCATCCACTACCCATCTTTCTGTTTTTTCCTGCACCATTTTTCCAATGGATCCTGGGAAATTGTCTGAGGCTAAAAGTGCCTGCCCACCCCACCCCCCATGAGCAGCTGGGGTCAATGAAAGAGCTATCATTTTAAAAGGAGTCCAGTATTGCTTACTGCTAATCCCAGAACTTTTTTTATCAGTTTCCTGCAATATTGCCCTTTTCTTATGTATATTTTCTTTTATCCTGTTAACATTTATTGATAGTATCTTAACTTGGTAAATCTAATGTGCTGAATAATAAAGACATATTACAAGCTCTTCCTACATTCCTCCAGTTCCTTAATTTCTGAATCTGAAAATGGCTTTACTTTAGGATGGTAGCAAACCTTTATAGTAAAGTTAAAGGCCACCACAATGCAAGTATTCAACTATGTCGTATCTGGGGGTAAAATCACTCTTGAGAGGGAATCTAATTTGTTTTCTTTAAAAAAAAGGCAGGATCCAACCAACCTAATTTAATTTTGAACAATACATTACTTAATATAGATTACAAAATCTTTGCAAAAATAATTACAATAAGGTTGGCAGCTGTATTACCCCAAATAGTACACAAACATCAAAACGGATTTATGCCAGGCAGCCAACTTTGCGCCATTACGCTTTTTCTGGTACCGGCTATTGCTTGTTTCTGCAAATAGGGTTCCATCGCCCTTTTAGGTCGAGCCTAGCGACGGCGCGCATACACTGCTCGCTCTGCGAGGCATGCTGTAATAGAGTATGCAGTGGAAGCCCTGCCCACTCTCCACCCATATTTTTATTTGGCTTGCTTCATTGTCTTTCGGAAACGCTGGCTTCCGATTCATTATGAGTCCCTTTGTCAGTCCCTCCTGGGTACCTCCTTGTCACCATTTGTTACCACCTATAAGAACTGGAAATGTTACTTGGCTCATTACACAGTCTACTTTATCTAGTAGGTAAGCACTATTTCATTTATTAACACTAATGGGGACAATGGGGGCTTGCTTTGTTGTATTTGCATGCTGAGCGCAGCACCCAGTTAAAATATGATTTTTTAAAGTTTGATGTTTATTTTTTATTTTCATTTTACTACTGAGTGCGGCATCCACTTCAGGGACACCGTGCTTGGTTTTAATATTATTATTTTTTTCTAACTTTACTACTGAGTGCAGCGCCCGCTTCAGGGACACCACACTTTAATAATGATAATGAGCGCGGTGCCCACTTCACGGATACCGCACTCTACAATGGGTATTGCATTTGTGGGACTTTGGACTGTTGCCATTGTAAATGACAATGCCTTTTAATTTGTTATAAAAGGCATTGCCATTTACAGTGCCCATGACTCAAAGGCTCGCGACTGCGAGATCTATTGCATTGTAAATGCTTGTTGTTTTTTTATAGATGCAGAAAATGTTATTTGGTGTGCTGGATCTGTTTGTTTTTATTGCTAGAAAAAGTCGGGAGCGTGGGTCAATTGGTTAGGACTCTACTTAAACTTTATGCTGGAGAAACTGCCTTGCTAGTTATAATTAATTGTAGACGTATGGAAAAAATGTAATAACCAGGGGTACTAGGCAAAGGTGCCCCCTTTATCTGATCTTTCCTTTCTACATTGAACAGTTAGCAGTAGTCGTTTAGAGCCTTCTTGGAGATCATGGCCATAGCTCAGGGCTCCCCGAAAATCACTTTGCGTGGCTTTACATGGCCTTATAAATATGGCCCTCTTTCACACGGTACTCTGCATCAAAGGGGCGTATCATGGATGTTGCTGTAGGTATTCCTGCGCAACACCCATGGCTTTTTGACATTGCCCCAGATTTACAAGTTTTCTTAAATCTGAGGCAGCACCAAAATATAACACCTTTCCAGGGGAGGCGTTAAAGTGGCATACCGTTGCAAAATACTTTTATTTCTCCTCGTTTTTTGCTCTTTCTACATGTGTTGTAGTCTTCAGCACACATAGAAATGCACAATGAAAGGACACCGGACAGCCTCGCAGCCCACAAAGACGCCATCCGCAAACACACCATCACCTCATCAGGTCTGCCAAGAGGACCTCCTTCAAAGACCGCCTCGACAACAACGCAAACAACAGCAAGGAGCTCTTCAACATCGTAAAGGAACTCTCCAACCCCAGCTCCAACACCAACGACATCCCGCAGTCGCAAGCCCTGTGGGACTCCCTCGCCACCTTCCTCCACCACAAGATAGCTGACATCCACGACAGCCCCAACTGACATCGACACTCCCAACTGACATTGACACTCCAGCCACCCCGCACACCATCGATCACAACCCCCTGCCAGCCTGGGCCAACGTGAACATAGATGACACCATCAAGACCATGAGCACAATCCACTCCGGCTCCCCGTCAGACCCACTCCCGCACCACATCTTCAACGAAGTCAGTAGTTCCATCGCACCCCACCTGCGCAATGTCATCAATCTCTCCTTCAAGACCGCAACCTTCCCAGAGAACTGGAAACACGCCGAGATCAACGCCCTACTCAAAAAACCCAAGGCGGACCCGAGAGACCTCAAGTACTTCCGGCCAATCTCTCTGCTTCTGTTCCCAGCCAAGGTCATCGAGAAGATCGTCAACAGAGAGCTAACCCGATACCTCAAAGAAAACAGCATCCTGGACCCATCCCAGTCAGGGTTCTGCAGCAACCGCAGCACCGAGACTGCCCTCATTGCCGCCACTGATGACATCAGGACCCTCCTGGACAACGGTGAGACCGCGGCCCTCATCCTCCTGGACCTCTCCACCGCCTTCGACATCGTCTGCCACCGCACACTACGCATACGCCTCCACGACGCAGGGATCAGAGACAAGGCCCTGGAATGAACTACCTCGTTCCTCTCCGGCAGAACCCAGAGTGCTCGCCTCCACCATTCAGATCCGAAGCCTCCAAGATCATCTGCTCCGTACCCCAGGGATCATCCCTCAGCCTGACACTGTTCAACATCTACATGGCACGGCTCGCACAAGTTGCCCGACAGCACGACCTCAACACAATCTCTTACGCCAACGACACTCAACTGATCCTCTCCCTCACTAAGGACCCTCTCGCCGCCAAATCCAACCTCCACGAAGGAATGAAGGCCTTCACCGACTGCATGATGATCAGCCGACTGAAGCTGAACACGGACAAGATGGAGGTCCTCATCCTCGGCTCCAACCCTTCAGCCTGGGACAACTCCTGGTGGCCTACGGCACTGGGAGCAGCCCCGACACCCACCGACCATGCACGCAACCTGTAGGGCATCCTCGACTCAACACTCTCCATGAATAAGCAAGTCAACGCAGTCTCCTCCTCCTGCTTCAACACCCTCCGCATGCTCCGCAAGATCGACAGGTGGATCCCGACAGATACAAGAAGAACAGTCACCCAGGCCCTCGTCAGTAGCAGACTCGACTATTGAAACACCCTCTAGGCGGGAGCCCCATCCAAGCTCATCAAACGGCTGCAACGCATTCAAAACACCTCTGCACGCCTGATCCTCGACCTACCACGCCACAGCCACATCACCCCCCACCTGAGAAACCTGCACTGGCTCCCCGTCAACAAGAGGATTTCCTTCAAGCTCCTCATCCATGCACACAAGGCACTCCACAAGACCGGCCCAGCCTACCTCAACAGACGACTCTTCTTCTACATTCCCAACCGCCAGCTCTGTTCCGCCGGCATCGCCCTCCCCACCGTCCCTCGCATCCAAAGAACAACCACCGGCGGCAGATCCTTCTCCCACCTTGCCGCCAAGACCTGGAACACTCTCCCATTGAGCCTACGACAGACCCAAGACCTGCTGACCTTCAGGAGGCTACTCAAGACCTGGCTGTTCGACCAGTAGCGCCGCCCCCTTTTTTCCCCCAGCGCCTTGAGACCCTCACGGGTAAGTAGTGCGCTCTACAAATTCTTGATTGATTGATTGATAGAAGGAGGAAAACACAATTAATGATTGTTTTTGTGCACGAAGGTGTCCCTTACTGCACAACCACAATCATCCCTGCAGCGCAGGCACCTTTGCACCATGGTGCAAGGGTGCCTGCATTTTCGCACGGCTGCTGTTTTAGCATTGGCACAGGGGTGTGCCTCATTCTTGTAAATATGGTGCATTCCTGAGTTTTTTTAATTGACGCAGCTTGACGCAGCAACATCGCTTGTGGTGCCGCTCGGCGCCATTTCATTGAAAATATGCCCCTTGTTCTCAACTTGAAATGGACTGATCCTGATCCCATAGAACCTTCCCTGCTGGAAGAACACTACGTCAAGCTGCAGGCCACACTCCTGCAGGAAGGCATAACCCCAACCAGTGGGGGCTCCTCCTCTCACCCCCTTGGATGCCTCAACACGAAAAAAATCAATGCAGCTGATTGCGACATACAGAATGATAATGGGCCAGGCTGTGCTCTTACTACATGTGGTGGGCCTCCTCCTGCCTCAGTCTAGGGCAGGACATTCAGTGAGGTGGAAGAAATGAACAAAAACGCCCATGCTCCTAGGTGAGAATCCAATTCATGAAAAGGTGGTGAAACAATTTTTTTTAAAAAGTATACGAGTCTTTCACTGTCTCATCATTTTAAAACGGACGCATTTTCAATGTTATATTCAACAAAGCCATGGTTGCTGCTTTTTTATTTTATGCAACTAGCAACCATTGACAAAGCCAGTAGTCCTGGCTTCTTAGGTGAAACACTACTTGTTGTGTTATGTATCTGGATGCAATGACAAAGCAGCAAATTACCAGTCGGGCAGCACACTATGCTAAGCACAGATTTTTAGCTTCGGTGTTTTAAGCCATGCCCTTAATTACAACGAACATCCCTTTTGGAGCGACCTCACAGTTTTTTCATCCCACTTAAAGCCCTAGAAACAATACCATGTAACAGTGGCACTGTGCATCATGCATGACTCATGACTTCCACTTTTTTTGGATTGTCTATGTACAGGAGCAGAGTGAGCACTACCACACCCCACCCCTTGCTTTAGGAACTACAGCAGGGGTGAAGTCCTTGATGGGCCTCTTCTGTCTGCAACTCAGTAGACAAAGGCTCAGCTCATAATTAATGTGAAAAGGTGTGTAAGATGGGTAGAAGGGTAGATGTACAGGTAAAAGGATGGATGGATGAGTGAAAGGATGGATGGATGAGTGACAAGGTGGATGTAAGGCTGGATAAGGGAGTGAAAGGTAGGGTGGATGGACAGAAGGGTGGCTAGATGAGTGAAGGAGTGAAAGGGTGGATGAATGAGAGAAAGGATTGATGGGTGAGTGATGGAGCGAAAGATTGGATGGATGAGAGAAACGATGGATGGGTGAGTGAAGGAGTGAAAGGGTGGATGGATGAGAGAATGGATGAACAGATGAGGGAAGAAGTGAAAGGGTGGATGGATGAGAGAAAGGATGGATGGATGTGGCAAAGGATGGATGAGTGATAGGGTCACTGGATGGATTCATGAATGGATGAGTAAATGGATGGGCGGATGAAAGGATGATGGCTAAATGAAAGAGGGATGAGAGACAAAGGGAGGATGGATGGAGGGCTGAAAGGGTGGATGGGTGGGAGGATGAATGACTGGGTGGATGAATAAGTGAAAGGATGGCTGGATGCATGAAAGGGTAGGTGTCTGGATGGTTGAGTGAATGGATGGATGAGTGGAACAGTGGATGGATGAGTGCATGGATGGATAATGTGAAAGGATGAATGGAGGGATGAATGAGTGAAAGGGTGGATGGAGGGATGGATGAGTGGAATGATGGATGGACAGAAGGATAGACAATGGATAGGTTTGCAAATGGTTGAATATTGAGTGTCCTGGGCTACAGGGGACTCCAGTTCCCAGCATCCTCATGTGGCACCCTCTGTTCGCGTCATCTTGCAGCGCCCGGAGGTGCTTAAAACAACTCAGCGCCTCCCGCAGCGAGTGCGTGCCCGGGACAAGGGCGGGCCCGTCCTTGCCTGTCGTCGCCCGGAGGAGGCTGGGCTGGGCCAGGACATTTGGCTTTTATTTCCAGTAAGACTTATCAAGAACGTTTATGTGGGATAATCAGTGTTTTTAAGTAAACTAGCTAACTAGACAAGGATAGCAATCTGCCCCTTTTTGTCATTGATCTAAGAATCCTCTCGGGTTTACACGCAGCTAGTATGGGAAAAAGAAAACTGCATGTTTCAGCGCAGGGCCCGAAAACAAAAAAGGTACCTGACTCAAGTACTTCTCTAATGAAATACCTGACTGGGGCGGTTGGAGCGCTAGAAAAGCAAATAAATAACATTGAAGAGGCCCTGAATAAAGAGTCGCTGAGTTTGTCCTCAAATAGGATTACTAGGTCTCCCAGCGATGTTCAGGGAGCTGGGGTAGCAATACCTAAGGGCTCTCTGGTGTTACCTACTGACTTCAACGCCCCAATGGGTGCGTCCAATCAGGGTCGGACGAAATATCCGATATTGATCACGAGGGTGTAGTACTACCCTCACCTAAACGACCCCGTAACCAAAATAAAAATTAGATTCAAGTTGAACTGCCAACTCTGGTTCACGGGGTCCCTATTACAGCGGAACAGGAAAATCTAACTCTGCCCCAAACCTACGAAAGGATTGCTCAACCTCAACTAAGATTAAGGATCGAATACCCTGTCTTACCAGAAAACCTAAGTCCAAAAATAAAGGCCAAGAGCCAATTGGCATGCCAGAGCTATCAGATATGGTAACCCAGTTAACCACTTTAATTAAAGAATCGATTAATACTCTGGTAACCAGACTAGACAAAATTGAACAAGATTTAGCAATTATTATTAAGTCCACCAGAGTAACTACAGGGGACAACTTTAGACAGCCTTTACACACTAATAGTAGTATAAATAGACCTAAGAACGCTACAAAGGTCCAATGTGATCCACTACAAAGTGCTCCATCTCTTTCAACTCATATAATTGCGACTCTTAGCGGCCTGCAGAGAAGGGGGGGATAAGGCGACTGAAACCACAACATCTATTTCTCAACCTGACAATGCACTTAAGCAGAGTAAAAACACATCTCAGGCCCAAGAATGTTCTTCTATTAGTGTAAACCTAAATCTTCCACCTGCTGCAGTCCCTTAGACAATAGTTCTGGCAAATGTCCCACCACTTCTTGGGAGCACTAATGAATCTTGGGTTATTTTAAAAAACAAAATAATACACTACCTAGGTGCCAAGACAGGGCTAACAAGAGAGATGTTCCAGCTATTTAAAATGGTTAGACGAGTATCATGGGTAGGCCCCCATACTAAAAATGTTAAGGGGGATTGTGTTGTTTTATCATTAGGCTCACCTGCATTGGTCCATGAGATATTGACAAGATTAAATTCGAATGAGTTCATGGTTGATGGCATTAAGGTTTTTCCCCTGGGGTTCTTCTATAACCCGATAGGACAGCAGAAAAACATTGACCAAGTGAGATCTTCACTTCAGAACAATAACTGGCGTTATAATCTGGAAGTATCAAATAGGTATCGCCCATTATATTCCTTAGAGTAGGTTGATTGACTCGAGGATAACAGGGGCAATCAATCTAGTGCATAGTCCAGTTTTCTATACTAGAGAGCACGTTGTTCATCACAGGGGAATCGCTGGGAGGTAATACTCCAGAAGGGAGGGATATGGAATTGCTACCTGTCTTGCCATGCCCTGTACATTTTAATGCCTGCAAGGACATTGACACATCAGAGACTCTACTGACTGTTAATATGGAGTATGAAGCTTACAGTATTGAGCTAGGTGAACAAACACTCAGTGTTGATTCCTCTATAACAAAGGTGATAGGTCCTGCTGTTACATTACAAATACACAAGAAGGGTCACTTTTTAACCCGATATTACAGGCACAGGTACTGGACCCCCAAAAAAAGTTAACACACGAGCAGGTGAGAATAATTCTTTGGAATGTTTCAGGGCTCCGATCTAAGGTTTCCAATAGTGAATGGACTGATTTTATTAGGAATTTTGATATCCTGTGTCTCCAGGAAACTTGGTTATTGGCTGAACTGCATATAGATGGTTATAAAACATTCCACATTCCAGCACAACATTCTTCTCACGGTAGGAATAAAGGGGGATTTGTGTATATATCTCGAACTTGTAGAAGGTTGGGAAGATCATAGTATTTAGAACCTGTACCTATTACCAAATAGTAAACATTCACTTTTCTAAAAAAGATGTTGTAGCAGTTATTAACTTCTACAACAACATAGGCAAGGGCAATGTAAACAGTGTTTTAAGGGATCTCAATGAGGACTTGTGTTAGTTATGTACACTGGCAGGGTTGGATGTTATTATTATTTGGGGGGGCGGGATTTTAACACAGTAATTTGTGTGCAGTCGCCCTGTAGGCCAGGGGAAAACGAATTAGAGGACAATACTCTTACGCACCACTTTGTTCATACTGATGGCTGGGAAATTTGCAACGAGATCCTGGTTTCTCATGATCTCGGTTTTGCAAACAAGCTGTGCTTACCCCCCGTTGAATTTGGTCCAACTTTTATTGGGAGAGGAGCTAGCTCTATTATAGATTTTATCATAATTCCAAATCGTTACGCCTCCTGGTTTAGCAAGTTTATTATTCACCCTAATGGGTTCAGTGACCATTTGCCGCTGAGTGTTGAAATTAGTCTCCCTCGTAATAGTGGCATCTCGGTGGTTGAGAGCTTGGCCTGGACACAAGACCCTGTATTGGATAGGCAAAATGGATCTTCACTGAGGTGGGGCGAGAAAAACTCAGAGGCCCTGAATAGAAAAATC
Source organism: Lissotriton vulgaris (assembly GCF_964263255.1). Lineage (NCBI taxonomy): Eukaryota > Metazoa > Chordata > Amphibia > Caudata > Salamandridae > Lissotriton > Lissotriton vulgaris. Next base: position 504,437,249 of record NC_141700.1, on the reverse strand, counting down.
ATTTCCAGGGCAAAAGATAATATCCTAGAGTGTCTTAGTGAAGAGATCGCCCCCAAGATATCCTTATCGCCCACTCTTAGATAGTGCTGGTGATTCAAGAGATACTGAGTCGCCCGGGCAGAAATGCAGTACATAATAAGAACGGCTGGTTCAATACAATCTGTACCAGGACTTATTCTGCTCTAAAGGCTGCCCTCCATAATACAGTCAGAGACTATGACAAAGTCAGGGGGCTTAGGAAGGCGTATAATATTGCGAGGAGGAATAGAAAGAAGGAAATTAAAGAGCAGGCATGGCAGAATCTTTATGAGGCTTCCCTTATGAGGGATTGCTCACATTTCTGGCAAGCAGTGAAGGCACCATTCTTCGCAAATAGGGAAACTCCCGGAATGGAGATCGCTATTAGCGAGAATACATGGGTTGATTTCTTTTCCAAAGTCTATGGGATAGAAGACAATGAGTCAGTTACCCAGGTAGATCAGTCAACAGTGGAATTTGTTCCTCCTCTGTTCCCAATAGACATACACCTTACCCACAGTGAAGTACTAATGGCAATTAACAAGAGCAAGTGGAGAAAAGCTCCCGGTTCTGACGGGACTCCAATAGACCTCTACAAGTTTACAACGGACGTTTGGTCACCACTGTTAACTCAAGTGCTAAATGCCTGCTGTGAGGAGGGATTTATAAAAACTTGGTCGGAGTCCGTCATCATACCAATTTTCAAGAAAGGGGATAGGGAAAACCCCGCTTGCTATCGACCTATATCCCTCTTGGATTCATTAATGAAAGTTGCGGGTAGAGTGATCCTTAATAGATTGCAACAATGGGCGGAGGATAACAGTATCCTAAGCCCCATTCAATATGGATTCAGGGAGGGCAGGGGTACGGTGGAACAAGTTTTAAATTTTATTTTAATCCAGGCGAAGTACATTCATGCCAAAGAAGAGAAATTATTTGCAGTTTTCGTTGATCTAACCGCGGCCTTTGATTCAGTTGTCCACTCTAGGTTATGGCAGATTTTGGAAAGCCTCCAGGTTGATCCATCTTTGGTGAAATTCCTGAGGCAGCTTTATGCAGGAGCTTCTACAAGGTTAAGGTATAGCGTAAAAGGAGAATGCACTAAGTCGTTCCGCGTGGAGAGGGGCGTTAGACAAGGATGTGTACTCCCCCCCATTCCTATTCTCTATTTATACCAACGCTTTAGAGGAGGAATTGGTGGCCTGTGTGACAGACCTCCCAAAAATCAGTAACAAACAGATTGTCTCTCTTCTCTATGCGGACGATGCTGTTCTGATGTCTAGAACTCAACTGGGCCTACAAAAAGCGCTCTCTACCTATATCAACTTTATGGGGAATAGGGGCTTGCAGCTTAACGTGGAGAAGTGTGGCTCAATGGTTAGAGCGGCAGACCCTGATGCAGAGGTCTAGCCCGGGACCAGGGTTCAATACCCCGCCTTGGCGGGTCGTGTGCTCAAAATTCCACTGACCTGATAATTCTCGCCTCGGTGCCTATTCTAATCATAGAGTCCCACTCTGCAACTCTGGGCAATAGCTTGCTTAATTTCCACAACGGCCCCCACAACTCTAAGGATGCCTGGCCTTCACCCTGGGGGTGCCCAGGAGTGGACGCCTCACAGGGAAAGCCAGGATGGGTTCCACAGCGGTATTCGTACAAGCGCCTTGAGACCCTTGCGGGTGAGTAGTGCGCTATACAAGTATCAATTTTACAATTTTTTACAATTTACAACGTGAAGAAAACCTTAGTTATGTCCTGCTGTAAGGGGAGAAATAATCAATGCAACCTAGTTGTGGACAAAGGGAAAATCGAATAGACAAAAGGTTTTCTTTTTGGGGCATTTTGTTAGAGGATATGGGATCTGGGAGATCCGCAAGTAAGAATAGGTCCCTTCTGTTTAAAAGATCAACTGTAGCAGTGATGTTATTTTCCCAGAAAAAGGGCAAAAGGCTCCCTAGGATCCTGCTAAAAATCTATCAAGCGAAATGCTTAAGTATAGCGATGTATGGGGCATGCATCTGGGGACTTTATGATGTCTCCCCGATCCAGGTCATAGAAAATGTTTTTTAAGATTCTTATTAGCTGTCCCACAAAGTACCTCAGTTTTTAACTGCCACAGTGAACTAGGGATTTCATACATTGCCGATCTGAATAAAATGCAGCCCATGCTATTTTGGCACAGAATTTGGACATTGCCACACCTAGAACTAAACAGAGAGATTTTAACTGATTGTATGGGTCTAGAATAGGCAGGAAAAATCCCATGGTTAAGTTATATAAGAACATTATCTAATGACCTAGGGAGAACAGACTTTTATACTGACCCTAGTGTTATGAGTACTATGTCTAGAAAAGAGCTAAAGAGAATCTGCTTAAGTCATTTGGAGTCTTTACGAATCGGGCTTGAAATCATTAAGAGCACTGTCTTGCGGCATCAAATAACCCTGATCTGCGACACTATTCAACCATACTTGGTAGTGTGTCTTTGTGGTTATGATAGATACGTCCTGACTAGGTTCAGGTTCGATAATTTTCATCGCCTAGTATCCTTTCCTACCACTAATGATTGGTCTAGACAGCTTTGCCTATGCCCATGTGACAATCTTTCCTTACAGAATACAATGCATGTGACTCTTTTGTAAATTCTATATGAACGAACGTGCTAAATGGATTATGCATTTTTTTAAAAAGGAGCATGGAGGCAATGTCGCCCAGCCTTTTTATTATTACAGTTATTGGAAAATGTTTATGTAATTGCAATTATGGCTGTTTTTCTGAAAGTGCAATAAGAAAAAGGAAAAGTTTACCTTTTTTAAAAGAAATAATTTTGTACTCTGAGGATAGCTGACGGATGTATTTTATCTTGTAAATGAAATGAATTGTATTCTTTATGATATTTGTGGCTTTTATAATATTTAAAAATCGAATAAAGCATTTTCAGATCAGATATGGATGGGAACACAGATGGAAGGACAGAATGAATGGAGAATGACTGAATGATGGATGAAAGAATGATTACACCTTGTAACCCCCATTATCTAAAGTACATTTTCTATAGATTGACGTTCACATTTACATGAGTCATTGTGTGTATGTATATATATATATATATATATATATATATATATATATATATATATATATATGTATGTATATGTATGTATATGTATCCAAAAACCACTTCCCTCAAAAGAAAAGAGCGGAGGCCAGAGGGGAACTCTTCAAAGGCACTTTATTCATGAGTTTTGCAGGTAGGTGGCGGCGAATGCATTTCGGCTCGTATCGCCTTCCTCAGCGCCCTGCACCCACCAGAGTCATGTGAGTAGTCCATTGAATACTGCCCCTGAAGTAATGATGATGTCACTGGACTCCTCCCCGTTGAAATTACATTCACCTGTTGGCGCTTGCCGACCATTAAGCAAACTATAACCTCCAGAATGCATTATGTTCATGAATCCGGGTCGGTGGTGTGGGGGGCACACCTAGTCGGTATACGTTCCAGTGACTGTCGTAGGCAGAGATGGCATGACTCACTTCCACTCCGCCCAAGTATATATATATATATGATGTACACACTCCAAAACCCTGTTCTACTTGCTTCGGATGATTAGCACTATAAAATACATTAAATACACATGAGAGAGGATCTATGTGAAGAAGAGGGTCACTATTAGAGAGTGGTAGCAAGGCCGGACTTGCGGGACTGGGCATCAGGCGTTTCCCTGGGAGGCTGGAAAGGTGGGGGAGGGCGGTTTTGTTACCACAAAAAGACTTGCACATTTGCTCAAAGCTGCGCGCATACTGAAAAACCATGGAGTGCACAATTTTCTAAACCTAATATAAACTTATTTTCACTTGTACTTAAGTGGTTGTCTATTTACTTACTTATATACTATTGCACGACCTCTTCTGATGTGTCTGTAAAACTTACATTTTGTCCTGAATTTTGATCTTCTGTTCTGAATTTTTGTCTTGAATTTTGACCCTTTGTCCTGAATTTTTACACTCCACTTCCTGAATTTGCACCCATGCGAGTTGGTCACCCTACAGCCAAACCGACATGGGCACTGAGCTGTCTCCAACCCAGCCACCTTGCTGGGTTAGAGACAGCAAAGTAAAGGCTCCCAGTCTCTCTTGGAGCGCACATTCACAGCGCTCATGACAATCCTGACACTGCTTCAAACATGAGAGCGGCGTCGGGATTGGCCGCAGGGGGGCCTGTGCTGCTGCAAGGACAAGGAGAAGAGCGGCGGGCAGCAGGAGTCAGTTCCTTTTACCAATTTTTTTGTCACATGTTTCGTTGTTGCCCTTTTCCCCTCCCCCCACCTCCCTGTCGCCCGTTCCCCCTCCCTCCCTCCCTGTTGCCCGTACCCCCTCAGCCCCGCCGCACAGCAGCCGCCTTCCCACCAGTAACAAAATGGTCTCTTCCCTCCTGTCACACTATCATCGCAAGTAAAATGGAATGAACTAAGGCGACAAAAGCAGGTGACAGTCCATCAAAAGAGGACCCTCTCCAAATGTCGCAGGCAGAGAACAAAACACAAAGAATAAACTCAACAGCAAACTCAATACCACACTCAACACCCGAGAAGTACTGAAGAACATGACAAGTTTCCATCGACTCAGTCTCAGACTCCGACATCTTCACCTTTACGAGGATCCTGATATACGGCCCCCCTGGGCCTCCGAACGCTTTCCAGGAGTCACTGGTCTTGACCATCTCGGCGTTAGCCTTACAGTCAGCAAACTTTAGCATACTGGGGGACCTCAATCTCCATCTTGAGCGTCGTGATTTCCCTACTATACTGAAGTTTCTGGGTGACCTGGAGGCCTGCCAGCTCAATCAGCTGGTTGATGGGCCCTCTCATCTGGCAGGCCACCTGTTAGACTCGGTGTTCACAAACATGCAGGGAATTACAACCTCTACCCCTAGTCCCCTCAGCTGGACCGACCATTTCCCGATCCACATCTCGATCAAGATCCCAGCTAGTTTTAGGGAAAAGCTCCCCCCCCCCCCTCTTTGGAGGCGTCCGTGGAACAAATTAGATGGCGCCCTGTTTGAGGCCAGACTGAAAACCTCCCGCCCAGTTTGGCCTGGCAACATGGAGGAGGCTGACGCAGCATATAGGGAGTGGATCAATAAGTCACTGGATCACTTCATTCCTAAGAAAAGGTCGAGGCCCAATCGCGAGCAGTCCCATCCATGGTACTCTGAGGCACTTGCATTTAAAAAAAAAGCAATGCAAGTTACTCGAGCGTATCTGGAGGCAATCATATGATCCCCTGGCTAAAACCAACTTCAGAGTCGCCACCAAAGCCTATCACAGACTTATAAAAAAGACCAAAGCCTGCTATTATACTGACTTGATCAATTCCAGTACTAATCACTCTAAAACCATTTTCGCTCTAGTGAAGGATATGACCAAAACTTCGGAGGAAACAAGTAGCATGATAGTATCCGACTGGCAGTGCGAAGAACTAGCTTGTTTCTTTGTCGATAAAGTCAAAGGGATCTATAACTCTCTATATCCAGACGGATCCACTACGACCTCTAGCCCGCCATAGGCTCACCAGTTCTCCCATACCCACTTCAAGCCCTCCCACTTATTGCGCAGGCAGACGTGGATCTCCTGGTTTTAAAAGTAAAGTCTGGATCTCCGGAAGACCCCGTAAAACCTGAAATGTTTAGACTATTCCAGGACTCCATTCTGCGGGAGGGGCGGGAGTTGATCAACAGTTCATTTCAGTCAGCCTTAATCCCCAAATCTTGGAAACATGCCAAGGTAGTCCCCCTGTTAAAAAAAACCACTTTGGACCCCTCCAGGCCAGATAGCTTTAGACCTATCTCTTTACTTCCGTACCTTGCTAAGGTGGCGGAAGCACATGTGAATTCCATCTTGACCAGCTACCTGGAGTCCAATGGGATTCTGGACGAGTCTCAAAACGGATTCCGCGCTAAACATAGCACGGAGTCTGCTTTATTGGCTGTCACTGAACATCTTAGGGCGGCTCAGGACCTCGGTAATACCTCGATTTTGGTCCTGCTGGATTTGAGTGCGGCGTTCGACACGGTCTCCCACGGGATCTTACTCGGGAGACTTTGGGAGATCGGAGTCAGGGAGAGCTCTGGATTGGTTCGTGTCATTTCTATCCGATTGTTCCTTCCAGGTTCATGCTCCGCCATTCTCGTCCAGCAGGCTCCCTCTTGGTTGCGGGGTTCCGCATGGGTCTGCGCTCAGCCCCACACTGTTTAACGTGTATGTCCGCCCCCTGGCCATGCTGGCTCGGGAACGTGAGATCAAATTAATATCGTAAGCGGACGACACACAATTTATTTTCACCTTTTCAAATGACACTGTGGCGGACCGAGACAAATTCCATGAAGATATCTTGGCCATTTCAAGCTGGTTGTCAAAGAACTGTCTCCAGCTGAACTCATCCAAAACCGAGGTACTCCTAATTGGCAGTGATGCACAGAAATGGGACGAGCATTGGTGGCCCCCTACACTGGGACCGCCTCCCATTCCTAAGAAGGAAGTCAAAAACTTGGGTGTGATTTTGGACAACTCACTTGCCCTAGAGTCCCATGCAAAAAAAAGTGGCAGGCACTTGCTATGGCCGCCTACGCTCCCTTAAGCCCATCCTCGGCTTCTTTGAGCCTCCCACCCGTCAGATCATAGTCCAGGCCCTGGTCTTATCCCATCTAGACTACTGCAATGCTCTTATGCTTGGCTCCAACTTGACAGTGACAAATAGGCTACAAAGAGCTCCGAAAGCCGCCGCCCGCATCCTGTTCGCACTTCCCAAACACTGCCACACATCCCCGATCCTTTGTCGCCTGCACTGGCTGCCTGTAAAACAACGTATTCAATTCAAGACTCTCTACCTAATTCACAAAATCCTGTACTGCGTCGGCCCCCAAACCCTGCAAGGACTCTGTTCCTTTTATGCCCCTACGCGTGCTCTCCGCTCGGCGGATCTTTTCCTTGCTCGTACCATCAAGATCCAGAGGAGCAGAGCCGGAGGCCGGTCATTTATGTATCTGGCCCCGAAACTCTGGAATTCGATTCCCCTAAGAGCACGGGCCACCACCAACCACATGCTCTTTCGAAAACAAATTAAAACCTGGCTGTTTTCTTCCATCTAAGACACTCTCACTGGATGTGGATGTTTTGTCATCTGGCATGTCTGCAAGCGCTGGGACGCCCCGTTGCTGGGGTAGCCATGCGCTATACAAACTAGCTTAACATAACATAACATAACATAACATAGTGCAGGCCGGGCAACAAAATAACCGAGACACACACGCATTGAAAACACGCTTGCTGAACTTAACCCTACGGTTTGAGACCGCCATGGAAAAGTTCTGGAATTACAAGAACATGTCTGCTTCCCGGAAAACAAGGAGGAAGACTAAGTCAGTCCAGGCAGCTAAAGAATCGTTGGACTCCCTAGGAGAGTAGCGGGACCGAACTTGGAGTTGCATCTGGAAAACGGCTGAGAGAACTTACAGGGTGCCCGACACACCACCAAAATCAGCTTCACATCCCTCCCCAGTAATGGCCCGAATATTAAACTACAGTGCCTGTGACCCCGCAATTTAAGAAACTAGGAAACCGTGATTACGGCTGGGAGACAACAACAAAGTCTCCTTATTTGCAGACTACTCTGCAGCAGTACACTATGAGAGACATGAAACAAAAACTCAGGCAACTGGGCGTCAACTACATACTGCTGTTCCCAGATGAGAAAAAAATAGACATATAACAGACACAGTTCTTCACCAACCCCAAAGCGGGGCAGAAAGATGGGCAAAGGCTCATGCAGTGGATTCTCGCCCCAAACGTCCAAATGGACGGACAGATGGAACAAGACACAAGGGTGCAAGCAAACATGTTAGTACCAAAATGTCTGAGGAACAAGAAGCTGCAATTGCGGCCATCATTGCATAGGAGATATGCACTGCAAAAGATAAGACAATGGTATCCCTGCTACTGGAATGGAATGGGAACAAGATTACTCTGAAGAAAGCTGCCACAAAATGCCTAGGCCTTGCCAGTGACAGTCATGAAAATACAGGATGACAAAAGCCTCCAAGGCAAAGTAATGGCCCAGACATTCAAGTCGATGCAGCAGAAGAAGTTAATATATGTAAAGTGCTTCTGTGTTGTATGTGCTCTTTTTGATGACACTTGATAGCATCCCCTCTGTTGACTAAACCCTCTCTGAGGTGGAAAGATGCCACACTTTTTCAGTAGGGCAGCAAACGAATGGTTGACATCACCCCCCACATACCTCTTTTACCCGCAACATGGAAATAAAGGCTTCTTTCCAGCATTTAATGTTTAAATTGGGCACGGACAGTTGCACCCCATGCCAAGGGTGTGAGTTAACCATGAGTAGTTATGTTCAGGTCACCTTCCAATACACACGCAACATGATTGATAGTGAAGGAACCATGAACATTAGGCAAACTTGAACCATTTGCCTTTTGGCTGAACACAGGGAATCCAGAACAGACGATAGGTCCGATGACAATACCCGCCTGTCATGATTGCTAGGAATACCCTCACACTTCCATGGCCCGGACACATGAACAGAAACAAAATACAACATGATGACATGGAATATGAGAGTGTTGGGAAACCCTATAAATGTCACAGAATATAAGCAAAAGTTATTCTACAAAATACCCTTCTCATTTCTTCAGGAGACACTCCTGACGAAGGGCGAAAGAGAGAGACTATGGAGATGCTTGAGGACCACTTGTACTACACGTCACACAATTGTGGATTGGTCTGAACATCGGGCCAGATTTACAACCATTCCATTTTGCGGGGCGCAAATTACGAAGTTTTGCGACTTGCAAAATGGAATGTACAAGTACAACAGTGTCTGAGACAATGTTTGCGATTCTGAATGGGGCTGCACATCAATATTTGTGACCCATTAAGAATGGCCAGCACTCTCAGGGATGGTGGCCTGCTGGCGTCATCATACCACCATTTCTGTGACATAGTTTTAAATAAAGCATTTTTTTTTTCTAAATGCAGCCCGTTTTCCTTAAAGGAAAACGGGCTGCATTTAAAAAAGAAAAATGAAACGTTTCCGTTTCATTTTTTGAGATTAGGACCTGCTCTTAAAAAATATTTTCCCTGCCCAACACAAAGGGGAAGGGGTCCCCCCGGGACTCCTTCCCATTTGCGATTGATTTACCACGCAATTGTTTTGCGACCGCATTTGCGATTGCAAAACAATTGTACATAGCAGTGCGACTTGTTATTAGGAAGGTACGCCCTTGGCACGCCCCTTCCTAATAGCGACTCGCAAACCCTATTTTGCAAGCCAGTAATAGGTTACTGATTCACAAAATAGGATTTGTACATACCACACGCATTTTTAGCGGTCTTAAACAGGGTGATTTCATGTTTGCGACCGCTAAAAGGATCGTACATCTGGCCCATACTTTGTATAATGGCGAAGATGTGACTGGTTTAGCTTCAGATACACCATTGTAGAAGGTGGACTGTATTTGGAACCAATAAGATCACAAACATAGACTCCCAAAACTGATTTTTGAGACACAAAGCAGTACTGATGTCACACTCGCATCAGATCCCCATGATAGAGAGTGAGTACTGCAAATGTCCCCAGGTCACCTCAACCATCACCGGGGACAGCAGCCCGTTCCACATCAACACTACTCCAACACTGGCAACACTAAGGACCGTTAGTCATGGCGGAATGGACACCTCCAAGAGAGGGAGTACTCAATCTATTGAAAAGTACACTCTCTTGAACACCAAATTTTACATATCCCTACACATCGTACATGTATGGCGTCAAAGATTACTCATATAACATTGGAGTTAAAACATTATCGAATGTAATGTTCTTGCAATGATACTACAATGGGGCAGATCCCAAAAGAGTACATTTCTGAAAAACACAAACAGGGAACCTCCAAGATACCACTTTAGGGAAATCGGAAATCTTGATATATTCATTAAAACAACACTTTTCCATCAACGCAGCATCAACAAGCATGGTGCTGATTGAGTGGGATGTGTTTAAAGTCTGTTCAAGGGAAACTTGATATAGGCATGAGGGTTGAAGTGGTGCTCGAGAGAGAATCCACTAACTTAGAGGCCACTTACAAGACTTGTAGAGGTCAGGTGTAACAGACCCCAAGCAAGGGGACAGCGGACATGGAATATATCAGAATACACTGAAAGTTAGGTTAAAGTTAAACTGTTCGTCTACAGGGAATACGAAAGCCAAGCAGCACAGCAAGGGCAACAAAGCCAGTTGGCTCATTGAGTGGTTGGTTAATTCTGAAAAAAACGGATTGCCCATAGTGGCATGACAAAAACCAGATGACCCAGTAGCACGTGCATACAAACAGACATTAATGATGCTGTCAGAACCTCTTTCAGTGGGTCACAGGGCAGGCAGGGGTTTACTGGGCCCAGCCGTTGGGGTTGTGATCTCTTAATTCTTGTGACCCAGGGCTAAACCCACTATGGTTCCATAGCAGCTGGTCCAAATACTACCTGTTCAGCATATAAAACTCAGTGGTAGCACAAGTTGAACAATCCAAGCTAAACGGGGAGGGGAGGAATGGGGGGAAGAGACTCAAAGTGTGAATAGTAACCCCACTAAACTGATTGTCCAAACTCTCACTTTCGAGATAAAGGTAGTATTTGATTTAGAAGCACAAAGTATATAAACAGCACACTAAATAATAGTCAAAGTCTCTTGAGGTCGGCGCTCCAATGTCATCCTCAGCAGTGTCCTCACTTCCCTTCCAGAAGTCTGATTATTCCCCATTCGATAATGGAGGCAAGTTCCAGATGTTACCCATACTAGTCACCAAGTCTTGTTTTGGCTTTAAGACTCAATTTGAGTAGCACTACGCACAGAGTTTGTTCAAGTCCCAAGGAGGCTGGACAGTCTAGAGGTTTTGTCCTACCGGGGGCATCCCGTGAGTTAAGGGAGGACCAGTAGTCATATTCTGGGATTCTGTCCTCCTGATGCAGCGCTCTTGGCCTTTGTTGCGTCTTACCACAAATTGTATTCTCTAGAGCAGGTCTCTCTTGTTGATCCTTCGGTAGGGATCCTCTTTGTACGATGATCCCGGTATATGGCCCTATTCTTTATGGTGGCCCCCACCGTGCATACGTGGTGTCGCTGACTTACTCCACCACAAGAGCAATGGTATTAATCTTCACAGTTACCCCACCTGGCATGTAGGGGTTGTTGACTTTCAACAGTAAAGGGTAAAAGTATAAAGTAAAACTTTATGGTGGCCCTCACCTGGCATACACAGGTTGATGACGTTCTATGAGAAGGGCATACAGCACTCACTCTTGCAACAGTCCTGACCAGACTGGAAGTCTAATACTTTGCTCACAGGGATCCACTCAATAGGCTCCATGCCTAGCTTCCCTCCCTCTAGGCACTCTCCTCCTCTTCACAGATTATGTTGTTCTTGACAGTGAGGCAAGTCTGGTGTCCAGGCTCAGGGCAAGTGGCCTTGACTTCCTTACCCTCATCCATCAGGGAAACTAGCAACCCTTGGCCTCCAGTCCTGGTTGAAGCACTCTGAGTCTTGGTGAACTTCTAGCCCTACTAATAAACAGATTGTGGGACTCACCATCCACTTTTATAGTCCGTATCCAGACACAGATGTTATTTGGTGTCTGGTGCACTTAAATTCATGTTGTGGGTGTTGACTCCTTTGACAAAGGACAGAACAGGAGAGAGAAAACTTCAAAGGCACAGCTTGCCACCGCTGGACCTTAAGCAATTTTGATAGACTAACGACACAGGTAAGGGAGAGTAACCTGATATCACACCTAGCTGTCAGCCTCTGCTAAAATATTCCTCACAAAGGTTCAACGGCCTAAGCTTTACACTCTATTATGATTACCTAGTTCTACAGTGCCAACCTTACCAGACCCATCATTTCGACTGGCAATCAGCCCACGCCCCACTGACCAGTACCTCTTCCTTGAATCAAAGAGACCTTTGATGTTCACAGAGGATGTTCTGCTCCTCGTCCTCCAGTGTGGGTGTTCCCAGCTCAATCCGGAGGAATTTCATCAATCCACATCTGCTGTCGTGGGTTGCAGTCCACACCACCAGCTGACCTTTTGAGTCACTGGACTTCCAAAATGGAACCCACAGGATTCCATGTTATGTACCAAGCACATAAACAACCAAGCATACACACACATATCACACACTTCCTGGCACTTCATACATCCATTAGTTAGACTAGGAGTAAGTTAACTACACAGCAGAGGAACACTACATGAGTGGGATGGTAGGTGTCAGTCTAGTGAAACAGATAAAAGGTCTGTCAAACTACTGATTACCACGGAACACAAAACTGCTATGCTGCCACCACTGTCCTTGGGTCACTTAACTCTTGGCAAGGTCAGTTGTCCTCTACCAATATGAGGGTAGCACTTTGTGCACCCCTCCCATTCTACAAAGACCACATTAATATGAGCCAGACCTAGATCATGGCGCACACACGGCATGTTCACTTATAACCAAAAATCAGTACCAAAGGTCCAGATCTCCATGCAGCTGAGGCACTCAGGGAAGGGGTGCACCTTTGTCACAATGCAGGGACCTGTTCATACCAACAGAAACATGGTCACATTTCAACAGTTCTGTCTACATGTCTGGTCCATAAGTCCAAGAAGCATGGCTGGAAGAGCTGACACCCAACCAAGTAACACAACTTGACTGCTGCCAAAATGAAGACTGCAGATAAATACTAGGCAAACAGTAAAAACCACAACCAGTGATGGACTCCAATCAGAAGTTTACTCAAGCTACCAAGATGTATTTGCTCCATCTCTGTTTGAAATGCATCTGATGAGAAAGGAAGTAGGAACACTGCCCCCTCTCATCAGGGAAGCAACAGTGGTGGAGCTCTAATAAACCATACAAAGAGGCAAATAATATGGCTTCTTACCATCCACTACCTATGCTGAACTTGAATGCGAAATCTTAGGAAAGTACTAGCCAGTAGGATAGCCCAGGTACCAACTGGGCCTTTAATGGTACAACCCATCAAGTTTCTACATCTGTTCCATGCCCTTAATAATCCTGTCATGGCAGCCAAAATGCCTGCAGCAACTGCCATCGACATAGAGAAAGCCCTTGATATGCTTGATTGGGAATATCTATTTATGGTCTTAGATGAGATTCGGAAACATACTCAAGACATTGGCATGGATACAACTGCAGTACTCTTGCTGAAAGGCCTGAGTGTGAAGAGTCTGGTTCATCTCTGTCTTAGGGGGTACAAAGAGGTATACGAGACAACATGTACAGAATGGGCTTTCATAGGCCCAGGAAGGCCTCCCCTCCTCCATCAAGTTGTACTTCTCTGACAGATCTGGTCAAATTGTTAGCAGGCTGGAGAGCTGTCCCACGCCTGCTAGCATGGGATGGCTCCATTCGCCATCCCATGGTGTCATCAGATTCCCAGGTCAGGCTTCTGCAGGCCATACCATAGTTCCCCTGCTCATTTAGGGTGTATAAGCTCTGACAGGTGTTGGTCAGAGTTCCAGCATGCCTGCCACGCTTTCGCCTGGGCCTTAAACACCGGTCAGTGATGTCACAAAGTGCCCAAGGAGGGGGTTCCACAGGCCCAGAAATGGCTCCAGTTCTTTGGCAAGCAAGGAAGCGCCTGATTGGGTCTGAGTCAGAGCTCCCGAATACTCCCCCCTTCCCGAGCTGGGACTAGTGTCCAGTATCGGGCTCGAGCAACCAGCCTCTGGTTGCAACCAATGGCAAGCAGTAGCTCGCCTTGGAATGCACAGTACAAACAGATGGTCATTCTTCAAGTATGGTTGCACACATCATAGTATACCAAAATTAGCCAGTCTGCCCTCAAAGTCATAATGAGAGCTCATTTGAAGATTCTAACCTACCCATTGTTCCATGAAATCAGATGCATTTACTTGAACATCACCCTGTGTTACCCAGGGTACACAGATTACAAGAAAGATTGTGTTTAATTTGTAAAACATTAAGTGCCAGGGCCCAGGGTTTTGCTCTGAAGCCAGATGCAGGCCCTATCAAATGTTGGAGGTGCTGAATACTGAGGCAGAGTAGGCTTGATTTCCCCGCATGCCTTTTTCATGCAACACCAGACATTCCTTGCACCTTTATCACACTTTTGTAGGTTTATTTTCATTGCTATCTCTTTGTAACAGTTTTTCCATCTTTCTCTCTCATTTTCTCCCCTTTTCTGAGAAGTGGATGTCTGATGAGGAAAAATAAGCACCAGTCCTCAAAAAGAGTGGCAGTGGGTTCCACCTGCTACCACCAGATCAAATTAAGCTTTGGAAAGGCCAATTACTTTTCGGCAGATTAAAAGGGAGATGTTTCTAGGGACCTATTTTCAACTGTTTGTTCTTCCCAGATCGTGAAAGAGACGTAACTGTCCTGTACAAGACCCACAGAGAATCCGGTCTCCAGCTGTTTTCCGGCCAAGACCCAGGGGTACTCTAAGGCTGCTTTCCCAGAGCATCCTATGTAGAGCAGCCTGCTCCGGAGCAGTCTAACCAACACTGTACTCTGAATGATTGGGCCTACTTTCAGTAGGTGCAGCTACATGTTTGATACTGTCAGTCGCATACGCTTGTCAAAGATGAAGTCATTTGCTTGAATATCCATGTTTGATACAGTGAAACTGTTAATGAATGGATTGCTTCTGATTTGAAACAATAGGACACACCTAAACCCAGCATTCCTGAGAGGAGGCAAATGTAATGCTGCACCTTCAAATAACACACGTAAATCAGCAGTCCCAAAAGATGAGGCAATAAAACAAGACCCAGCACTCTCTTAAGGCGAGGCAAGAAAACAGATTCAGGTGCTTTTAAAATGACACACTCATATTTATAAATCCAATACTTTGAGAAGGTTGGCAAAATATATCAGTTAATGCAGATTCGTTAATGCAGATTCCCAAATATCAAATAACATAGGATCAAAAACAGAATAATAGCACATGACATATATACACGGAGCTGAGAAACCTATAGATTATATACACTAAGTAAGAAGAATATATCACCGAGCGAGTGTTCAACATTCTGCCAACTCGACTGGAGGAGCCCTTGATAGCCAGGCAGAAGTCTCGATCGGGACCTTTAAAGTACCCTTGGGCACCATGTCTGTTCCACAGCGAGCTTCTGTCCTTTAACACCTTTACTCAACCTGAGGAGAAGGTTCTAGAAACCTCTCCCCCTTTCTTCTGTTACGAAAAACCAAGTTGACGGTACTGGTCTGTGTCCAGGTCAAGGCAGAAGCCTGCCAGGCCCCTGTGTTTGACTCCGAGGCAGAGCTGTACATTCCACACATTTCTCTGGGAACAACAATCTCTGCTCTGAAAGGTACCAAGCGCGCATCCCACACAGCACTTTCCAGTCTACGGTGAGGAGCGCAAACAAGTGAAGTGTGAAAAAGTCTCCTCCCCACCCTGCAACTGCGTGCGAACACAGAAAATGAAGTCAGCTATACAAGGTGGAGTCAATGGTTAATATATCATTCTTAATAGCATTACAATGACTTATTAAATTACTTATGATACACTGATAGCTCCATCTTGGAAAACTGGTCATTCTAAAGCAAGTACATGCCAACGAGTCCTTCTGATCGAGGTTCATCCCACAGACTGTGTTTGGCCAGTAGTGAACAAACATATATATAGAACCATCCCCAAAAAGACAAGGCAGAAAAATTACTCACAGGGAAAACAGCTGGAGTCTAATTGAACCTCCAAATAGCACATCTTCAAGGTCCTTCCTAAATGTAAATTGATAAACTTTTTTATTCTGCTGCAGGAGTTGATTTCAGTATTTGCTGTGTAAACAGAAACTGCTCTGATGCCCAATTGGACCATATGGGGTCATGGACTTTAACAGTGTTACTGATGTGGATCTTAGATTTTGTGAAGGAATGCATTTTACTCATAAGAATTCGGGCCCTGAGCTATAAAATGAAACATGAGCAAAACAAAGACTTTTTAAAGATCACCTATTTGTAAATTGGAATTCAGTGCTATTTAGGGAGATGTGGAACAACTGGCTCCTACCTATTGAGTTCTAGAATTAGTCTGGCTGCCATATTCTGAACTATTTGGAATCTCACTAATAGATATTTAGGTAGTATATAAGGAAATTTCCCAAAATCCAGCTAAGACATAATTGCAGCACTCATTACTGATTTCTTAAAATTCAGATGCTAAAATAGTAAACATTTTTCCTAGGGTTTTCAAGTCTCTGAAACAGGATACAGTAAATGTAACAATCTAATGCAAGTCAACCTTACCATCGAAAGTGAAAACATAGGATCGAATCAATGATGCAGGAGGTCTCACATACACATTAAACAAAACTGGACTGATGATGAGACCTGTGGAACTCCATAGGACATTTTTGTTGTAGGAAGATATATATGCTCCGTAGATTACAGACTGATATTTCCTCAAACCCGCCTCTTGCAGCCTACACAGAAATACCAGACTGAAGACAGTGTCAAAAGCTGTTGAAAGAGCTACAAGGATTAGGAGTACTGCACTGGAGATTGTCTAATGTGGTTATCAAGATTGATTCAATGCACTGTGCTGGTCCTGAAACCTGATTGCACCAGGGAAAGCAGATTATTCTCTTAAAAATATCTTGATAGTTGGGCAGTTGGCTAGGCTGTCCATCACTTTGGTGGCTAACAGTAGCGAAGAAGTAGTTCTGTACTTAATAGAAACGTTGGGGTTGCTTATTTTTTAGTAGGGAAGTGACAGTAGCTCTTTGCAAACGTTAGGTACCTGACCTGTCCTAAATGATTTGTATGTTTTGTTCCAGTAATTTCACTGTCTAAGTGAATATTCTTCATTTTACAAAAATCAGGAGGGATCAGCTGAGAATCCAGAACTTTTTTTTAAAATCTGCATAATTAAAGTGCAGTATGAGAGGGTATAGAACATCTCGACCGTCACAGCGAGGTTTGCCAGCTTTCTGACTATCCCAAAAACCTCTCTAACTGGATGTGGTGCACCAACTATTGTATGTACAAAATAAGTAGAAATTTCCCTTCTCACAGTTATTTTATAGATGTTTAATTCGTATTTCTAGGTAGCCTTGAGAATGCAGCCTTAAGCAGGTGGTGATCTCCATCAAAGGCTAAATACGGACACAAGACTGATACCTAACAAGTACTGTAATGGAGAGTTGAAAACAATTTATGAGAGAACATTCAAACATTTGTGACATTTCTGAGAGATAAACATGTGGAGTAGCATGCAATATATTCGAAGGATTCAATATGGCGGGAAGGTTGATAACCCAGGAGGTTAGATCCCCTTTGTGAGACCACTGCCTTGGTCCCTGGGTTCCCTCAGGGTGCATTTCCTCTGCAGTGCTGTGCAGTATGAGGATATGTGTGGTGTCCCTCATAAATAAAAAGTTTAAAATTAGAAACATCATACTTTAAAATAAATAAAAAATGAAGTGTAGGAGTTGCTGCCTCCATGAATAATTTAAAAATAAGATAGAAACCTTTAAAAAAAATACATGCATACATTTTTCGGTCGAGGGACTGTCACTTCTCACTGCGAAGCAGTGAGGGGCGGAGTCCCGAAGAATTAATGTTTTTGAGTTAGGGGCTTGGAACCCGCCCCTCTTCTCCATTGGCTGGCTTCCTAAATGGAGACCAGCCATTGGGGGAGAGGGGCTTCACTCGTTTCAAGCCCCGTCTTTTTCGGATTGAGGGGTGTGTTTTTTCGTTTCTTTCTATTTACTTTCTCTCCTCTTCCCATTGGCTGGAATTTTACCTTCCAGCCAATGGGAAGAGGAGAGAACGTAAACACGCCCCTCAATCCGAAAAATGACCCTGCTTTCTCAGAGGCATTTCTACTTTGCCTCGGAGAAAGATGGTGGTGCTTCAGCCCCTTCCTGTGCCCGCCCCCGTTTCAGCTGACCCCGATATCAGAGGCCCGTGCCTGAAATCCCGGGCTCCAGGCCCCTTTTCCCGGTCATGACGTACACGTGGCGATGCACGTTGAGCACGAGGTAGCCGGGTTGATCTGCGGAGCTGCTGCCCTTCTGAAATCCAGCTAACGGCACTGATCTCTGTGCGGTTTTAGACACGTCCAAGCTGGACACGGAGTAGGTAAGAACTCGGGTGCAGCTATGTGACCTCGGCCGTGTGACAGGTTGACCAGGAGAGAGAGTTCAGGGGCCCGGACATCTCACGGAAGATGGCGGCCGAAGCGATAAAATGGTGACCAGAGTGCCCAGTAGAAAAACTTAAGGTGTGGTTGGTCAGGTGAAGCTGAGGGATTTGATTGCCTCTGGACGCTGGGAGACCGAAGCACTTACTTGGTTTTGCTGCTTTATGGCGGTGCCAAAGGCTTGTTGAAGGCGCATCGGTGAGGGGGGAGGGGGGGGCTGGGTGGGGCGCTTTGTCGCTTGTCCGCCTCTGTGACGTATCAATGGCCCGCGGGACTTCATGGAGACCGGGCTGTGGAAAGTAAACAGCCCGATGGGCCCAGAGCGGCGGTAGGGTTGAGCCGCATGGAGCACTGGCGGCTGAAATCGCTTAGTATTTAAGTAAATAGAAGTCAACAGTTGCCATTTTATTTTACTTTGGTTGCTAAATGGGAATGTCTCCTCTAAAGGGAGAATGTCGTGGCTTGTGAGCGAGGTTGGCTCAGTGCCCCCCTGGCGGGCAGGTCTAGGCTTGCACCGGTGCCCTCTGTGTCCCGAACCCCTTCGTAAGACCAAATACGACCCCAACTCGCCTCGTGTTGGGCTCCGCAGACAGCCTTGGAGTTGGACGCATCTTTAGGGCAGCAGGCAGCAGCCAGCACAGGTGGGGTGGGTGACGGGTGCCCAAAGCCGGCCTGCACTTCCAAGGCTTGGGTGTCGCCACACAGATTGACTTAACATCCGCCCCCTGCCCTCAAGTGTTCAGCACGCGAACAATCCCCGCAGGACAGCACTGCTCGGAAAACGACGCGGCTCACACCCACCAGTACCGTCAAGCCACACGCTGCTCTGTACGGGCAGCAAAAGCGGAGCACTGCTGTGCCGTCTGCGGAGTACTGACTAATTATGGAGGACACGCGCCCAGATCCTTTCCAAAAAGAGACAGGTGTGGCTGGCTGCTCTGCTTCGCCCGTGCACGCACACTTCCCGTGACCGTACTCGAAAGGACACCAGTCCTGCTGGAAATACTTGGCATTAGCGCCCACGCCACCCTCTGGGAGCAGGTGCAGCGCTGAGTGCAGAGGGGACGTGTTGGCTGCTCTCTGGCACACGCGAGGGGAGTGTGTTGTGGGAGCACACAGGACGCGTGTCCCTCCCACCCACACCAGCAGCGGACCCTCGCACATCCACTGTATGCAAATCCGTCTGCCGGTGGTCGTCCTGCCCTTGCACCCCCCGGCAGCCCCCCGAGCCCTGCCGCCTCTACTGGATAAGATGGATTGTAATAATTTGATCTGCCGCCGGGCTCCCCTCGGCCCCCGCCCCTGCCTCGAAGCCCAGCCTCGCCCGGTGGTCATGGGGTCCCTGCCTTGGCGCCGGTCCGGGCTGCACGGAGCGCGCAGTGCTCACTAGAGTGGATGGGCACGCCTGGACCTATGCGCTGGGGAGACGAGAGCAGCGCACAGGCACATCGCAGGAACTTTGAGCCGGGAGGATGCAGACTGTGTACTGGTATGCTGTGCTCCTGCTGCAGCCCACGCTCTATCTGATAAGTGCCAGCAGACTCTGGCTGGGCAGTAACTGTCTATAATGGCCCGGGCTCTTAGGGCATGCGAGATCTCGCCCTGCGAGCACGGTTTTGTAGCCAAGGGGTGGCCACTGTTGATAAGAGGGCTTTTGAAGCTTCGGTGGGGCAGAGCTGCCGCACGGGCTCCGGCAGCACAGGGGATAGCGCTTGCGGGGATACAGCAGAAAACCAAGAGGATCTAGGCACTAGCAGCCTAGGGGATCGGTGCTGGATTGGGAACACGGACTACTGCAATGTAGGGGACTACCGGGGGGGGGGGGAAGTATCTGTTGCAGGGTAGAACCACCCAAGGCGAGGACACGGGTGCATCCCAAAAGGGGGGTGGGGGGGGGGGAGTTTTGCTGCACCACTGCCACTGGCAGAACAGGAGCTAGTGCTTTTGGACGAACAGCTGAGGAACAAATGTATCTAGGCACTAGCATCCTTGGATCCCTGTGCTGGATGGGAAGAGTAACTGCTGCATCCTGGAGGCCACTGCCTGGGGGCGTCACTGCTGCAGCCTAGGGGCACTCTGGCTGAGGACATTGATGGCTGTAATCCAGGGGCCACTGGTGGAAGGGAGGGGGGCACGCCTGCAGTACAGGGGCTGTTGCTTTTGGGGATACAGCTGGAGCGAGTACTGCAGCAGGCTGGGGGAGCAGTGCTGGGTTGAACCATTGCTGAAGTCCAGGGGGCACTGGTGGCGGCGCACCCTGCTGCACCATGGGGGCACCGGTAGGTGGAGGCTTTTTCAGCCCAGTGGTTACTAATGGATTGGAATTCTGCGGGCACAGCTCCTGCCTAGGGCCACTGGTGAATGAGCATACAGCTGCTGCCAGGGTCACTGGTAAATAACGGTACTGCTACTGCCTAGGGCCACTGGTGAAGGAGGGTACTGTTGCTGCCTAGAGCCACTGGTGAAGGAGTGTACTGTTGCTGCCTAGGGCCACTGATGAAGGAGGGTACTGTTGCTGCCTAGGGCCGCTTGCGACTGAGGGTACTGCTGCTGCCTAGGGCCACTGGTGAGTGAGGGCAGTGCTGCAGCCTAGGGCCACTGGCGAGCGATGTCACTGCTGCAGCCTAGGGCCATTGGTGAGTGAGGACACTGCTGCAGCTTAGGGCAACCGGTGAGCAAGGACACTGTTGCAGCCTAGGGCCACTGACAGGTGAGAACTCCGCTGCAGCCTGGTAAGCTAGGATTCTTTTGAAGCCTAGGGTCACTGATGAGTGAGGACACTGCTGCATTCTCGGGCCACTGTTGAGTGAGGATACTGCTGCACCCTATGGCCACTGTTGAGTGAGGACACTGCTGCACCCTATGGCCACTGGTGAGCTAGGACACTGCTGCAGCCTAGGGCCACTACTGAGTGAGGACACTGCTGCTATTGGCATTGTAAATGACAATGCCATTTATTTAACGATTAAGCTATTGGCAATGTAAATGACAATGCCATTTATTTGATTTAAAAAAAAAAGTCATGAGCAATGCCAATAGCTCTACCTTTAATAATGCCGAGACAATTGCATTGTAAATGCTTGTTTTAAATGTGCATAAGAATGATAAAGATAAATTAGGGAATTCAAGCACAAGAAAGTGGGCAGGTCGATACTGCCATCTACTGGAAAGTAACAACATAAATTCCTTATTAAAACATTATTTATGATTCAATTTTATTTTATGTAGGGAACAAACGAGAAAATAGGATCACAAAATAATTACTCCTATATTTATCACAAGAGATACATGTTGACATGATCCGAAGAACACATGGCACCCCAAACGTGTCCGTGCTTGCTTGCATTCCCATTCAGTGAGACTGTGGTCCGACAGTTTGGACTGCACTGCTTCTTCTGGGGTACGATCAGGCCTAATTTGTCTGTTATTGTTCCCCTTTAGTATTGACACGACAAACTAAAAACAATGGAAGTAAATGTACAGTCATTAATATTCAGCCTTTTTCTTTCATTTATTTTCTTATTTTCTACTACCTGTACCCGGCCACGCGTTGCTGTGGCTCAGTCTGGTTAAATGGAAGAGAAAGAAAAGAGTAAGCTCAAGTTTCTAATATGTTTAATTTCACATTGCTTGTGGGTATACAATATGCCGTTGTGACTATTGTCTCTATGCGTCCCTTGTAGTTGTTGCGCAGCAAGCAAATCAATAGGGTCTGTTCGGCCTTTCGATTAAAAACAGGTGTGTATTGTACACTTGCGTATTAGAATCCAAAGTTGTGTATCTATAAACACGCGCTAGTGTTGCAAAGTGAACCAACTCCTCCCCCCTTCCTCCACCCACTTCGCGGTCTGCCATCCTGAGACCAACTGTCCATCCTAATATATGTAGATTATTGTCTTTATGCTTCCCTTGTAGTTGTTGCGCAGCAACCAAATCGATAGGGTCTGTTCGGCCTTTCGATCAA
Source organism: Lissotriton vulgaris (assembly GCF_964263255.1). Classification (NCBI taxonomy): domain Eukaryota; kingdom Metazoa; phylum Chordata; class Amphibia; order Caudata; family Salamandridae; genus Lissotriton; species Lissotriton vulgaris. The sequence continues at coordinate 504,415,010 of NC_141700.1, read as the reverse complement.
AAACATGGGCGTATTGGACATGCGCGTATTCGAATCCAACGTTGTGTATATATAAACACGCGCTTAATGTAATCCAACGTTGTGTCAACATTTCAAAGCAATCTTTGAACAACTTTCGGAGATTTTGAACAAACAACATTGACATTTTTATGTGTCTGTTCAAGCTTTCGATTAAAAACACGCGCTTATTCGACACGCGCGTATTGGAATCCAACGTTGTGTATATAAAAACACACGCGTATTCGAATCCAACGTTGTGTCAAAATTTCAAAGAAATCGGTGAAGTACTTTCGGAGAGTTGCGATTTTGAACAAACGAACATTTACATTTTTGTTTACATAGATAGATTATAGATTGGTCAGTGTTGGAAGCCGGAGTCCCTGTCCCGCACCACTGTCACCAAATGCGATACCCGGGACTCCTCACTCAACGTTAGGCAAAGTATGGACACTGTTTGAGATAGCCCTGCTCACCCTCTTAGTAGCTTGGCACGAGCAGCCAGGCCTATCTCCATTGCACAAGTGTACAGTATGTGCAATTACACTCACAGCAACCCCCTGGTGATACCACAAATGGACTCCACACGAGTTTGATAGAACGAGTATAAACATTATATAAAAAGATATACGATCAGATCACACGATACAAAAGCCAACATATAATAAAGGGTAATATTCGTTCCGGCTGGCTGGTAGGTTTAAATCCCAACCACAGCTTTCAAAATGCTATGCTGGTCGCAATGCTAGAATCACACACGTTGCAATGGACAAACAATAGTGCGCTGCGTGACGATACAATCCTGTGCTTGGCAAAGAAGAAATAATACAATGCGCAACGATGCACCCCGGTACCTTGCAATGGGAGAAATAATGCAATGTGTAACGCTACAATCATGTACTTTGCAATGGAGATATAATGCAATGCGCACCATCTACAATCATGTACTTTGCAATTAAGGAATAATGCAATGCGTAGCTAAAATCATGTACTTTGCAATGAAGAAATAATGCAATGCGGGCCGCTACAATCCTGTACTTTGCAATGGAGAAATAATGCAATTCGTAGCGCTACAATTGTGTACTTCATTATGCAGAAATAATGTCAGGCATCATAAGACAGTCCGGCTGTTCCTTAGCAGCAATATTGGCAATGTGTATTACGACAGTCAGCCTCTTTGATAACAGTTGCCCCCCACATGTATCAACGATGACATAAAGTACAGCTTCTCACTCTGGCCCCAGTACTGCCACTCCTTTGGTCAGTAAGGGTCCGATCTGAGCTAAACCAAAGACTCACGTCGCCAGAAGGACTGAGAGGCCAAGAGAGTGTCCCTCCGAGTCCGCACCCCACCCAGTTAGTGATACACGTTACCTGGGGCACGACCCCACTCTCCTCTCGTCCTTCAGCGAACTGGGTCTTCCGTGCAGAACTTTCTCAGTGGGCCTCAGCGGCTCGGCCTGGCAGTTCAGCTCCTCCGGGGCTGCCGGGCTGGGACTGAAAGGAAGGTCTCCGGCGGCTGCAGGGCACATGCCTCTGAGATTATGTTACTCCGGGTACCCGTTCACCACTGCAACCTCCGGGTCTCCTCTGGCATGAAGCCACACACACAACGCTGATGGGACATCATGTCGACTCCGAGTGCACATTCATCAAGCACTCCTTCCTGCAGTCTCAGTTGGCACCAAGACATGCACACCGTGCTGCAGAGACTCACTTTCTTCTGGTGCACACGATGATGAGCCGATCACCTCCACAATCCCAGGTTGCACCAAAGCATGCACACTACTTCACTGAGACTTACTCCAACTTCGGTGCCCTGATATCCAGGAGCTCTTCACCAACGCCTTCGGCCGCCACCCGACACGCACCCTGCGCGTCCGAGACTCACTCCACTTCCGATGCACACGTTGACCACGCGCTCCTCCCCAATGCCTCCTGTGCACCACGACACGCACCCTGCAAATCTGAGTCTCACTTCTCTGTGTGTCCAAGATCACAGGGCACACCTTTCGAGGGTCTCAACCTGCCACAACACGTGCCCATCGTATCACTTGAAACTTTTCCGGAAACTTTTATGTTCCTGTGTTTCCAAACAGGGAGCCAGCTCACCTCGGGCCCTTGGGGTAACAAGACACAACCCAAAGCACAGTCTTCTTCACCAGGGGGACCCAGCTCACACAGCACAGTCCCAACAGCCTCTTCCTTGGTTAAAACAGCAAACTGCAGACCAGCACCAGATCACGAAGCAAGGGTCAGTCCTTCCCAGCAGTCTCTACAGCTGATCCTTGCTTAGCAGAGGTTCCTCTTGACCACAAAATGGGTCCAAGCCTTTTCAGTCTCAATCCATTTCTATTCCAACGTTCAGGGGTCTCAGCTCTCATAGTTATACCCCTAAATGTCTTTGAAGTTCGTTGTGCTCAGGGGTCCCTGACCCCTGCCTAAATCGGTTCTGGTTGTCTCCCTCCCAGTGTCACCTTTCTCCCTTTGATACTGGGGGTCTGGATCCTTAATCATTCAGCAGGAGATGGGTCAATTGTTTTATAGCAGCAACTCAGGCCTCTTCACCTCTTGGGGCTTCTCCGCCTACTCTCCAGATGCAGGTCAGCCTGGTGCTATCTCAACCCCTCTGGGTCAAGACCTCCCCAGCTCCTCTCACCTCTCAGATCCAGACAGTCAATCCACAATCAGCAGAGACACACAGAAATGCTTAAAGCACAAAACTCAGCCACTTTCTAAAAGAGTGGTTTCTGAACACACAGTGACAAAACCACTTTCATAGAAAGATGTGTTATGACACTGTGAGTTCATACATACTAAATAAGCATGGGCGAATTTTGCGAATCTTGCGTTCGCGAATTTTGCGGATTTGCGAACTCGCAATCCGCAAAATCCGCGAATTCTCGCGAATTTTTTTTTTGTGTGTTCGCGCGGGTTTCTGCCAGTTCGCGAGGGTTTTGTACAATTTCGCAAACGCGAACTTACCTGTCGGGTCGCAAGTTTTGCGAACTTGTTGTTTCTACGTGTCCAGCCTGTTTGGGACACTCTTCTTCATCACTGCCACTCTCTGTCACCACTGCCACTCTCTGACTACTCATGCCACCCTCTGGCCCACCCATGCCACCCTCTGTTTCATCACAGCACCCTCTGGTTGTCCAGTCAGTGTACATTATTGTGGCAAAGCAAAGCACACCTTCCCTGCCTCAAGTGACCTGAATTAATTTGGGGCTGATTAATGTGTCACAGAATATTTTTTTAGCTGGCACCTGCTTCCTTAGTGCTTCCTGATTAGTGATCTTTTGCACTTGCTAAGTGCTTTCATTGTTGCAAAATTAGTTACAACACCTGCCCTGCCCCAACTGACAATAATGAATTAGGGGCTGATTAATGGATTTGAACTTCCAGCCTGGCTCCTGCTTGTCTCCCTTAGCTGTAATTCAGGACCTTTGTGGCATATGTGTAACTATTCTGAGGTTCAGAGCAGGGTCACATAATAGTTGCAACTGGCAACTGAACTCTGGAGGGGCCCCTCAGGAAGCACTACAGGAAATGGCTACTAATGATGAGCCTGAACTTTTGAACCTGGTAAGTAGTTTCAGTTTTGCTAAGATCGTATTTCTGCAATTTAGCGCTTATTCGCGGGGCGCGAAGTTGTACTGGGAAGCCGCGAACTCACGCGAACAGTGCGAGCAAGCCATAAAATCCGCTGCTCGCGGATTTGCGGATTTTGCGGGAGATTCGCGAATCTCGCGGATTGCGAATTTACCGAAAATCCGCAAAATCCGCGAGCGAAACGGATTTTCCGCCCATGCTTAATACTAAACTTCACCTCTTCATTTTAAACTTATGGGAAAGGAGGCTAACAAACACAATACCCAGCCTCCCCCATTCTGTCCTATGGGCAGGATGGCCTTTCACAGGTAAAAAATGAAATGGAGTGTTTTTCACGGTCAGGACATAGCACACACCTCAGTGTATGTCCTGCCTTTTACTTACACTGAACCCTGCCCAATGGTTACCCGGGACCTACCACAGGGTTGAGCAGTAGGTCCACTGTGTACGCAAAAGGGAAAGTAAGGCCTGACAAGTGGTTGCACTTGTCAGGACAACATGCTAACTTAGCAAACTGTGTGCAGGCCCTACACTGCAAGCCTGAGTTCCCTTCTCTGTGCACCTTTGCATTACTAGTCCTGGCACACACAGTGCACATCACTAAGGACTTTACTAGTAAGGCAAACATACCAATCATGGCCAACCGATTACCATTACACTTTACACACGGAACACTTGTACTTGATCAGCAGTGGCAAAGTACCGAAAGCATCTAAATTGGCAACTCTATGCCAGGAAAACGGTCTGGGGGAAAGCAAAAAGTTTACTTTAGCCAAAAAGGCCAAGTCCTACAGTCAGGTAATGGCTTTGTTACAGTTTTGTTATGTGTCCAAGATACAGATTTGCTTCTCTTTGGTCGGTGAATGGCTGTAACAAACTAATGACGAGTTGCTAAACCTGAACCAATACGTGTTAGTCATTATCCAGTAAACTGTTCTATTGTGGTAATGTCAAAAGGTCACCAGTTGTACAGAGATCTTTTCTCACTGGTCAATCAGCAGTTTTGCTGGGGTAACTTCCCACCTTGTTTCATCTCTTTATGTTCTCTTCTTTCAGCCTCTTGGAGAATATTTTAATGGACGCTTGTCGACCTGGCCAGCATATGGCTCTGGGCAGACCATTTTGGAGAAGCGGAAACCCTGCACTATCCCAGAACCAACGATCCAGAGGTGAGATACAATTTAAAAGATTGAGGAAATGGCCATTTTTTGCGATGTTTATTTACTTTCAAACAAGGTAACGTGGAGTGTATGGCATAAAGGCATTTATCATCAAGGGAATTTGTGCAGCTGGCACAGGGGAGTCTTAGTAAGCATGGGTGAAGACATACAGTACACTATGGCAAGAGTGTGGAAGGGCTGCAGCATATCGTATGCCACCCTTACCAAATACACACACACTGCCATTGCAGACTGTGTGTTTTGGTGCAGACAAAACTTAAGAGGAAACGTGGCACACACTTCTGTGTACCATGCCAACAAACTCTGCCTGTGGCATGGGTAAGTCACCCCTCTAGCAGGGCTCAGAGCCCTATGTCAGGGTGCACTATACCACAGTTGAGGGCATAGCTGCATGAGCAATATGCCCCTACAGTGTCTCAGTCCATTCTTAGACATCCTAAGTGCTGTGAAGCCATATTGACTACATGGGCTGGGAGTTTGTCATCACAACCTCCACAGCTCCATGATGGCTTTACTGAATGCTGAGAAGTTTGGTAGCAAACCTCTCAGCACAATAAACCCACACTACTGCCAGTGTTGGATTTATTGTAAAATGCACTCAGAGGGCATCTTAGAGATGCCCCCTGAAAAACAACCATCTTCCACGTGTCCAGCTGACTGGTCTGCACCACCCTGCCACACACCAACATGTTTCTGATTCTCTGAGTTAGGAGCCCTTGTGCTTTCGTGGATCAGGAACAAAGGCTGCTTGGGTGGATGTGCTTCACACCTACCCCCAAGCAAGAAAAGCATTCAGGGCGGTGAGCCTCAAAGGCTTCCTGCCCTTAGATATACTAGCCAGGGCCTCTTCAGCGAGTGGAGATGCCCCCACCCCCAACCTAGCCCCACTTTTGGCGGCAGGGTTGGCTGGAAAGTTAGTAGTCAGGAGAGATGTGTCCTCCCTCTGCCAGGACCACCTATTAGGTCCTCTGGACCGAGGTGACCCCCCCTTAGGAAATCTTCCATCTTGAATGTAAGGATTCTATCAAATCAGGTTAGGGGATGCCCCTCCACAAAGGGTGGGTACATACAAAGGGTGTAGTCACCATAAAAGGCAGGTCGCCCATTGGCTACTAGCTGCCAGGACCTGTAACACTCTTAAATTCAGTATTTAGGGGCACCCCTGAACTTTGATCTTCGGATTCCTGCAACCTACGAAGAAGACGCTGTCCAGCAAAGCTTGAAGACGATGACCGACTTGGCCCCAGCCCTACCGGCCTGTCTCCAGCTTGAAGAGCCTGCGAAGAAGACAATGCCTGTCCTGTGGCCAGCGACTTCCAAGAACCCCAGGAAGACTGCCATTCTTAAACAAAGACCAGATCTCCACAAGATAGCGGCCCTGTCCAGAAAACTCCAACTCCAAGGACTCTGGATCCAGGCGGATCTGCGACCCCTGCTTACTCTGCACACGACGGCCCAGCCTGTGTCTGAGTGGCTTACCTGTCTAGTGACATCTCCCTTGCGATCCAGACATCAACTCCATCAGTGGCGGACCTCTCCTGGACCCCACAAAGTCGCCTGCAGCCTCTACACAAAGGGTCCCCCTGAGCGCGTCCGGCTCTGACAAAGAAAATCCGACATCAAAAAGTACCCCTACATCCTCGGCCCCCAGCCTTTGGGAGCCCAACCGACCATGCCCAGATCTTACCCTGCATTCCAACTTACCTGACCAGCCAGTGGTCACCTTCATCCAGCCTCCTGGTCCGAGCCTGTAGCCTCTTTTTGCTACCAAGAATCCCTATTGAAGAGCATTGGGCTCCCGACGCTGAATTGCACCCTGCGCTCGTACGCCCCTGTGCCCCTGGTGGTGTAGCTTTGGTGCTACCTTGTTGCTCCCCCATGCTCACCCTAACCCCTGGGGCCTGTGCCCTTAAACCACGGGTACTTACCTGCAGTCTGCACCTTGTACGGTGCCCCCAGTCGCCGTTGACTAATATTGGGCCCAGTGACATCTGCAACCGGGTGCCCCGTGCCACTGGTGGTGCAGTACCTACCTTAAACTGAACCTTGCCCAGTGTTGATATAAACCCCCAAAGGCTGGAGAAGTAAGTCATGTTCTTGAATGTATGATTAAATAACTACCACTTAAATAAAAAATGCCTAAACCACGAAGGCTAAACAACGACCAAAGCCAAACAACTATGTACTTAACCGCGAAAATTAATCTTTTGACAAACTCCGAATCTACCGCTACGTTCAAAGCAACGCATGTTTAAAACACGATCCAAAAAGTGTAATTAAATTAAACAACACTGTTAATAAAAACTATTTAATATAAAGAATATTGTGCCTCTCCTGTTCCAGGCTGGCCCAGGGACTCACGCTGAAGCAATATATTGCTGCAAATCAGCCCTTTTCAAAGAAAACTCAGTAATGCTTTTGCCACGACTATTACTAATTGTGTTACCTCTTTCTGAAAATTCTTATCTTGGAAATTGAGTCATCACTTCCGCTGGTCACTAATTGATATTTGTTAATTGCGTGCTATCCAGATAGGCGAGTGTGTATTTTTAACCGTGCCGTGTCAAGTTTCATCCAGCCACTAGATGTCAGTATTGCCAAAATTTATGCAACAGTGCAGTTCATGTTCAGCTAGAAACTTCTGCTTGTCATTAGTCCAGTTTCAGTTTTTTTGCAGTAGGTAGGGGTTTTAAACTCAAGGTCATGAAACTGGACATACTTTTTAGCCTCCTACTGTTGGCACATACTTTAAATAAACATCGATGGATCACTAATTGTGCTTGCCTTTAAAAAGATGTTTATATTTTAGTGAACATGATATTGTTGAATTCTTCAATTAAACCAATTATACTAATATGATCTGTTGAAACCGTTTACCATATTTGTTTCCTTATAAATACACTTGCCTCTGAAAATTAGTTGTAAATGAAGTAGTACTTAAGGAGGTTATGGTTCAGGTCAAGTAGTGGTTAAGGAGGTCGTGGTTCAGGTACAGGTCGTTGTTTAAGATTCGTTGTTAAGCCCACTCGTTGTTAGAAATTCGTTATTAAGGTTGTTTCCCTGTGTACTTGACTGTTAATGCATGTAACTGTTTTCCTTCCATAGAATTGTATTGTATTTCTCCTATTGCATTTAACCGTCAATCTCTTACAACTGCTAAGTTCTACTGTTGCTGATTGACAACACAAACTTAGTTTGTATGAGTGTAAAGCATTTCTACTGCCTTGCAAATTAATTCCTACTGCATTCCGAAAAGTATTACTACTCTTGAAACTGTTACTTAACTGCAACTGAGTTCAACTTGGTTCTAAAATAGAATAACAAAGTAATAACTTTATATAAAACAATTGGTCTTGGATTCAGTCAGAGTGTGAGTAATTATTTCTTGCCTGAGTGTGTACAACAAATGCTTAACACAGCCTTCTCCACACTACCACAAATAGAGCTTTTAGTATGATCTACTTAAGCCTCTGTAAACCTCTGGGGATCCACTGGAGTCTTTGCACAGTATGCCTCACCTTGGTATAGTATATACAGAGCCAGCTTCCTTCGTGTGGCAACCCTGTTGTTCAAAGTTGGTGGAATGGCTTTGTGGATGTATACCAAGAGCAGTATTGTCCTGCTTCTATGCAGGATATGCTCTATAGTCACCCACATCAGAACCTCCTGCTGCTGCTGGCAAGAGGTAAGACTATGGCAATAGGTGATATATCAAATTATAGGATTCCATGTAGGGCAATCAGAGCCCCTCTAAAGTGATATGCACCCACAGCCTTGCACATTTAAGCTACGTTTCCTCTGACTCAACATTTACGACCTGATGTGAGAGTCCAGCTGGGTCGGCCATTTCCTGTTGATCCATAGTGGCAAAATGCCAACAATGTAATTGAATCTAGGTGCTGCTGCCACCTTGATCATTAGAACCCTCCCCCATAAGAAATGTAACTGCAGTTATCCAGTGTTGGTATCTTTCATAGATTCACATACAAGAAAATCAGGCATGCAAATCTATGAAAGATACCCTAATACTGGATAATGACAGATTCAGGCTTGGCAATTTCACAAAGTTGTACCTGGTTCTGGTCCACAGTGGGATCAAGATGAACTTTACTTTTTGTTAACTTAGATGTTATGGTACTTGAGGTTCCTACAGATATGGCGGATAAAGCTGCACATGCTGACCCTGGGACACGGGCAGGACTTCGCATCTACTCCAGTTGATCTTGTACCCAGACACTAGAAAAGGGACCAAATTAAGGACATTACGGTAGGGATTGAGCTGTCCGGTTTGGAAAGTGTCAGCAAAATGAATTCAGCGTACTTCGTTTGATTGATGATTGGAGCTGAAAAATACTTCAGTGTCAGTAAAGTGCGGCTGTTTCCAGAGTACAGAAGTGGTAATCTAATTTAATTCTGTTTAAGTCTGCATCAAACCAGAAAGCCAGGACCTCTGTTGTATCATCTTTTGTTATTCATAAAAGTAGAGCAAGTATCCCAAGATAGTTCCTGGACAACTATCCAGATAAAAATCCCACCTGCGAGTTGTGAATCAGTAATGGTATAACGTGTGCAGTCTATTCACCAATGTCTTCCTTAGGGATAAGGGCAATAGTAACTCAGTTGGAGATCTGACCCAGCAATCAGTGCCTCCACCTCCTTGAAAACAGTGTTTAGTAGGGAGCTGTATTGCTTCTGTTTTGAAACAATAGGACATGGTTAAACTTAGCACTCTCAAGATGAGGCAAATGTACTGCTGCACCTTTAAATACCATAAAAGGAATTCAGCACTCTGAAAATGAGGCAAGGAAACAGATTCAGGTGCATTTAAAATGAAACACTTGTATTTATTAACTTAATAATTTTAAGGCAGAATATATTGGTTAATGCAGATTCCCAAATATCAACCAAAAGGAGTGAAATGCAAAAAATATATACACAAGTAAATATATCAAATATGTACATGGAGCAATGAAACTCAGGAAGTATGTACGTAAAGTGGATAATGAGAACACCTCACCGACCTAGATTCACTCATCATTCTGGCCAGTTCAACTGGGAAACCCTTAAACGGTCAGCCAGAAGTCTCAATCGGGAACTACAGAAGATTTTCCCATTGACAGTACGTCCACTCCAACGGGCAAGTCTCTCATTCAGTGCCAAGATTTTCTGCCTTTAATACCTTTTACTCAACCTGAGGAGAAGTTTCTAGAAACCTCGCCCCCTTTCTTTTGTTATGAAAACCAAGCTGACCCTTTGGTCTGTGTCAAGGTCAAGTCAGAAGTTAGCTAGGTCCCTATATTTTGACTCCGAGACAGAGCTGTACATCCCGCACATTTCTCTGGAACAATCTCTGCCCTGCGAAAGGTACTAAAACAGTGGACCCTACCCTAGTAGTTTGGGGGATCAAGATAAGAATAGACACAAACTTGAATAGTATTTATGTCCTTTGTCTAGCCGGACAGGAATTTATTTGGCGATGCACAAAATCAGAAAGTAATGACAAGGGGGCACAGCCCGTGACCTACAGTGAACAAGACAAAACAACAAGTATAGGCAAGAGCGAGCAAATCGGTCTGTATACTTATAATCAGTGAACAGACTTGATTGTAGTTTGAGTGACCATTGTACATAGCATTCACAAGCATATTCAGTACATATGATCCTATTGTGTCACCAGAGATGCCGCGTCCTGCGATCCTGCAACCGGCACAACTCAAGCCGTGATCTGGACGGTCTCCTTGACAAAAACGAGGGATATCCTGACACTAACGCGCTACCGATGGTCTTAATCAAACCACTCCTCCCGACCTGAACTACCTTCCCCGCCTTAAGGATCAGCCTTGCATGAAAGGCAACTGTTTATAATTCCAAGACAAACATGATTTATATATTTGTCCTGAAGATGATGCCAATTATCTTGTTTTTTGGCATCGAAACGTCGTCGACACAATGTGTACCTGTGGTATGGGGACCAAAGAGGGTCCCCCTCACCTAGGCCAGGCAGACTGCCATGGTAGCATAATGGCCAGGCGCAGACAAAATGACAAAGTCGACAGGGCACACTGCCATGTGCCATGCCAACTAGCATTGTCTAAGGTATAGGTAAGTCACCCCTCTAGCAGGCCTTACAACCCTAAGGCAGGGTGCACTATATCACAGGTGGTGGAATATTTGCATGAGCAGATATGCCCCAACAATATTTAAGTCTATGCTTAGATATTGTAAGTGCCAGGGAAGCCATAGAGAGTAGATGGGCTGGAAACTCGACAACTAGAGTTCCCTAGACCCATGATGGCTTCTCTGAATCCAGGAGTTTTTGGTACCAAACTACTCCTCTCAGTACACCATCACTGAGTCTGTGAGGTTTTTATTGAAACATATACTCAGAGGGCCCCTCAGAGGACCCCCCTGAAAATCTACCAACCTAAATGTCTTTACAGACTGGCTTTAGGCAGTCTGCCACCAGTAGACATGTTTCTGGAACCCTGGGCCGAGAACTCCCACTCTCTGGGACCAGAAACAAAGCCCATCCCTGGTGGAGGTGTCACACCTCCTCCCCCAGGATGGGCACAGTGCTGGAAAGGAAGCTTCAAAGGCCTGCTGCCTTTTGTAATGTGACCCCCAGCCTCTGCTGCGAGTAGCAGATAGCAGCCCACGATTTACATCCCCACTTTGGTTGGGAAAACTTTCTGGAAAAACTAGGCAGAATAGGAGGTGTGTCCACCTCTGCCAACTCCACCCCTATTGTGAAGGAGGCGAGGTGAAGTACACCTTTCAGTCCCTGTCATCTTGAAGATGGTGGGACTCCTCGAATCAGGGCTAAGACTATGCTCCATTTCACAGGAGGGTGGCATAATTGAGGGTGTAGGCACCCCATGTGAGGTGCCTATTGGCCCTGCCTGTCACTCCATTAAAATGCCGCTAAATCTAGTATTTAGGTGGCTTCCCGAGACCTTGAAACTAGTTCCGGCTGACCTAAGAATAAGAAGGACAAAGAAGATGCTGTGCAGAGAAGATTGTCGATGCCCACTGACTTTGCTCCAGCTCTACCGACAATTCTGCAGCTTCAAAGGCCCGGCAAAAACAACAACGGTCCTCTTTTTTAAATGTGGCTTCTCACCAATAAGCCACACCCAATCACTGCACTCCCATCTGGGAGGCAAATATAAAACTGCACCTTTAAATAATATACACTTTTAAGCATGTCTTACTACCCCTGGCACAGCAAGACTTCAACACAAAAACAGCAGCTTTTGAAAAGGAGTTTTATTTAACAAAATGCAAAGACTCTATCACTTTTAACTTGGGGTTTATTCCATAATACTCTCTAAACAAAGGCTGTCTCAGATACCAAATGCATTAGATTCAAATATAGCAAACCTATAATCTAAAGGCATGAATGAATAACTGAGCAAACTTATAATCTAAATGGCATGAATCAATAATTATACGGATTAATAAACAAGCAATAACTGATATAAGGTAAGATACACTGGACGTCCTGCAAGAGATCAGAAAGATATATATACAGAGTAGAGGATAACTCTGGATGTGCACCTCCCACACCACAAAGAAAACACCTCAATTCATCACAGCCACTGGCTCACATCACAATGGCAATACCCACAAAAATCAATACATCACCTGATGCATACACTGCCCACTTCTGGCCGGAGGAATGCTTCACACAGCCGGGGATCAGAGCTCAGCAATCGGGGTTCAATCCGAGATAGACACGTCTGCCCTCGCTCGGGATCCAAACTCCCAAACTTCCACCAGACCAGTGGAGGCTCCCCCTTTTAATACAAATCCAAACCTAACGCAGCTTCTATCAAGCCTCACCCCTTCGTTCTCATGAGAGCCCGTACCAGTCCGCTCCAAGGCCATGGCATCGGTTGATCAGGCCTTTGCTATGGCTTCGAGACGGACCATGTACATTCTTCTGATAAGAACCGGTTTCCACCAGTCAGAAAAGTATGAAAAACAGGAGGAAAGCAAAACATGCCCTCTTCAGCTCTGCAGCTTTGTGCAGGCACAGAAAATGGCTTTAGTCATGAAAATGGAGTTAGTTAAGCCATCCACACTGAACGGCCCAATGCAAGATGGAATTGAAAAGCAAGGTCACATGAGAGCATGTCAAAGGCAATAGTCAGCACTGCCATAAAGCAAGGTAAAGTCAGAAAACAGAATGGTCAAAGCCATTAGTAAGAACTCATAATTCTCACCAATTTACAATACAATACACATTCCTGCACAACTGCACACCTTCAAATACACATCCCACACGCTCTGCTCTTGGCAAGACTGTTCCACTCCGTAACAGCTCCCACTGAAAGACAGCAAGATTACTGAACAGAAGAGAAGCAGGCAAATGCATTAAGGAACACACTAAAGTAAATTAAAATGGTGGTGGTGAGGGTCATCATAGGGTGCCAAAATCACAGGAGTGGCTCATTTATTACAGCCCTGCAGCTTTCGACCTCCACTACCCCTGGGAGGACTGCCTGCCTTTGAAGAGGACTAGAACTCCCAAGGACAGAGGCTCTGTCCACAAGAAAGCAACACAAAGGGCTCTGGTGCTCTCCGGATCCTTCACAAAGCTGCACCTGACGCCTCCGGCCTGTGTCCAGGTGGCCCACTGATCGAATAAAGGTTCCCCAGTGATCCTGAGTCCAAGTCCAGCATTGGCTGACCCTTCCAGGACGACTGCAGTGTGAATTCAAAGGCTCCCCCGATTGCAGCCGGCTCTGGTAAGAAAAACGCGATGTCTAAGGACACCCCTGCACCCAAAGCCCCTGGGCCTTGAGGAGCTCGACCGACTGTGTCCCTATGACCTAAAGCACCCCAACTTACCTCTGCTGGTGCTGGGTTAATTTGTTTAGCCTCCAGTTCATCGCCTGCAGCCTGCTTTCAAATCCAAGTTCCTCCATTGATTTGCATTGGGTGCCCCACGCTGTGTTTGCACCCTGCTCCAGCCGCCCCTGTGCCTCTGGTAGTATAGGTTTGGTGCTACCTTGTGCCCCCCTGTGCTTGTCTTAACCCCCAAAGCTTGAGCCCTGCAACCGCTTCACCTACCTGCAAGCAGTGTGTCTTCAAGCACCCCTAGTCGCATTGGGTAACATCGGGCCCAATCTTCAAATTTGACCTCTGCACATGGCCACCCCTGTGCCGCTGGTGGTGCAGTGTTCGTACTTGCCTGAACCTTGCTCTCTGCTGACCCTGCATCCTGAAAACTGGAACTGTAAGTGGTATACTAACCTGCAAAAATGCATTATTGTTTTCCTCCGTAGGTTAACATTGCAAAGACTGAAAACTTTTAAACTTGAAAAGAATTCCTATTTAGAAATGTACTTAGCTTTTTGTGAATATCTTGTACTTAAAATAAATCTTGAGCGAAGCATATTTTTATAAAATTGGTGTGGATCTAATATTTGAGTCTTGTGTCATTTATTGGTCATTGTGTACACAACAAATGTCTTACACTCCTCTGTGTTAGGCCTAAGGCTGCTCGCCTACAGTACCACAAATAGAGCACTTTGGGTTTGCATTGAGCTCTGTGCACTCCTGGGGAAATCTCTGGAATCTGTGCATAGTATAACCACCTAGTGGTGTACTGTGGTACACCACTAGGTGTTCAGATCATGGTGTGCAGGTGAATATTCAGCAACCCCACAATCCAGTATTGAACAATCCGAGCTGTCCACAAACAAATAGCCTTGCTCTTACACAGACTTTTTGTGGTCAACCTTGGATGTGGATTTTGTTAATATATGTCCAGTGCAGTGGAGATTCAGTTGTACAACATGTGTGTGTGTGTCACATAATTATTGGAGTTTTGTCAAGGTAGGTGTTGAGTTGTTGGATGTGTAGTTTTTTCCATTGTCTGTACGAATGTTTGTTGTTGTTGGTTTTTGTTGTTATCAGTGTTGTTATTGATAGGTGTGTAGATCCTGTAGGTGATGATAGTGTGGTCACTCCATGCCCTAAAGTACCTATAACTCGCGCCCCCACCATGCACAGTATTGTCATCAATGAAGTAATTTCTGATGTTGCAGTGTTGTTGCCAATGATGTAGAACATGTCATGAGTGATGTTATATGTGAGGTAACTAGCAGTGCATGGTGAGGGCACAAATTATAGTTACTTTAGGGCACTAGTTCTAGTTACTTGAGATAATTATAACTGGTGAATTTCTGTGGTTTTGTTAATTTAAAACATGGTTTAACAGACATTTTCACCTAACTATAACATTCCTTTAACCTTTTTTCCAGTTAATTTCTAAGTTTTTTTTTTATAAAGTAATTACTACAATTCCTAAATATAATATCACTTTAACCTTTGATTTTTTTCAGTGAGTGTCTGTGTTTTGGTTGCATAAAGTAAGATGTTCATCACTGTGCACGGCGTGGAGTTGGGCACCCAACCTCCCGCTGTGCACAGCTGTGTGTGATGTGGGTTTGGGCACAGGGACTGGCCTGCGGCCAGGTCCTCACCCAGCCCCCTGCAGATGACCAGCCCCCCAAAGGCACAAAATCCTTTTTTTAAAATGTTTCTTGGGGCTCCATGGATCCTTCCCGATGCTGGGGATCCAGAGCGAATCACCATAAGTGTTCTGTTGGGCATCACAAGGTCCAGGGGGTCTGGTTATCTCTAGCCTGGACCTTTTGTATCTTATTTGGTTTAATTTTTTAGGACTCTGGGAGCGAGGCCCTGAGTTCTAAGTTAGTGGCCTCAACTTTTTCTTGCAGTTTATGGTCAGTCAATGACAACGTGTGGTTGAGCTCGCGGATCCTGTGAAACATGGAATATACAAAGTGTTTGAACCTTAATGTATCAAAAACTACTGAATGGAATTACACCAAAAATCACACTTTCTGGACCAAGATCTAACTTTCTGCCAAATTTGGTGTAATTCAGTTCAGCAGTTTTTGCATTATCGCTATTTGTTTTTCCTATGGAAAAATGAATGGGGAAAATGCATTTTGGGACCCCCTTTTTCTCAGCTCCCGCATGATGGATCACCTCCAAACCTCCCAGGAAGGAAGTGAGGTGATTGAGACTTTTGAGTTAAAGATTCACAAAAAATTCTTCAAAAGGTTCCAAAGATATAAGCAAACCCAAAATGTTTTTCTATGGAAGCACAACCCTAACTATAAATACCGTGTGGCGACCACCACTGGTAACATGCATACATACACATATATATGTGTGGGTGTATGAGAGGTTGTATAGGGGTGTGAGTGGGTGTGTGCGTGGTTCTGTGGATTATGTCATCAGTGATGTCACTGAGCATGTCATAAGTGAAATGTAAGCCTAACTATAACGCCCCTGAAACCTTTGTTTTTTGCAGTGAATTATATATATGTGTATATATATATATATATATATATATATATATTTATATATATATATATATATACACATACACACACACACACACAGACTATACAAAATAGACACAATTCACTAAGATAGTAGTGTAACTGTACCTTCTTTTTAGTACATGATAACTTGTGTATGTTCCTCTTTTTTATGCTTTAGTAATTATAGGCCTGCCACCAGTATATCAAAGCCACGCTTCTTGGAGCAATTGGAAAACTACTTGAAGAGAGAACTACAGTGCCTGGACCTGACGGGAGAGAATGGGCAGGATATTAAGCTGCAGGTCTGAAGGTTAATCTTGTTACTCTCAGGCATAATTCCTCAAGAAAAGACTAATGATCTCGCCACAAATTGGGTTTTACTGAACATGACAAAATCTCTTTTTACTGAACTTCACTTGACCTTTTTACACTTGCTTGGCCTCTCCTTATGCTCTGCATTTCTTTATGCTCAGCTACCCTGATCTCCCCCTCTCTCCTAAACCTGTTAAAGTGTTCACCTTATCGCCCTTAGCCCGGACCCTCTGTGTACTTCATTGGTACCTATGCTCAATCTCTTTATACGCACAACCTTAATCTCTGCCTGACTTATCTCTTTGGCAGACCTCCGTCACTATGCTTAGCCAGCCATCACGTTGCACTAATCTGATCTACATTCACTCTCTTCTCTAAACATGTTTTCCATAACCTTTGTCTTTCTACTTAGCCTGTCATGCAGTATCTCTTTTTTTAAACTCTGCGCATTTTGATTGCTTTTTCATCTTTTTAATACTTATCCTACTCTATTTTCAACCTTCATAAATGGCATATTCCCTATGATTGTGAGCACACCCTCTGTTTAGATTGTTTCAGTCCACTTGAACATCCTTTGCATGTACCCAACGTTTGCCATGTCCTTTGTCTACAAGCATCACTCTTCCACATGTGCCTCCCATGACATGTCCTTCCTATACTTCTCTCTCCCCTCTATGCTTTTTCTCTATCCCCAAGTGCCCTCTGTGCATGTCTCACTGTTCTGCCTTTTCTTTAAACCCCTGTCTTTGCATGAGATCCTTGCCCTGTAACCTCCTTCAGACTATATTTCCTTCACTGCCTAACCTTCCACTTCAGGTAATTTCTCAGCGTGGGAAAAAACACTGCAAATGTCACCTCTTAAAGAGAAGCATTACAACATCTCTTTAATGGCAGAGGTAATTGTTGAAGGATATAGTTACACAAAGATGAAAGGCAGGAGGACACAAACATTTGCTTCCTTTTAGAAGATCTTTGTTTATATTGGGGTGGTGTACCTCTAGACATTGTGTATGGATGAATACAGTGAAAAGGCAACTCTTAAGAAATGTGGATCATCAACTAATCTAGAGCCAGTAGTCCAAATGGCTGGGTGTACAAGTATGTGTGTCTTATACAGACATACAAATATTCCCTGGCTGTGGCTTCTTCAATGCTGTTTGTAGAGAAGAGCATAAAGAAAAACTAACTTGATGAAGTAGAGACTGGCACACCACAGTTGAAGCAGAACACATAATAGAACACTCTATCCATATGCAGGAAAGCTACTGCTCACCAACATAATATCAGCCATGGAACATCCAGCCTGAACTGCCAGGCTAAGTCCTTCCCAGACCCAAAACAAACATCCTAGGACTAGTTTTGGGGTATCAGTCATCATCAGCCAGGATAGCTTGACTCGGGTGGCATGGTTAGCACTGGACCCACATCTCTGCATACCCATCCCACTTAGGGCGAAACATGGCAAAAGAACTAATGATGGACAGAATGCTGAACAATGTCAAACACCTACCCCAGTTACCCCAGGTACAGAGATTTGAGCCTAAATCCATTGTTCTTTGCTCAACAGGCAATTCCAGTTTGAACCCAGCCAAATGCATATCAGTCAGGTGATGTCTAATTTTGCTGGGAATACCTATGTTTTGGAATTATAAGAATAAAGATTGAAGAAAACCAATAATAAGTGGACTATATCTTGGAACTCTATCATTGCCTTTGAATGTCACCTTATCAAGTGTTTTTGTGTTTACTCTATAACTACTAGAATTTTATGTATTAGGGGCCTTTTACTTTTGCCCTAACTGTTATAATTACTGACTCACAGGAGTGCTGTTTTCTCTATCTTGTTTGGATTCATGTGACACACCTTCTAGTGTGTACAAACGGCATCTTTAGGTGGTAGGTGCCTTGAGTTTCTAAAGCACCCTATTGATTACTTTGTTTACTCATGATGTGTACCTAACTTAGAAACAATAATTGTTTGTGTAGAGTGTGTGCGGACATTTCCCTTTTGGGAACACTACCACCCCTTCTTTCTTTTTGCATATCAGTCTTGACCCTGCTACCCATGGGAACAGTCCAATCCGAGCTGCCAAGCTAGGTCCTCTCTGGACTGAAAACAAACATCCAAGAACCAGTTTCGAGGTATCATCCCACATCAGCCATGATAGCTTTACTCCGTTGGCATTGTAAGCACGGGACCCATGTCTGGGCATACCCATACCACTCAGGGCAACAATTGCAAAAAGTACAACTGAAGGATGGAATGCTGAACATTGTCAAACACTCACCTCCAGTACAGAGATCTGAGCCTAAATCCATCCTGTTGTTTGCTCACCTCGCAATTCCAGTTTGGACTCTTAAGTGCACATTGTATGCCCAAACTTGGGTACCGGACTCACTGCTACAGGATTCAAGCTAGCCTGGTTGATGTGGCTGCAGGGAGAATATAGCCTAGCAGTTTGGGCTGGAGTGTTCCTATGGGGAGTAGAGTCAAGACTGATTTGCATATGTCTGGCTCCAAGTGGGGTTGCTTGGTGGGCAAAAGAAATAATGATGGATTGGGATTTGGCCTAAGCAATTGCCTGTGGCTGAGATTAAATCAAGCATTTCATCCATCACCTTGCAGTTTTTGAACCCAATGGCTGAAGGAGGACGATCTCTCAATATTCCGGCAGGAAGTGAGGCTTTCTTGGCCAAGAGAGCATTAGAAGTAGATTGTGGCTGCTGTTCCCTCTACTTTATGGTGTCCAAGAAGGACAGAGGCATTTGTCCTATCCTAGATCTGCCCCCTTTCAATTTCTTAATGAAAAAGGGAAAATTCAGAATGTTCATGCGCACACAAGTTTTGTCTGCCCTGGACCCATGAGACTGGATGGTAGCACTGGACTTGCAGAACACATACTTCCACATCCTCGTCCTCCTGCCAACAGATATTACCTGTGGTTCACGGTAGGTCACATGCACTTTCATTAACGTGCTCCCTCTTGGCCTTCTCAGCACCCCTCAGCTGTTCACCAAAGTGATGACGATTCTTGCAGCTCATCTGCAGAGATTGGGAATGTCAGTCTTCCTCTATCCAGACAATGGGCTGTTGAAGTTGGCTGCCGCCATACAGTCTTCTCCCACCTCCATACTATGGCGGACCGCCTGCACCCGCTGGGGTTCACTATCAATGTGCTGAAGTCACACCTGGCCCCTTCTCAAATGCTCCCTTTCATCTGGGCTGTTCTGGACACAACCTTTGGTGGAAATTACGTTGTGACATAGTGCTCGAACAGTGGAGGATCAGTTGAGCCTGTCAGAGGAGGTGTTTCTCCGGGGTCTGTGCTCTGGTCTGTGCTCAGGTTCAGGATCCAGAGCAGGGCCCCCCGACCAGCTGACTTCCCCGCTGACTTCAGCAGCCCCTGCACACAAGCCCAGGCTGGCCAGGTTCCCTCCTGTCCTCTTGCCCTTTGACTGGTCCCATTTCGGCAGCCCAAGAGCATAGGAGTGCAGTGGGCGTTGCTGGTGCCAGTGTCCCTCTCAGGTGTTTTTCAGCTTTGTGCTGCAGGGGTTCTACGCCCTCCATCCCCTACCTTCGCCAGGCAGGTTGGGCTATGGGAGGCCTGGAGAGGTCAAAGCCCAGAGAGCCAGGAATCCAGGACCAATCAACCCCCCCCCAAGAGAAGATCAGGTGCGTTGGAGGAGTGGCAGAAGGAGGGGCCATTGGGTTAGACAATCCAAGGAGTGATTGCAGCGGCTGCACTCAGCTGCAGCCGAATGTGTGCCTCGAGTAGCCCATGGAAGCGGCCCAGCTAGTTCCGGGTGAAGTTTGTGGGCACACCCGATAAGCCCTTCTCGAAACCATGGCCGCTGTTCCGCCTCCAGCCTTCAGCCTCAGCAACTAGCAAAGCCTCAGCAAGGAGCACACTAACAACAAGTGCAAGCTGAAACATTAGAAAACGCTAGAAATGCCTAAAATGGCAAAATAGGTCAGGTCCGCTTCAAGAGGTGCCAAAAAAAGAAATGAGATCAGGAAAAATCAGGCAGCTTCTGGGGCAGAAGAATCCTTACTAGAAGCGGGCATCAGAAAAATGAAATATGAGCAAGATAACTAAAACAAGTGAATCGTGAAGATACCCAAAGGAGCATCTGATATCGCTAATTCTAACACTGTTTGGTAAAGCGGACTCCAGTATTAAAGCGAATAAAAGCTCCAAATGTACCTTTTTCAAAGACCCGGGAGACGTAATCGACTCAATGCCCGGAGGCATAACAGGCCTTTTGAGACCACATACCCCTCAGAAAATAACACAGAGTCTAACTCAACACGAGAAGCAAATAGACGCACTACACGACCTTGTGCATGGCCGTGATCAAGACTCAGGGCTATCAGATGTCCTACCCGTAAAGGAAGGGTCTAACAAAGTAAACACAAACAATCCAAACTCAAAAACTATAACCAAAAAAAAACCCAGATCCATGCCATAGAACTTACAAATCCTGCCTCCACAGAAAGTAATAGAGGTAACAATGAGATGAGCGAGATGAGTGGGACAGGCATCTCACCACAACGTAGACTACATGGAAACCTAAGCAAAAGAGATAAGAAGACAAACCAACACTTCCAAAAATGAATACACACATTACCCTCTCAACTAAAGAGGATCTCTTACAGGCCACTGAAGTAAAAACTGTTAATCAGGTGAGGAAAGCTAAAGGGTTGAAGAAAAAAAAAAGATCTCAACACGACAACAGAAAAAAATGTGGCGATACTTGATGAATGTCCCAGAAACAACAACGATAAGCCCTCCCGAATTTCTTTTGATACCTCTTTTTACTTCACTCAACCTTACTCAAATACTCTGCAAAACATCAACCAAAGCGGTCAAATAAGTACAGGTCTGAAAATGGCACAAGAGCATCCGAATGATGAACTGGGATTGCCAGTCTTTGCTCTACATCTCATTACTACATACCTTACAATTCTCAAACAAGGCACTTACAATGCAATCCGACAAACTGGATATCCAAATAGATCTTATGAATATAATAGCTACCTATACTTCAGGCATTAACACCAGGCTGGAAAGACTAACAGATTTTATAATAAGAGTCCAATCCATCCACTCACAACTGCAAGCGTCCTGTGCATGTGGCCCAATAATTGACAAATTAGGGACCTTACCAACAATATTTGAGAAGATAATAAGCATCAGAAAATTAAACCTGGCTACTAACTCTTCCACTGGCTGTTTACCATAAGAAAATATCAAATATAACACAAAGCAAGAAGAGAAATCTGTTTACCTGTACCAGCCTATTGGGGAAGTGAGTGACCCTCAAATAAAGCAGAAAACAAGAGGGGAAATTCGGAAAAGGTCCAGCAGCCTCTAACAGAAAGAGCAAGTAAGAAGAAGCCCCAAACGGGCAGCCAAATGAGAAGACAAAACAATGAAAGAAAAGCAAGAAACAAAACACGACAACTGGCAAAACAAAAGGTAGCAAGAGTATACCCTATATTTGGAACAAGACAAGATAGCAAGAGTGAAAATGGCTTATCTAAGAATCTCACAAGTACCAATACAGCATCCAGAGCAACGGAGGA
Organism: Lissotriton vulgaris; assembly: GCF_964263255.1. Lineage (NCBI taxonomy): Eukaryota > Metazoa > Chordata > Amphibia > Caudata > Salamandridae > Lissotriton > Lissotriton vulgaris. The sequence goes on along the minus strand of NC_141700.1, from coordinate 504,392,958 downwards.
GGTGGACATACTGGAAGAGTCAAGCTCCAACAAAGGTTCGGGAGTACAATCCCTGTCCATAGATATCTCAGTTAGCTTAACAAAAATTGACATAGTTGAAGGAGCCACCCAAATGGTTGTAAAAGACAAAAGAAAAACACTAGCCAGAGAGGAAACCTCCAATGGAACACTGTTAACATCAACAAACCCAACACAAATGGGGAAAAAACAGCAAAAGTGACAAGAGCTAAACAGCAAATCCAACAATTAGGGATAGCAATGCCTATGGACCAGGGAACATGACTAGCATTATAGAGGGAAAAGTAATAAGCAACAAGTGGGACACTACTTTGATCAGAATAAACGACACACCAGAAATCGGGCGCAGCCAACAAGCTCTACCAACAACAGCCCAAAAAAATAGTGCCTAGAAGACTGAGTTTCAAAGACTAGAACCGAAAGTATTATGCGACCAGAGGAGGAATTCACAGGCGGGCCAGCCCTCCGCCTACCCAGAAAATAGTAGACTATCAGTCAATGTTCTAATGGACGGTACAACGCCTCAATTAAAACACATGGTTATTGGTGAAACCCACAAGAAGCTAAACCTGTCACAACGCACTAAGCAATCACACTCGAACTGGGTAAATTCTCCCCCATATACAAATACAAAGCAACAAATGATTCTAACACCAGAACACAATTCGCAGGGTCGGCATGACATCCTCAATAGGGGTGACATTTTAAAACTGACAGCAGAAATCCCAGGGCTAAAACATCTAGAACCCTCGGATCGTCTATCAGTAAAGTTCATTCCAGCAGGAGACCCACAATGAATGGAACAAACCTTCACAACTTGGCAAACGGAAGAAACAGCACTCCACAGTATGATCTTTACACAACAATTTGAAGCATGGGGTATAAAACTATTGAAACATACTACGTCATGTTACCCCCGACCCTTGATTTCAAAACCTCTTCATAATCCAAAGCAGTAGTCAAAACAAACTTCAGAAAAGACTGCGATGTATTTGGTGCTGTAAAATGCCTAAGCAAGAAGATTAACTACATCAATGAGGAGAAACGACCACAACAACCTGAATATGAATACAGACATAAGCTATAGGCGTTGGAGTTGGCTTCCAGTTACCCTAAATGCGCACAAGAAAGTTTGACCTGGGGAACACTCAGCAAGTGAGTCTGATAGACACAATTTACATCTGCTCTCATGGAATACAGCAGGAGGAAAACAATTACTAGAAGATGGCATGCCACCCCTGAACTGGGATGAATATGACATAATAGTCCTCCAAGAGACAGGGGCACTGGACCACTTACCCCTTCAAGGGCTTCGTCTGTTACTGTGTGGGCGCAGAAAGAAACAAGTGATAAGACCATCCTAAAGGGGGATTATTAGTTTATCTGTCCACAGCCTTGAATATCAAATCAAAACCGTTAAAAAGCCCTGACCCTAGACTGCAACTAATTAAATTCACTCACCGGAGTACCTACGAATCAAACCCAGTTCTGATGATTAACGCATACGTTCACCCAAAAGTCAGGAAAACAAGCATTTACAATGCAATGGTCTCGGCATCATTAAAGGTAGAGCTATTGGCATTGCTCATGACATTTCTTTTTTTTTTTTTTAAATCATCAATGGCATTGTCATTTACATTGCCAATAGCTTAATAGTTAAACAAATGGCATTGTCATTTACAATGCCAATAGCTACACCCTACACAGAGCCACCCTCACACAGACACACTCAACAGCACTCTGCACTCTACAGCACACAGCACTCTACAGCTCACAGCACGCAGCACTCTACAGCACGCAGCGCTCGACAGCACGCAGCGCTCGACAGCACGCAGCGCTCTACAGCACACAGCACTCGAGGCACAAAGAACTCTACAGCACACAACACTCTACAGCACACAACACTCTACAGCACACAACACTACAGCACACAACACTCTGCACTGAAAATTTCACAGCACTCTGCACTCTACAGCACTCTGCACTCTACAGCACACAGCACTCTACAGCACACAGCACTCTACAGCACACAGCACTCTGCACTCAAAATACACAGCACTCTGCACTCTACAGCACGCAGCACTCTACAGCACGCAGCACTCTACAGCACGCAGCACTCTGCACTCTACAGCATACAGCACACAGCACTCTACAGCACACAACAACACTCTGCACTCTACAGCACTCTACAGCACACAGCACTCTACAGCACACAGCACTCTACAGCACTCTACAGTGTGTGTGTGGTGTGTGGTGTATGTGTTTGTGGTGTATGTGTGTGTGGTGTGTGTCACCCTGCACACTCACACACTGCAGTCACTGTCACTATGCAGTCACTGTCACTCTGCACTCACTGTCACTCTACACTCACTTTGCACTCACTCTGCACTCACTGTCACTCTCGCACTCACTGTCACTCTTGCACTCACTGCACTCACTGTCACTCTCGCCAAGTGCCAGGAAACAATATGCCAACAGACATGAAGGCCTCAATGCGCCTTTACACGTCACTGAAAGCATGCATTTTGTGGGCTGTTTGTGCATGACGGACAGTTTAAGTACTCGCCATCACCTGGTTCAATTGTACATGTTTAGTGATAGCAGTGAGGCCAAACGTTGCACTTTAAACACCGCGCAGCAGTCCTCTGATAAAAAAATATATTAAAACGTATTCCAAGTTTAAATCGAATAAAATTGGAAAACAAATATGTTGCGCCAGTCTGGGTGCATAATTAGTCTTCCGGTATCACTGGAAACAGAACAATAACATACAATTATAGTGAATTGCAAAGTGCTATACTGACCGTTATTTATCGCTGACCTCGTGAGTCTGAGCATCCTTAAATCAAATGACAGTAAGGAACCGTCACGATAAATACACAAGAGGTAATGACTCGGACAATCAAAACGCGGCTAATGCGCACACAGGGACTACTGTTTGCCTCTACATTCTGGGATCTGTGGGCGTGGCACAGACGAGCCGACTGAAGTAGTGATTACGTGTATTTATTTGCCAGTATTTTTTTTTGGCTCGTCCATAAATACTATTATACTTGTTTCATTAATGTTCTGACACTTACTTGACTATTATTAGGCAGTGTGTCTTGCCAGTGATTAGTAGGCTACCTATAAACTTTGAGGTCACGTTTCTGAAACAACAGACAGTGTTGTATATCTTAATAAAAACATCCCGTGAAGAACCATGAATTCATTCTGCGTCAAAATTAATACTTTAGTTGCATATTTATTTAGGAGCAGATTTACACTGCTTGAAGTACCGACTTACTTGATGAAAATAATTTCGAGTGACTTCAAGGGCGCGAAGGCTGTTTGTGCCGGTTTCAGTGTAACTCTGTATCTAAAACATTGGCTGTTATTTATGCTGAACTCAATCATTTATCTCCGATTCATTTTGGTGTCTGATCATAATGTACTTCTCCACGATGTTGTGGCTGGTTTTGTTATTACTCATTTTTTACAGTTCTAGTCCTTAGCAGATGATAATTGTTGTATTACTTTTTTTTGGCTCAAAGTGCCATTCATTACTTTTTAAAAGAAAATAATTTGCTTGATCTGAACGCATTTTATTTCAACATGTTATACTCTCAGTAACGCTATTTCATGGATTTCATTGTGACCAGAGGATAGTAGCAGAATTGTACGGTTGCTTAAGGCAAGGCACTGGCATGCTAGTCCGTCTTTCTACTACCATGTCAGTCAGTGACAGGGTTTGCCTAGAAAGCTGAGCAGTGACTGTGTAATTAATTGTACAATTCAGCGCATTTGGAAGAGCTCGCTCTAGTGTCACTGCTCTCCAGTGCCTTGTCTGTGGTCCGAACATGGCTCCCGGGCTGCAGCTCCTCTTCGCCTCTGTGGCCCAGGAGATCACGGTGCCGCAGGACGCCTTAATATGCTTCGTGCACTGGGAGTTGGTGTCGCAGGGCTATGGGTGTTTGGGGGCCGGGGACAAGGTGAGTGGTCCATTCGCCACCGGCTGTGTTAGCGTTCCCACTTTTGGGAGTTTGTAGCTCTTTATATAGTATTTGACACTCGCCCTGGTAGAAATATAATTAGCTTTATAAGTCCAGATACCTATGGAGTGCCTCTAGCCTACATATACGCACTTCCCATTGACATAGCTGTCAAACTTTCACATTGTTTGTGTGGCATAATACTTTCAAGGTTTCAGGGCAAGGCCCTTATGACACGGGGAGATTCGGCCAATGAGAGCGCGGCTCTTGAGGACAGGCCAACAGCAGCGGCCAATTAGAGCGCGGCTCCGCCGAGAAACGGCCAATCGGGTCACGGCCCCTTCGTCTTCGGCTCCGCGATCTCAGAGCGGGGAAGTCCAGATACCTATGGAGTGCCTCTAGCCTACATATACGCACTTCCCATTGACATAGCTGTCAAACTTTCACATTGTTTGTGTGGCATAATACTTTCAAGGTTTCAGGGCAAGGCCCTGATGACGCGGGGAGATTCGGCCAATGAGAGCGCGGCTCTTGAGGACAGGCCAACAGCAGCGGCCAATTAGAGCGCGGCTCCGCCGAGAAACGGCCAATCGGGTCGCGGCCCCTTCGTCTTCGGCTCCGCGATCTCAAAGCGGGGAAAACAGCTGCTAGGTCAATTTCAGGGGCCCAGGTCGCGGCGGTGAAGTGCGGCAGATCGGGGAAAGGCGCCCAAGGTCGGCAGGGCGAGTTTAGCAGTCGCAGGTCCCGGCAGGGTATCGGTTTGGCCCTGAGGACGTTCACGGGCTCACAACCACCTCCACACACGTGCCGATGAGCACGTTGATCTCGCAAAATGCCGGAAAAAAGCTCAGAGTTTTTTTCGGATTTGGGGGCGTGTTTGGCAGGCGTGGCTAACAAGTGGAAAGAAGCACACCGAACACACCTCCAAATCCGAAAAGGACGGAGCCTATTTGGAGTGACGGCTCTCTCCTGCAATGGCTGGCCTCCATTTAGGAAGCCAGCCAATGGGAGAGAGCCAAAATTAGAGGCTGGATGAAGAGCCCCTCTAGTAGACATAAGATCTCGCTACTTCCGGTTCTGACGAACTGGATAGTAGCCTCGACCTAAAAAAGGAACTCAACTCCTAAATTATCACAATTTCCAGACATAAGACCCACATACCCATCCTGGAATGTAATTCTGACATGAGATTTTAACTCTACCTTAATCTACACACCAGAGTAGTACGAAAACCTATTACCAGACAACATACACCGGAATGTGCAACCGCAGTACCAACTATTAACAACCCGCAAGACCGCACTGGCCAGTCGCTGGTACCAGCGCTAGAGTATCTATTAATGAGAGTGATACCCGACTGAAGACTCTCCCCCAATGTTCACCCATCATGGAGCTAACGTGCGATACTTATTAGACTTCACAGTTGTCTCACTATCATTAATGCCATTCTTATCACAGTTCTCAATTGAATTTACCACCCTGAGCAATCACTCCCATCACCATATACATTTGGTATAATGCCTCCAAAGCATAGCATCGCCCCAGTGGTTGGGAGCGTAAACTCGATCCATTTAAAGCGATTGAAGTGGACAAATGATACACTTTAGGACCTTAGGACCTGCCCAGCATAGTAAAGGAACTAGCAATGCCAGCTGGAATGAGAAAACCAACTTACTAGACAACTGGACAGAATTCACTAATGCCAGGTGACCGTTGCCATGTGTAAAGAAATTCCTGTAATATAACATCACATAAAATGCAAGTACTGAAAAGAAAATTAAGAAAAGCAGTCAGGAAACTAAGATCAACTGATTACTGATCTCTGATCAAACCACATAGGAAAATTCCAGTTGCCTGAGGAAGGAATACAAAAAAACGTGATGGGAAGAAAAAAGAAACAGGATCAAGATATTCTGTACAAACTGCTGGTCAGTGCAAAGCAAACCAACTCAAGGAAAAAGTAAATCGCTTGAACAGGTCACTGAATGTAATGAACTCAAATGTTCAGAAGCAAAATTGGGCAGAATTCCTGACCAGGAGGTTCAAGAGGGACACAATACAAGAATCATTGACATCCCCACAACCAAGGAATACTAACCATTGAGATAACTGGGCAGGGAAGGAAACAGTAAAATCCAGCACGGTTGATTAAAGAAACAGCACTTCTCCTGGAAATAATACAAATTCACAGACCTACTCAGTGGAATAAGTAACCAACATGATACACAGAGGCAGAAGGAATGGTGCACCGGGAACAAACAGTATTCCGCAGGCCATTTTCAAATGCGACCCAGTTTTTTTGGGAAACCATTTATCCATCCTATTCAAATAAGTAGAACTGCCTGTTGTGTACGATTTTAGATTCCAATAGAATTTCCCGATTCATGCACTTATATAGGTACAATTCGCGCTGCCCTAATATAGGCCTAGAAATCTAGTCCTTATTTAAGCATAGCCCATGCTGCCCAAGTACAGGCATGGCTACTTCCATCCGTTCATCTACGTCACAACGATTTCTTGGAAAACCAGACTCTTAAGACGTTAGGGACTTCCCCTTGCTTGAATATTGATTTCTCCAAGAACTCAGTTATTATACATGAACATCTATTCCTTAGGGGTTCATTCATGACGTTCATATCCCCGACTTTGCACGGTGTGGTTCGGTGCAGTTTGACTACCAACTTGCACAATGAAGCTCGCTACAGCAAGTGCCCAAGGAAGCCAACTCTCTAGCTGACACACTGATTAGAAGCTGTCCTCCTCTGCAGAGAAATCCGGCTCCAGTGTTTCTGACTCCCCTTGAGGGGTGTTGGGAAATCGGGTCCGTGAAAGAGATACCAACCTCTCTCATTCTAAGGTATGGAGCTGATTAGAACCTAGAGAAACCTTTGACAACTCTTGGCAAAACTAAACCTATGCTAAAGACCACACTTACTTCTTCCCTCGCACTAGAACTAGGTTAGGTACATTGGGGTAGGCGTATTTTAGAAGCACCAGTTGAGTATTTTAGCCATTGTTAGTTATGTATGTATTTTTACTTGTCATAGCAACAAACAATGTTATTACAGTATTATTTTATACTACTGTTTACGCTGTACGCATTATACTTTGCATTTTGTATAACAATTGTAGCAGTTCACCTCTCTTGCATGTGAAAGAAGACTGTTCAATAAACCCCATTTATTGAATCGCCTGTCTCACTATTTTCTCTGCAACTCTGTAGAAACGAAGTATGCACGATTGACGGAGTAAAATAGTTATCTATTGTTTCCACAACTCTGAAGATACGTTTTATTCTTGGGAAACAAAGTTGTCATGTTTATGCAGTTGTCAGAATGTAATCCCTTCTTGTGTATTCGAGAACGTTTCTAGTGACCTTTGAGCTAGCTGGCACTCACAATTAAGTTTAGTATATTCGATAGAGACATACTGACCTCAGTCCAATGTCATATCTATAGGGTATATTATTCCGATCGGCAGAGCCTATTTGGAATATAGGAACTACACTACATGCTAAGCTGCATGTCACCCAGTTGGCAAGGCACAATTATCACACCTATCTATAAAAGCTGAGATGGATCGAACCCGGCAAACTACAGACTTATAGCGTTATTGGACGTAAAAGGAAAGTACTACGCATCACTGATCCTAGCAGACCTCATTGATACGTCCTACAAGCACAACTTGATTCCGGCCATTCAGACAGGTTTCAGAAAAGGGACCAATACGATCTCTAATATTCTGACACTCGCACTAATAGCGGACAAATGTAAGCAAAAAAAGCAAAAACTACAACTCTGCTTCATTGTCTTAAAAACAGTGCGTTATGCGGAGCTCACTGAGGTCCGAAAAACTCGCACAGCGGAGCAGAGTTTTTTTTCCTCGCTCACGTTCACCAACGTCAAGTTGGCGAGCTAGGAAAATCCACTTCACTGCGAAATTATTCCTCATTCAGAATCGCCAACATCAAGTTGGCGAGCGCGAGAGTGGAAAATAAACCTCCCGGGCGTTGCTTGGACGGCAGAGCTAATGGCTGCGTGATCCTGCTGCTGCGCCGTAATGGAGCTAACAAAGACAAATACTCCGATAAAGCCCGAGGCCAAATCCCGAAGGAAGGTTGCCCCGGACGTCAGAACATCTGAGCCACGGAATGCTGCCGTCCCGTACAAGTTAGATGGGTTCAGAGGGGAGGAAAAACTCTCCGAAATGCGAGACACCCAGAGAGAGTGAGAGGCAAGATGGCACCCATGCAAGGGAAACTAAACTGATCTGAGCAGCACGAAAGCTGAGGTGGACGAAAGGTGGCCCACGTGACCATCGTAGCACACAACCATGACGGCGCCACCAAAGCGACAGGACAGGAGGAGGAAGAACAGGAGGCCCATGAAAGCGCTTGAGGTGGGCGCAGGTTGGAGTCCCCGAGAATAGTGCCACAGCGCAAACGCAACCCCAGAGTGCGAACGGAAGCGGTGGTGGGGGGGTGCGGACTCATGACTAACTAGCCAGAAATAAAAGAGACCCCCAAGACCAAACCGGAGGGGACCGCCACCTTGCGCTTAGCGGTAGCGGAGATACCCAAAACTGCAGTGGGAAAAGCGTGAATTTAGCAACCGGGGAGCCACAATAGAGTGCTATACCCTGCAAACCCCGCCGGACAAAGAGCAACCAATGTCCCGGTGTAACGAGGTACACCGCCACGACCGAGTGGAAACACTGGACGCAGGGGTTGAATGGTGGCTCATGGATTCCTCTCCTCCTTCTCTTCAGGACTCCCAGGAACCTTGGCAACTACTACCGCAAAGGGAGAGCATTCCAAGTGGTGCCTTTAAGTGGGCGTGTACTACAAACGAAGAACCACCCCAGCGTGACGTGGACCTCACGGCAGTGGGTAAAGACCAGGATGAACACCAGTCGGCGTGTGACGACACCCGAGGAGACGGAGTGAGGAGTGCGGGAGAAGACGAGAACGGAGGACGGTACAAGCAAGGAGGAGAAGCAGGCGAGCCAGGAGGCCAACGAATCCACGATTCGCCGTGCCACACTCCCGAGGGAGGAGTGTGGCTAAAGCAGGTACGGCAGAAGCTTTCAAGTTGGGCGGGGAGGAGGAGTTCAGTACCGCCATAGAACTGGAATACTGCTGTTACATTACACCCCGTTGTACATAGCTGTACAAAGTATATATATATCAGAACCTGTCACCCTTGTCTACCTCCTTTCCCCTTCACGCTTTCCCCACCACGAAACCTCCACTATTGCCTGCCTTATATAGCACCAGTCAGCGGTGTCCCTCACTTTCCTGGTTCCCCTTGGGATTGACACGGTATGAGGACGTGAGTTTAACGGTCCTTCTGTTTGTGTTTTCCTACATGGCCACGTCAAGAGAGGGCTCCAAGGAACTGCCAGGAGGGCGGCTACCAAGACAGGTGGAATACAACCGAGACAGCCTCACCACGGATCCCTCAGAGTTCGCCCGGGAAAGATTGACATTCCGCCGTAAAAAGCTGTATGTGAAAATAAAACCTGCATTACCAAAACGAAGCCTACAGCCTCTCACTACCACCCCTTTACACCCGCAAACCCCGGAATCTGTAAATAAGCACTCAAGAACGCGTGCAAAATATTAAAAGAAAGAGGGAAAGGCGGGGCAACTCACGAGTGAGAGGAAACAAAATGTGGCCCAAGGAAGCGAAAGTGAGACCTGCGGGGGACAGAGGGATACCAAACCAACTACAGTGAACACATCGCGTCTACACCGTCTCCACTATGTTACAATACCATGCCTCATAAAGGGCGCACACAAACTAGCACATTCTGTCAAGCGCAGCTCGTACCGCAGCAACACCGATCCTCAAGAAATCCAGGGTCATAACACCCTAACTCCCAAAACACACGCGAGAGGGGTAAAACAAGGGGGGGCCCTGGAATCAAAAAAACACCACCAAACAAGGGCACCGAAGAGAGGCGAGAGGAAAGGTTGCAAAGTCAGCAAGCGCGCACCCCGCCCCAATCCAGAACAACAGAGAGGAGATCGGACAAACATCCAGGAGCGAGCGCTAGAGACACAACAACCATAGTCAGAGACTGAAGAAGTGAAGGAAGTGACAAGCAAGGGCAAAGAGAAATCGCATTAAAGGGGAGAAATACGCTAAAACTCCTAAACACACAACCAGGACAACGTAAAGAGGGGCTAACATCAGCAAATGCCCTACATCCACACTAGAAGGTAGCAGTCGGGCAACACATACCGGCTAGAGAGGACAAAACTACCCCCACAGGCGAGAAATACTATCCAAGCGCCGCTAACAGAAAAGACAGAGAGGCATGTAGCAAATACAGGATACAACAAACGAACAAAGACACTACGGCCACTGGGAGACAAAGGGACAAGCCACAGAGCATCATACAGCCCCCACTGGGTCTCATCCTAAACGACAACAAGAGAGAACGGGAGAGCTGCAGAGACAGAAGAGATCAAATAAACAGCACACGGGGGAGATACCAGGAGAGCAGGAAAGATAAAATAAACATACAAAGCACGACAAGGAACATGGCAGACAGAGAAATGAGGTCGCAGCAACAACAAATGAAGATGAGCAAAGGAGAGCCAGCGACATCGGACTTGCCAATCAAACAAAAACTGGATATAAACAGCACCCTGGAAATTATACTTAAGAAATTGGTGGAAGTGCATGACCTGGCGAAATCCACAAAACTCACCACAGACACAATACAACTAGAGATTGCAGCAGTCCGAGCAAACTTAAATTCAGTGAACATCAGATTGACAGCAGCGGAGCAGAGGATCAGCGACACAGAAGACTTTTCCCACAACGCAAGCAAGGAAGTGAAAGCACTAGCAGAGGTAACTGTGACCCTCCAAAAGCAAACAGCAGAGATGGAAGACAGGAACCGCAGAGTGAACATACGCATACTCTGGATCACAGAAGGGGCAGAGGATGCAACTGGGTCCTGCTCCACATTCCTAGAAGACCTGATCCCCAAGCTCACCAATCTAAAATGTACCCGACAATTCGAGCTGGACAAGGCGTACAGGGTGCCTGCTTTCAAATCACCAACGTCCCAATACGCTCGCCTTATCATATGCAAACCCCTGAGATCTCAACACACCGGAGACATTTTTAACTTTGCACGCAGAAAACACCAGATCAACTGGAAGGGGGCACAAGATTATCCTAATACAGGACTACTCAAAACCCACGGTGGACACGAAAGGCTTTCTAGCCCTAAGCCAGAAACTCAAGAGTAGAAATATACAATTCTCATTTGTAGCTCCTGCAAAGTTCAAGATAATAGACAACGCGAGAAACCACTGTTTCATAGACCCCAAAGATCTGACCCGATACCTAGATGGCCCAGCAATCCAAACCATGGACATCTCACTGCACGGTTCAGCGAAGAGAGGTCGCTCGCCAGTACCTAACACCGAGGGGGCAGCCTCCAGAAACATGTTCTGTAATTGAGTCCCAGTTGCCTACACAACACCCCTACCTCACAGAGCCCGACGACCGCACCAGGAACAAACCACGCCCTGTAAAAACCGCAACAACTACCTCATGCCCACGGGGGATACTACCTGATACCCAGCACGTCGGAGCATCAAAAACGGAGGGGTAGACCGAAGCAGATAAAAGGAAAACTCAGGGATACTGCGTATCCTTTTACTTTGGTTATCTCATGCATAATACCAACCACACCAATGTCAGAGCTAAGGGACAAAGCTAAAATGGAGTTCAAAACTGACTTACAAGACAACACCACTCCGGGAAGTGGAATGGCGATCCTGCCGTCGCACCTTCCACAATCTAGTGAAGAAGGGGGGAGGGGGAGCAGGGGGAGGGAGTGGCATCAGTATATCTCAGTTATCTATCCTCTTTATTTTCTACTTTTTTCATCTTTCCACACCTTACATGTCAAGGCATATGTCAGCGTACTAGAGCAGGCGAACCAAAAGATAACAAAGGGGGCAACACAAGATCTTAAAAATACAGGTAGCAGCGCGGAACCCTGAGTGTTGGGCACATAAAACCACCGCACCACAACACACCAGATGACTAATAGCAAAACTCTCTCCCTGGCCGCAGACTTCAATATAACATCCCTCAATGCCAAGGGCCTAAACCACTCCATTAAGCATAGGAAGATAGTGGACTATCTAGCAAAGACCAAAAGCGACATAATACTATTACAAGAAACCAAACTAGACGAGGAAGACGCCAAACTGCTCAGAGCCAACTGGATAGCGCAGCTATCGAGCTCTCCTCCAGACAAAAAGAAGGGGGGTCCTGACCATAGTCTCCAAGAGATCGAAGATCACGATAGACTCCCATGTACACAACAAGGAGGGCAGACTCCTTATAACAAACCTCTCTAGAGGGGAGGAAAGATTCCATGTGGCAAACATATATGGCCCCAACACAGACAACCCTACATTCTGGACTGAAGTGTCTGACACACTAGACAAAATCCCACAGGACAAACTCACGATTGTAGCAGGGGATTTCAACATCCCACTAGATCACATAATAGACAGACAGTCCTCTTGCCAATACCACCCCACCAACACCCACGCAGCACTTCAGAACATTTGCGCCAAATTCAACCTCAAAGACGCATGAAGACTACAACACCCTGATACTAGAGACTACACCTTCTTCTCCAACTCACATAATTCATACACAAGGATAGACTATATTTTAATTTCAGGGGGACACACACATTTGATAGAAGATTCCGTGTTTGTACCAAGACTAGGCTCTGACCACTCAGCCATCAGCCTAAAACTAAGTGGCTGTCATAATGAAGCAATCCCTAGAAGGTAGCGCTTCAGCAACAGAACCATTTCAGACCCGAACAACAAAAAGGAAATTGAGCAAGCCATAGAGGAATACCTATTCCACAACGATGCCCCAGAGACCAGTATAAATACAATATGGGAGGCCCTAAAACCAACGATCAGAGGTAAAATAATTAGCATTAAGGCAAGAATAAACAAAAAATCGAACCTAACGATAACCCAACTTGAGGAAGAGATAAAAAAGATAGAATTTTAACACATAAATGCCAAAAACGACAACGCACTCATAAACACCCTAACACAACACAAGTATGAATACAATAAAATCATAAGTGGAAGAGCAGGGCTGTGGTTCAACAAATGCAAAGCACTTAACCGTTGCAAATCCAAGAGAGCAGGGAAAATATTGGCATCATACCTGAAACATAAACGTAACCAGGTAGCGATTGCATCGATTACTGACTCAAACAACAAAACACAAACAATACACAAAGAAATCCTAGGGACATTCCAAGACTTCTACCCAGAACTGTACAAAACAGACCAGATACTCAACAGGAAAGAATGCACAAGATACCTAGACAGACTGGTACTCCCAAAGCTAGACACCGCTGACACAGCAAGACTAGGTCAGCAAATCAACTGCACGGAAATTGAAATGGCAGGTAAGTCTTTAAAAACAAATAAGGCCCCTGGGCCAGACGGATACCACCGACTTCTATAAATCCTTCCTAGCCCAACTATCCCCAACCATGAAAAGCATCTTTAACCAGGCGCAACCTCAGGGAAGGTTCTGTAATCCATGACAGAAGCAACTATAATAGTTATCCCAAAGGAGGGCAAAGATCAACAACTACCAAAAAACTATAGACCCATATCCCTCATCAATGTGGACTGTAAAATCTATGCCAAAATCCTAGCGGCCAGACTAAACATGGTTCTACCCAAATGAATAAGTAACGCCCAAGTCAGCTTCATGCAAAACCGTATGTCTAGCGACAATACACAACTATTCTGCCATTTACTAGAACAAGTCTCCTCGAAACCAAAACCCAGCAGTAGCTATAGCACTTGATACAGAGAAGGCCTTCGATAAAGTATCATGGGTCTTCCTAGAACAATGCATGCACTCCTTTAACCTAGGGGAGGATTATATCAGGATAACAATGGCCCTCTACTAAAGTCCCTCAGCCCGCATTACGGTAAATGGAACACTCTCAGACCCTTTCAATCTCCAGCAAGGAACCTGACAGGGGTTCCCGCTCTCGCCGGCACTCTTACTTCTGGCTCTCGAACCCCTCATTCAGGACATAAAACATAATGACAACATAAAAGGGGTCGATATCCGTGGGTCCGTAGTAAAACTTGCCGCCTACGCGGATGACATTCTGATAATTGATCCACGGGGTCCAGAGCAGGAGAAGCTAGGTGCTGAGCGGGTGCTAGGCGTTGCAGGCGGTGTGCCATAGTCGCCTCCACCCCCCTCCCGAGACTCATGAGGCATGGATCTTTTAGAACACAAACTACACAGGTTCCTCTGAGTTGAGGTAATTCCCACAACTTGTGGTTTGTGTTGTTTTCTTGCACTTTTTTACACATAGAGCAATTTTTAACTTTCACGTCCTCTGGTTAGGGTGGGCCTTAGCGTGCCCATACCGCCGAGGTACACGCTACACGGTCCTGACGAATGCCCATGTAAATCTTACAGTTATTAGGGCAGAAACACGTTGACCCCACTTTAAGTGGAAACTCCCATCATAATCTGTGGTACTTCTCCCACACATATCTTTTAACTATGTCTAAACTGACCAGTGAATAAAATCTTTTTGGTTGGTACAGTTTCAGACATTTTTAACATCACTTTTCACATCACTGTCACAAAATCCAGCTCCGCAGTAATCTGGCGTTGTAGCACACCAGGGAGGCATTCGGCTTCTCCTGGTGGACCCGATGATGAAGCATGTCACCAACCAGGTTGGTGAGTGAGGGCTTCCAATAAATCCCTTGAAGATTTTCACTGTGTACATGAAAGGGTATTTCGTTACAGTCTTTGCTTCTGTGCTTTCACACAGACCCCTTTGCGCATGACAATCTTCTTTGTTTTACATACTCAACCCGGGGGACTAAGAGTGCCTCCTACCCTCTCTCTCTAATTGTTTCATGACATTCTGATAATGTTAGAACAAGGAAAAGCCCTCTATAAAGGTTCTAATGTCCACAATAGTGGAATACTCCAAACTGTCGGGATACAAACTGAATAATGAAAAATCAGAATGCAAACCATTCAAACATCTACTGCTCCAGAGACATGCTCGGAGAGTCAGGTCTGTCCTGGCAGACAGGTCAAATCAAATACCTAGGGATTTTCTTAGGCAACGACCTGGTAAACACCCTACGCCACAATGAAAAACTCCTACTAGAAAAAGTTAAGAAACAATAAGAAGCTTGGTCACCAAAATTTATGACATGGTGGGGACAAATCAAAACCTTAAAAATGATGATCACGTCTTTGATAAACTACCTGTCAAGCATGCTCCCAATTCTGCTAACAGACGCCTTCCACCGGACGATCGATAAAATGTTCACCAAATTTCTGTGGCACGACAAGAAGGCTAGGATTAGTATTAAAAAGATGAGACTGCCAAAACCACAAGGGGCGGGGGTGAGCCTAGCAGATTTGAGCTTTTCCAACTAGCCTTCCTAACTAAACAAGGAACACAATGGGTTGCCCAGACGCCAGAATACACACCGGTTTAGGCGCAGGTAGAAAAAGCCCTTCTGAACAACCTAAGCCCACTAGCCCTACGAACGACAAACACATATCTGCACACTTCTAAAATGATCTTTAGAAACACTAAAATAGCCCTCCTAAAGCTCGACAAGAAAATGGAGATCAGCATTAAAGGGTCCCAATCAGAATCGCTATGGGCTAATAGCACAATCAAATACAAGGGGAAAAGTCTCAAATACGAGACATGGATAGAAAAAGGCATATCTCACCCATACCAACTGGAGAAAGGGACATCCCCTATTACATTCTCCGAACTGAAAACAACCCACCATTTAGAAGACTTAGACCTGTATAGATTCCTAAAGATAAAAGCAGCCATATCAAAGACAAAGCTAGCCAGCAACCAACCCTCGAGCTACCAATATGTAGCAAACATCAACAAAACAGGTCATCAAGTCTCGCAAATATACAAACTACTTCGCCCGAAAACTACCAAGCTTAACACCAAAACAACTGAATACTGGGATAAACATATCCACCCCCGCTAAACGATCACAAGTGGAATATCCTGTGGGCCTCGGCCACCCGAAACAAGATCACCCCAGTCTTAGCGCAAACAAAATTCTGGCTACTCCACAAAATATTCTGGACCCCAGACCACTTACACACACTAGGACTCAGGGAAAAACCCCTATGCTGGAACTGCAACACAGGGAAGGGTGACTTAGCACATCTCATCTTCCATTGCCCAACACTCAAGGTATTTTGGGGAAGGGTATTTGATTTCATAGACAGTGTGTTTAAAAGCAACCTTAAAAGAGACTGTGCCTCGCTCACCACAGCGTTTATTGGAACCGACCTCTGACGGAGAGAGAGATCTAATGGACCTACTCCTGACAGCTGCGGTCAAACTGGTGCTAACCAACTGGAAAGACACCACCAAAACTACCTACAAAGTCTGGCTAAAGTGGGTCATCCACCTCAGAGGGGCAGACCGCTTTGCGTTGCAATACTCCCCCTGGAAAGCGCCATCAAGGGGGCTGTGGGAAGCTCTGGACAAGGCCCTAGACCCGTATGAACCCCCATAAGAAACCGACCTGAACAACTACGCTGAAGCGCACAATGGCTTTCCGGCCTCGCTAGGTGGAAAATGAACTGCAACTGACATGTCGGAAACTAAGCGTTTTCCTTTTTAAGTCAAGAAGGTATATCTCTCTACTTGTCTGTCCTATCCTCTTCCTCCACTCATTTCTAACTTTCCTATACTTTTCGCCTTACACCTACTTCTCTATCAAGATTTAGCCAGCAAGGGGAGAACCGCACAAAAAGTACTGTACTATTTGTTGCTATGGCAATGGTGGTTAACCCATATAACAGCTTTTATGTTTTTGTATACATTTTTTTATAAAAAGAATAATAAAAAATGGTGGAAAAAAAGAAAATAAACCTCTTGGTGAGATTTCTCAACGCGGGGGGGGGGGGGGGGGTGGTTTCTCATTGCGAGTAGTCGCATGTGCTCGCAACCGCTCGCGTTGGAAAACTGCCCGTTTGTGTTCAGAAAGCTGCTGCTCAAGTAAAAATCTATGTTAGGAAAAAGAGGGGCCCCTTATCGCCAAAGGAAATAGGGCACCAACAAAGTGAAAATAGAAGGATCCCTTTGGTAGATTTATAAACAGGGGGAACCAGTCTGCAAGTAACATCCACCCTAGTATTCTCTAACCATCCATCATCGCCTTCCACCCCTTTTAAGCTTGAAACGTATGTAATAGGGAAACACACATAATATGCTATGTTGGAAAAATATATCACAAAGATTTATTATTACAACGTTTTCAATAAAAACCCGGGGAAACCCGTCAATCAGTACATTTTATATCACAAAAATTCATATAAAGCACAATACATTTAAAATATTAATCACAAAAATGCATGAAAATCTAGAAAGAGTGAGAAAAACAGAGGCTAGGCTGAAAACTTAGTCTTAGCAGATTCCACATCCGTTTTCATATCATGTTCTGGGCATGGAGATAAGCATTCTTTTATTGGCTTTTTCACCCCAATGTCCAATAGACGGTTTGTGAGTCAAGAAATGGTGTTGACGCATTTCGATGGAGAAACCTTATTAATCTATCTTTATCAAGACTTTAGAATAAGCACTCCTTATTTTGTTTAATTAATTTTCATGCAGACACCTGTTTGATTAGGCGAGACTTCTTTATCTGTAGTCTTTTCACATATTATCCTAAGGGATGTCGATAAAACTCCGTCTTGTCGTAAAGACTTTCTGCTTGACAGCACAGGGGTCGCAGCTGGTATGAAAGCTGATTGTGTTAAAAGTGCGGACCTTCACTGTAATTATCCTTTTCACAGGGGCCTAAGCTTGCTGGGGGGCATACTATTCAGCTCCTTACCAGAGGATAACAGCGGACACCTTGCACTTCTGTCCTGCTCCCCCCCGCCGCCGCTCCTGACACCGCGGCCGCTGAGAGGGGGGAGCGCTGATTGAACTACATTGCCCAGCGTCCCCTGCAGGCACACAGGGACGCCCACAGCCGCGACAGACTCACGCGCCCGGAGGCGCATAAGAGCGAGCAGCGTTTTCGGCGGAGCGGGGGCCTAAGCTTGCTGGGGGGCATCCTGTTCAGCTCCTTACCAGAGGATAACAGCGGACACCCTGCACTTCTGTCCCGCTCCCCCCCGCCGCCGCTCCTGACACCGCGCCCGCTGAGAGGGGGGAAGCGCTGATTGAACTACATTGCCCAGCGTCCCCTGCAGGCACACGGGGACGCCCACAGCCGTGACAGACTCACGCGCCCGGAGGCGCATAAGAGCGAGCAGCGTTTTCTGCAGAGCGGGGGCCTAAGCTTGCTGGGGGGCATACTATTTAGCTCCTTACCAGAGGATAACAGCGGACACCCTGCACTTCTGTCCCACTCCCCCCCCCCCCCCCACCGCCGCTCCTGACACCGCGGCCGCTGAGAGGGGGGAGCGCTGATTGAACTACATTGCCCAGCGTCCCCTGCAGGCACATGGGGCGCCCACAGCCGCGACAGACTCACGCGCCCGAAGGCGCATAAGAGCGAGCAGCGTTTTCGGTGGAGCGGGGGCCTAAGCTTGCTGGGGGGCATACTATTCAGCTCCTTACCAGAGGATAACAGCGGACACCCTGCACTTCTGTCCCGCTCCCCCCCGCCGCCGCTCCTGACACCGAGGCCGCTGAGAGGGGGGAGCGCTGATTGAACTACATTGCCCAGCGTCCCCTGCAGGCACATAGGGACGCCCACAGCCGCGACAGACTCACGCGCCCGGAGGCGCATAAGAGCGAGCAGCATTTTCCCGCTTCGCGGGACGCGCGCGGGCGGCGCCGGGCTGAGCCCGGGCAGAGGGCGGGCCGTCTGTGGCCGTCCAAGGATGACAAGGGACAGGACGGGCCAACCCCCTAAGATCCTACTATGGGTAAGCGCAAACAACTATGCAATGGGGGCCAAGAAAGTAACAAAGCTAAGATACCACGCAAAGCAGACACTATAATTTCTTATCTGACCTCCGCCGTGGGCGTGATTTCAAAGGAAATTGCGAACGCCGAAAAAGAACTCGGCTTAACTACGTTAGTAACTGAAGAAGGGGGTGATATCCCGGATGGGGCGTCTCAAGAGTCTGTAGTTGCACCACGGCTTATACTTCCTGATTGTGAACAGGGCCCTAGTACTGTGTTGTTGGGCATAGAGGATCAAATACATGGCGAACAGGCCCCCTCATTACCCCAGGAGAATACCCTGATCACAACCCTTCGAAAAAATGTAATAAAAAGACTAAGCACATTGACACTTTAACTGAGACTTTGGAGGATGAACTGATTAATAGACTGAGCAACAAAATTGAAGGGCTCATTAATCTACATCTAGACCCAGTATTGACTAAAATTGCGAAGGATATCGTTGATGTTTTAAATACGTGTGTAGCAGACCTCTTAAAGAAATGTAAAGCTCTAGATTCTGCCACCCAAGAATATCGCAACCTTTCAAGTATATATGGGAATCTCTTGCAAAGTGCTACCCCAAGGGAACAACAAGAGCCAACTCAAAAACCTGCAGCAAACAGTGGGAAAACAGGGCTGCTCCCTGAGGGATCTATTGGAACCCAACCTCAGGGAGGTAGTATACAAGCTAGCCAGGGCAGCTCTATATTGGCAGACACCAGATATCCCACAAATGAACCAGACGAGCAGCCGTGTAAATTTAACGTTCATTTACCACCTCAAGCTGCTCCTTTAGTGGCCGTGCTGACAGGGGTTTCCCCATTGAAAAAAAAATGAGTATGAAAGCACCATAGACCTAATGGAGCGAACCAAACTTTGGTGTAAAAATTACTGTAGTGGGGATATGGACATAGCTGCCAGTATAAACATGGTTAGAAGAGTAAGATGGGTAGGCTCCAATAGAAAAACACTTAAAGGGGACTGTGTGGTGATTAACTTTAAAGACTATCACATAGCGGAACGTCTGTTTTGGGACGGTTCTAATTTGTCATTCCCAGGCATAAGGCTGCTACCCCTCGGCTACTTCTATCCACCACCTCAAAATAGGGTATGGCCCCCCCTGTCCCAGTGGTGAGGGCACTTGGCAAACCACAAGCTGTGACTAGCCTTGGGTATAGGGGCCTACAACCCGTGAGAGAGGGAAGGGCTGGGAAAAATGCATGGCTCCCACCTGTGACAGCTGGAGGGCATGTGAACAACGTACGGCCTCCAGCCGTTGTACCTGCCCCAGTTGTAGCTGCACAGGTTTCACCAATAGCATTGCCAACACTCATGAAGGGGGTCCACAGTCTGTGCCAGAAGAAGGGAATGTATTAGGGGCTGCGTGTACAACAAATGAGAACCTAAATCCCCTGGGATGCACACTGACGAATCGTTTTTTTCCACTCTCAGGAATGGATGAAAACGACTGACTAAATACCCACCAAGAACAGGGGGTTGTTGAGGGGGCACCATCATTACCCTGTCGCATGTTGAGTTGGAATATAGCTGGCATAAGGGCTAAAATGGGAGATCCTATATGGACGGCATATCTAAAAACATTTAATATCATATCCCTCCAAGAGACCCGGGACCCTCAAAACTGTTTTTCCCTGGATGGGTACAGTCACTTTTTCATTCCAGCCAGAAAAAGTGCTGCTGTGAGGGCGAAAGGAGGTCTGATTAGCTTATTTTCCCTAGAGATAAAGGGTTCTCTTACACAACTCGAAATAGGAGGGACTAACAGTCTAGTTGTAGAATTATCAGTATCTGACATAAAAAAAGTACTTTTTATCAATGTCTACAACTCCATGGAAGTGGATAATAATTTAGACTTACTCGAGCAATTTCTTTTTAACTATAGTTTAAAGTCATATTCCTTTGAAATGTTCTGATGGGAGACCTAAACATCCACCCGTTTGATAATCAGTGTGGGAGTAGGGATTATGAGGACCTCCGTTCTCCGCACTATCTCACTTTGAACACACAAGGCAGGGAGAGGAATTAGAACTCTTTCTGGCGAATTGGAATTTATATGAGTCAGGATGTGTGGAGGCTGAAAATAGGATCCCAACATTTAAGGGCAAAGACAAAGGTACAATCATCGATTATGTATTTTTTAACATCGTCTGTGTTGTCTCAAGTTTTTAGATACCTTACAGAGGTTTCGGTTTTTAGTGACCATAATCCTGCATAATTGAATTAATCCCAGGGGGTTCCCTTTCCTTCAGACATACATCTCATAGGGTGGTGAGGGAGGTCATCCTAAAAGATCAGGGGAGAAAACTGAAATGGGCAAAAGTGGTTCCAGAGACTTTTTTGTCAGAACTCTTAACTAGTATAGAGCAGGAGATTAATACTTGCCTAGATGTTGATTCTGGGAGCTCTGACATCATAAGTGCTTTTAATAAAATCTGTGTACAAGTCAATGGAAACCTACAAATTAAAGGAAAGCGTAAACAGCAGACTGGTAGGAGATGGTTCAATAAAAAATGTTCTCAGTCCCACGCTGCTCTCCTGAAAGCCTTAAAGGCAACCCCTAGAGACAGGGAGCTTATAGCCGCCTGTAGAGAAGCCTATAAACAAGTACTATCAGAAAGAAAAAAGGAGCTGCAGGAGGAAGCATGGTCTAAACTCCTCTCGATAGAAATATTGAAAGATAGTGGGAAATGTTGGGCCACAGTAAACCAGCCACTGTTTTCAAATGATGATAACCCCCCTTTGGATTGTAACATCGTGGATGAGGCATGGTTAGCCCATTTTGAAAATATTTATAGTCTTCCAGGAAATAGTCAATCCCCCTCACATAAGCTGTCTGGTAGTGCCCTCTCTCCTTTAATTTTTGAGGTTTATGAAGTTGAAAGGGCCATAGAAGGAATGTCTAAAAATAAGGCTCCTGGGCCAGACGGGGTGCCTGCGGATTTGTTTAGAGCAGCTCCGAATTTATGGTCAAACATTTTAACTCATGTTTTTAACTCTATTGACCCAGACAGTTTACCAGCCTCGTGGGCCACTTCAGTCATTATCCCAGTCTTTAAAAAGGGTGCTAGGCTGGACCCCACCTGCTATAGACCCATTTCTTTAATTTTATTTATTTTTATTTATTTATTTATGGGCTTATATAGCGCTATGAATAAACTCCCAAGGGAGTATCTCCGCGCTGTAACAGGCCGGTGCAAGACTGAAATTAGGGAGCGCATAGTTAAAAATGCTGTAAACAAGGGACACTCTAAAATGAACCAAACAGAAACGTTTTTAAATGTTTTCTGAATTGAACGTGGTCATTACATTTCCTTAGTGACAACGGAAGTGAGTTCCACAATTTGGGACCCACAACAGATAATGCTCTTCCACCCAACCTGGTTTTCGTGATCTTGGGAACGTTTAGTAACAATTGGTCACTAGATCTAAGGGCACGGATGGGAACATAAGGAATAAATTTGTTCGCCAAATACTCAGGTCCCAGTTGGTTAAGGCCCTTGTGTATAGTACAGCATGTTTTAAACTTCACTCGTTGACGTATTGGCAACCAGTGAAGCTCATGAAGTAGTGGTCTGGAGGGGGATCTAGGGGGTGCATTTAACACCAGCCTAGCTGCCGTGTTTTGCACCACCTGCAAACGGTCCAGAACCTCCTCGTTTGCACCTAGTAGAAGGCCGTTACAATAGTCAAGCCGACTAATGATCAGAGCCTGAACCAGAGTTTTCCTGTGAAAATCAGGGAGGAAAGGGAAGATTTTACGAAGGAGGCCAATCACATGAAAGCACGCTCCTACAGTGATATTAACATTTTGCTTCATGGTTAGCTCTGGTTCAAGCCTGACGCCCAAGTTCTTGACCGTAGTTTTTGGCACAGGGACTGGGCCCAATTCAGAGGGCCACCATTCAGGAGACCATTGAATCCTGGCTTCACCAAAGAGCATCACCTCTGTCTTTCCAACATTGCATTGTAAAAAGTTGGATGACATCCACCTTGCAACTGCCTTCATCCCATCGGAAAAAGAATGTAAAATATCCGGGGTGAGAGATTTGAAGGGGAAGAGCAGTTGCGTGTCGTCTGCGTAGGACACCGGACAGAAACCAAAAGCTCTGGTAACATCTGCCAAGGGGGCCACATAGGTGTTAAATAGCGTTGGGCTCAAACATGAGCCCTGTGGAACCCCCTTGGAAATGCCAACTTCCTCCGATCTAAAGTCACCCATGGTGACAGATTGGGTGCGATTGGAGAGAAAGCTTCTGATCCAGTCCAGTGCCCTACCGCCGATTCCACTCGCAGACAGTCGTTCGATCAAGATGGTGTGGGAGATCGTATCGAACGCTGCCGATAGATCCAGTAACACCAGGACAACAGAATAGCCTTTGTCCTGGTATAACCGTAGATCGTCAGTTACCGACATTAAAGCTGTTTCAGTACTAAATTTAGGTCTGAAACCTGACTGCGAGGGATCGAGACTACCAGAATGTTCTAGGTAGGTAGATAGGTGCTTATTGGTGACTCCTCGGTAAAAATATTGGGCCGGGTGGTACTGCACAGATTGACTGAGTGGCTGGAAGAGAGGGGGGTTCTGTCAAATGCCCAATACGGCTTTAGATCAAAGCGGAGTACCATCGACCAGTGTCTAAACCTTCATCTTTTAATTAGCAAGTACACGGTGGCCAAGGAGGGTTCACTTTATATGGGGTTTATGGACCTCTCCTCTGCGTTTGACCTCGTCAACAGGACAAAGCTCTGGAATATACTTTTAGACATGGGAATTGATGCTTCTTTGGTGCATTTTTTAGCAGTCCTCCATTCCGACCTCTCGGCAAAAATCTGAGTTAATTCTCAAGGACGATGCACAAGACACTTTAGGTCAGATAGGGGGGTCAGACAGGGGTGCATTATGGCTCCCCTGTTGTTTACATTATACATAAACGCCCTTTAGTCTCACCTTGGTGAGGTCTCCCCGGACATTCCACGTATAGGGGAACTGGCTATACCAGTTCTCCTATATGCGGATGATGCTGTCCTCCTGGCACGTACCGTGGTAGGTCTTCAGAAGCTGCTGGATGCTTTTGGAAGTTTCATGCAGAGTTTGGACTTAAAAATAAATGCAAAAAAATCTCAAGTCCTGATTGCTGGGAGGGCTAAGCAGAACACTAGAATAAAGACTTTTTTTGTAGCGGGGAAGAGGTCTGTAGGGTCCCTACTTTCCCGTATTTGGGGGTTGTATTTGATGAAAAGGGAACCTGGCGCCCACAAAATAATAGCCGTAGTGTGGCGTTTGCAAGGACCATTTCAGGACTTACAGGGTTCACAAAAAAGCTGGGGGCTAGACCTGTAGAAGCTATTTTAATGGTGTACAAAGCCAAATCGAAAACAAAGGAGTGTATAAGTGTAACCTAAAAAACCATAAACCCAAAAACAAAATGAAAAAGTGACAGTGTCAGTGACAGTTTATTCCTGGACCCCAACCTTGCTCAGGTAGTTCTGTATATTTAGCATGCCTGATCCTAATAGTCAGGAGGCGTCCACCCTGAGGCCAGGGATGACTATGTCCAACAGGGTAAGACAAACAGCCTCTAGTTGGTGACATGCTTCATCATCGGGTCCCCGCTGGGGTGACCGAATGTTGCCCCAGCGTGCTACAAAGCCTGAGTTACAGCGGAGCAGGTTTGGTGGTGAGTGTACTAGTGATTCAACTCAAATGTGTGTGCAAAGAGAGTGAGTGCAAAATTAAAAAATACAGGGTTGAAGCCCAAACAAAATATTTAATGCAGGCCAACCCGTATTAGGGTTAAAAACCTGAATATCGGACAACCAATGGTACTGTATTAGGTGACCTGTGTCCTTATTTACAACAACTGGTCAACATGTTTCTGCTGTCAAAAAAGCGGGATCGCGCAGCATTCGTCAGGACCACACTAAATGGCACTCCGGGGGTATGCACGCTCTAAGGTCCACCCTCCCGTGAGGCACTTATGTGAAAAATACAAAAATTCTTAAAAAGAAGAAAATACTCACGGTTATTAACCGTGGCGGCGCACCGTGAAGTACAGTCGCCTAAAGATACATGTAAAGGAAAAAAGAAACAAACTGACACTTAAAACATAAACAACAAACAGACATGTAATCCAGCTTAGTCACTCGTCTTTGTGACTACACCAAGGCTATCTTATGCCCCCATGTCATAGACCCCATAATATGGTAAACGGCTCATGATCCCCCTTTACTGAGGAAATCCATAGTGCCCATGCCAAACTGGTTTGTCACGCATAGGCAGGGACAAACCTTGCGTTCCCTGAGGCTGCAGATGTAGTGGTAGTGTCTGCACTAACAATTTAACACCCAATTTTGTAATCAGAACAACCTGCTAGTAACCAAACAAATACGCATATTGGAAAACTCAAGGTGGCCAAAAAAGGGTAATTAACAAGACTCACGATAAAGTACGAATAGAGGACCCCAGTGAGGAGGATTTTATAAATCTGACTGAACTTGTAAATACTGAAAAGATGGGCTAATGGTTTTAATCGCGTGAGGTAAACGCGATGAAGCCCACATGACCAAAGAAATGCGTGTGGCAAGTATCATCACACAAGTATGTTCATTCATGCCGAGTCAGGAGATTAATCACTCATACCGGGCCTCAAAATCGGACTTACGAATTTCAAAAAACTCGTAGACTTCGTGGGTCAGGACGGCGTTGGGCAAAGCCAAATGCCTGACAGTTGCAACATATGGTTGTGAAATTTGGGGTTACACAGCTCAGAGTAAAATCCAGCAAATAGAGAATAAATTTCTGAGAGGGGTCCTCTCTGTCCCCCAGTCTACCCCTACTTTCTCTACCCATACTGAATTGGGAGTTAGATATGTTACCGACCAGATCAAAACTGCTCCATTGATATATTGGTTAAAGATCTGGTTAAATGAGGAAATTTCACTAAACCATACTATATTAAAAAACTGTCTTGCGCTGGACAAAGCCAATAGAATCCCATGGTTGGCATATATAAAATCTGGTTTTAAAAAAATTGGGCGTGCGGCCCTTTTCTCCTCACCCGAAACTATAACTAAAAAGGACATCGCACTGACAAAAACTGCTATGCTGGACCTGTTATCACTAGAGCGAGAGGAGATCGAACTAGTGAAACCAATGGCAAGAGCCAACTATGCCTCGGTTAGTTGTGTAGGCCCTGAACCCTATCCGATTACAGTGAATATCCCATACCATCGGTACCTCCTGATCAGATTTCGATTCAACCTGATACATTACTCCTTGGGATCCTTTCGTACTTGGTGTTCCCCAGACCAGGCAGACCCCTGCAAATGCGATAATTTTTCTACCCAGGATACATTACACTTTCTTATGTTCTGCGACTTTTATCAGGAATGTAGAAGGAAGTTTTTATTCCCAATATTGAGAGAGGCTGGATTTACACAAGTGAGGCCAGCACTGGTGTACTTTACAGCAATTAAATTCACCTCGAATAATGTTCCATGTCGCAAATTTCCTGGTTGCTGCTATTCGCATTAGGAAAAAGTACAACATTCCAGCGCAAACTCTAAGTGTTCCTGAGTAGAATATCCTAATCCCCCTAGATAAACTGGCTGTAGGTTCATGCACAATCCTATGGCAGTCTTTTTTTTTTGTACGTAAGAGACCTGGGAAAACCCTGGGCTACCAGATGCACAGCATGTGGGCTTTACGCCTTTAAGAAAATTACATTCCAAACAATAATCAATAATCAATTGATATGACTGTATAAACACATTGTTTTAATTCACAACGTTTTTCAATATTTTTCAAAACATATCTGAAAACAATACAATGTTTTGTTATATAGCACTGGTATCCTTGTGTTAAAAAAACATAAATCAATATTTTTGCATACTTTCAGCAAATTTCACTGTTTGTAAAGGTACACTAATACATAAACTGAAAAAAATGTGACTGAATGAAGGTTCCTGTTTCCCAATGCATTTCGGGTTCAATTCGAACCCTTCTTCAGGGGATAAACATTATGATATAGTAAACGAATCTTGAGGTGATGAGCTTCTCATACAAAAAGTCTCTACGGGACCTAGAAAACAGCAACAACATGGGTATATGTATGGTTTTTCTACTCACATACATACAGCAGTGCCGCTCACTTGGTTCTGACTCCTGCCATTACGAGGAAAGGATTCCCGCTGCTTAACGGAGGGTGCATTGTGTATTAAAGACTTACTTGGGAGGTCGCGCCGCTGGTGGGAGCTTCTCCGCAATCGGCGGACTGCCTACACGCTCCCAGCGAGCGTTTGACCACAAAGCTACCAGCTGCCTTCACCGGGGGACTGCGAGGACCAGCAGCCTTTTCACCTTCCAGCTGGTGCCTCTTCCCCCGGCGGCCACGCCCCCCACCTGCTGCTATTTACCTTTCGCGACACCCGCTCCGCGGGTGCCGCTCACTTGGTTCTGACTCCTGCCATTACGAGGAAAGGATTCCCGCTGCTTAACGGAGGGTGCATTGTGTATTAAAGACTTACTTGGGAGGTCGCGCCGCTTGTGGGAGCTTCTCCGCAATCGGCGGACTGCCTACACGCTCCCAGCGACCGCTTGACCACAAAGCTACCAGCTGCCTTCACCGGGGGACTGCGAGGACCAGCAGCCTTTTCACCTTCCAGCTGGTGCCTCTTCCCCCGGCGGCCACGCCCCCCTGCGCGAATCTCTCTTTAAATTGAGCAGTCTTTAACGCAACGCGGGACGCGCGCGGGACAAAGCGCGGGGCGAAGCCCGGGCCAAGGGCGGGCCCGTTTAAGCCCGTTCAAGCCAGGGCAAGACTGGACTGGGCCATCTTATTTCACGCCTGCTTTTCTCCCCTTCAATATTGCTGTTTCTGCATATATTATTAATCAACCTCTTTAACTTGCACTTAACATCTCTACCATCTGTATCTCACCACCAGCCACCGTACATCATGTCTCCTAGAACCACCAGAAATACTGTTAAAAAACAGGCCCAGGCCGCTGCTGAGGTCATTGGGCCGATAGACCAATTCATAACCAAAGCCAACAACGCCATTGAGCAGGGTATTATTCTACTGGAACGACGAGTCTCTCAGGACCTGGCTATTGCGAGACGCTCTTCCATGGGCTTACTGGCTACCGCAAAAACTCCTCAGCGTCCTGTAGAGCTACCTCCGCCAGTGACAGTGCATGCAGAGGTGCATACTGTCCCTCGTACTGTGGACCTCTCGGTAACCCTAGATTTGTCTGAATCCCATTTGTCACTTGAAAAATCCCCAGTCATTTTTGCCAGTCACACTGACGCTGCCCCCTCTCCAGTTATAGATAGGGGCTCACGCGAAGGTGCAATCCCCAAAAAAAAGAGCAGGAAAACTACTAAGTTACAACATACTACTAATTCCCCTTCCACAACTATCCCTATAACCCCTTCTACTTCCCATCTCCCCTCTCAAATCATTAACCTTGTCTTAACTCCACATCAACCACCCTCCCCCGCGATAGCAGCTGCAACAAACCTTATTGCAGATAACCTGAATCTTAGTTCCAGCAGCTCTAGTAGCTACGACATCGAGGGTAGTATGGCTGATAATGGTAATCTAACTACCAATACCTGCGGTAATGATAGTTTACTGCTTAGCAAAATTGGAGACCTACTCAAGTCATATTTAAAACCTATAGAAAAAGCACTGTACCAGGTCCAATCCCAACTAACCCAACTGTCTTCAGCCCTGAATCCAAGCAAGGGTACCATTAAAGCTCCCAATCTAGCCCAAGGGAGGCCCCTTCCAAACAACATCAAAACAACTAAGCCTGGCTCGGCCAAATTGAATCTCCCCAATGCTAACGCTAATCAAAAGGCTCCGCAGAAATCTATTCAAAAACAGCCACCACCAGCTGCACCCAAGCCCCACCCAAACCACCTAACCCCTCATCAACTCAACCTCCGACTAACTCCAAGGATCAGTTGTCTAATCAACAAAAATCTCTTCCTCCTCCTGCCCTCCCCACCCCGGCCCCTTCCCTCCCCAAACAATCCGTTGGATTTAACACCATCCCGAGAAATCGAAAGAGGAGGGGCCATCCCATTCATCTCCCGCCTGAGGCATCCCCCTACGTAGTAATTATGTCAGGTGTCCCGGAACTCCCCCCCAACCACGACAAACCAATCTGGTCACTAAAAAACAAAGTTATATACTGGTTGTCCAATAATAGACCTTTACCAACTTTCTTGGACAACAGAGTCACCACCGTGCGCAGAGTGCCATGGCTTGGTACTGAGCCCAAAAGTCTTCAGGGTGACTGCGTCATAGTGAACTTTGCTGACCCTAATACTGTTGAGCATATCTGCTCCTGGGGAGACCACACTTCCACTGAAGGGATAGCCACCCATAATCTGTCATATTTCTACCCCCCGTCTCCTCGACATAATGGCGGTCCTCCCTGGAGTTGGACGAGAGCAGGCAAGTGGGATGGGAATAGAGACCGAGGTCACTGGGCAGGTTACGGTTTCCCCAACTCTGCCTCTGGTCATTTTACCAACTGGAGAGGACCACCATTATCCAACAGATACGAATGCTTGGACATGGTCGACTGACCACCAGTCCCCCTCGTCAACATCCAAGACACTATTAACACTCAGATTCATTCTAATCACATCCCTAGTAAAACTTTGCTGGCAGGGCCCAATCAGTCCTCTCCGTCCGGCTCTCTTATTGAGCCCTACACCTCCCTGCTAAACTTATCCTCGCAATCGCCAACCCCACGGGACCACGATCCCAGCACTGCCCTTTCTATCCTCTTTAAGGAGACACACATGAGGCAACAAAATATTACATCAACCTCCTGTGATACAAAAACCACCCCCTCCTCCCTTATACCGTCCCCTCAGTCTTGTGATCCATCACCCCCTGTTAATCCACAGTCTACAAATCCCACTCTACCATCAACTTGGGATCTCCCAGTCATTTATTGGAACGTAGCGGGCCTCAGATCCAAGATACATCTTCAGTCTTGGATCGACTTGGTTATCAGGCACAATATAGTCTGCCTCCAGGAAACCTGGGCTACCGAGCCGATTCACATTCAGGGCTTTAAAACCTTCCATATGTCTGCCAGCCCATCTGTACAAGGAAGACCCAAGGGTGGCCTCGCTATCTATGTCTCTAACCAAATCCCATTTACTATTACTGAAGTATACCCAGTGTCCCCAACTTTCCAAGTTCTCAAGTTAGTCCCCGATAAAAGTTCCATTTATTACTTTATTAATATGTATAATAACTCAACACCTGCTGACTGTGTAAAGTCTCTGACTGAAATTACTTTATTTCTGCACGATCAGAAAGTTAAAAACTCGCAGTTACAATGTTATGTTGTGTGGGGTGGGGACTTTAATGTTTATCTATGCAGTAACTATAACAAAGGTATTTGTGGCCTCCAAGATGAGCATGATTTCCCCATCACCCACTTTGCACACTCCAGTATAGGGTCTGCTCTAAATAATTGTCTATTTTCACTAGAACTTGAATTTGCGAACGAACTAGTGCGTCCTGTCGTCGATTTCAAGTCGACTTTTCAAGGAAGAGGATTGTCGTCTACTATTGACTATATCCTGTGCTCGCAAACTCTAGACAATAGACTAAAAAACTTTACAACTGGCACAGATCCCTCTAGTGATCATTACCCCAACAGTATCACCATCATATTTAATACTGTTCCCTCATCTCATTCTAAGCCCAGCCTTTTAACTCAGCAATCCCTGGAGATGGGTAAAACCAACGGCTATACAGTAAAATGGTCAAAGATCAACCCCAACGAGGTCACCGGTAGGATTATCCAACAATCCCTCCCTCTAATATACAACTGTCTAGAGGTGACTTCATTCCCCCAGTTGATCCTGTCTAGTTTCGCTAAGATTCTAGAAACCATTCGGCAGGAGCTTACCCGCCAACACAAGAAGCATGATAAAGATACCCGGGGGTGGTTTGATTCCCATTGCCGTAAAGCCCTTAGTGCACTAAAACGAGCTCTTCATAGCCAAGACAGGGATACGGCCTTAATTGCCTTACTAAGAAGGCAATATAAACTGGCCCTAAAAGCCCGCAAACGGGAAATAAAAAACAATCTCTGGGCCCAACTTCACGAGAGTACAAGGTCCAAGGACAGCACACTGTTTTGGCGAACAGTCAAGTCCCCTTTCTTAGCGGATGCCACTGCTCCTTCTCATCTAGATGTGGCAGTACCCGCAGAAAAATGGGTAACCCATTACTCTCAGATTTTTGGGGACTCCATTCCAACGACCGAGGCCACAAGACTTGGGGAGGTAGCTCCCATTAGTGATAATATCTATCCCATCGACCTCCACTTCGACCTTGGGGAGGTGAACGCAGCACTGACTTCCTCAAAGACCGGGAAAGCTCCCGGTCCTGATGGAGTCCCACTTGACATCTTTGTGAACAATCTAGAATTATGGTCCCCAGTAGTCATGCAAGTCATGTCCGCAGCCTCTCAGGTCGGCCTAATCGACTCTTGGTCTACCTCTGTACTTCTCCCCATTTTTAAAAAGGGAGACCGCGACAACCCAGCCTGCTACAGACCAATTTCCCTCTTGGACTCGCTGGGCAAGGTCGCTGAGAGACTCATCCTGGAACATCTCCAGGACTGGGCAAAGGAGAATAAGATCATTACCGACCTCCAGTTTGGGTTCCAAGAGGGATTGGGCACTGCAGAACAGGCCCTTAACCTAACACTACTTATGGGTAAATATGTCTGGGCCAAAGGCGGTAATCTTTACCTGGTCTATGTGGACTTAAGTTCCGCATTTGACTGCGTCATCCACTCCAAGCTGTGGGAGATCCTGAGTAATTTGGGAGTAGATCCTCCAATTCTGAAATTTCTCCGAGAGCTCTACTCGGATGCCAAAGCATGTGTGAGATATGGCATCAATGGAGAGCTATCGGACTCATTCAGTATTACAAAAGGCGTCAGACAGGGGTGCGTCCTTGCTCCATTTTTATTTAATATTTACACAAATGGATTGGAACAAGCGATGCTGGCAGGCAACAAGGACCTCCCTTGCATAAGCACCCGTCCAATCCCTGCATTACTATATGCTGACGATTCTGTTATTTTAGCGAGGACACCTAATCAGCTCCAGCTGCAATTGGACAAGTATTGTCAATATATGCTTTCTCTTGGTCTAAAAGTAAATAAATCCAACACTTTTGTTATGCATATTGGCAAGAAAACCCAGAAATGCAAACCTCTCTATATCGAGAATACTAGGTTAGAAAGTGCTAGGAACTATCCATATTTAGGAATCCTTATTGATGACCAAATGTCCTGGAAACCTGCTATTTCCAGTAAGAAACTGCAGTTTCAGCGTACAACAACGGCGCTGACCTCTTTTTCAAGAAAGTTGGGCAAGCCCGCTCCGGCTGTGATACTGAAAATCTATCAAGCCAAATGTCTGAGTGTGGCGACCTATGGAGCAGGTGTATGGGGCTATGCTCCTACTACCGAGCTTCAAGTAATTGAAAATGATTTCCTGAAATATGTATTAGCCCTCCCCCGAAGCGCCCCCAATTACGGTAGCCACATAGAGCTCGGTTGGGACTATCTATCTGATACCATTAGATACCAACCGATCCTCCTCTGGCACCGTATATGGACTAAGGAGCAATGTCTCCTCACTCGGTCGCTAATAACAGACTGCCTGTCACTGACCCACTGGAAAAAGATTCCCTGGCTATTTTATGTTTTTAACTTTTTGAATGATTTGAATAGTTCAGTGTTTTTTACCAATCCCGCTTCACTAATGGCCATACCCAGAAAGACTCTAAAGAATCTATGTGTGTCCCATTTAAGAGACCTACGCATGTGTTCTGAAATTGGCAAACAGTCGACCACACATTTAGTGATGATCCAATCCTCATATGGCATCCAACCCTATCTGTCTTTTTATTTGTCAAATTACGATAGATATGTTTTAACTAGATTCCGGTTTGATTCATTTTACCGTCTTGTCTCGTTCCCTGAGCCCTCTGACTGGTCCCGCAAATTGATTAAATGCCCCTGTGACGACTGTTCTTCTCAGTCTACTTTGCATGTAACTTTATTTTGTACTTTTTACGAGACCCCACGTAAACGTTGGTTGGTCCCACTGCTTAGACAAATAGGACTGAGAAGATGCAGACCTGCTCTTTTGGCACTACAGTGTTTAGACTCCCCTTTTGTTGCCAAATCAGTTGCTTGCTTTTTAAAGACATGTATGAAAATTCGTTCTCAGCTAGCGGCTTCTGCATAGTAAATTTTTTCTTCGTCTTTGTGTGAATAACTTTTATCCCATTGCCATACAGGGTCCCATTGTAAAGTCGATTCCTTTAAAGATTAATTTAATGTTTACTGTATCAATCAGTCAATTTTGCTCACATGGAAACTTTTTATAAACTGTTGTAAATATTTTTCTACAATGTACTTTTATGATTGTAAATTCGATCGAATAAAGTTTCTTTGAAATTGAAATTGACTACTCACATACATACAGCAGTTAACAAGAAATCTGGGGAGCTACATGCAGAATAGCCTTCACATGGGTGCAGTGAAAAGAATAAAGTGATTCAAAGAGTCAAAAGACCCTGGCACCAAAATACTAGCCAAAGTGTAAAGAGGGTACTAAACAGAAAGCCACTGCCGAAAAAATATGGCAAACTCACAGTGCACGTAATCAAAAGCTTGTGTCAATTGTTTGCAATACCTTGATTGACGTCGTATAACACTGTACTCCACAGTCCTCTATTCTCGAATCATGCTACACCCCAGTTCCTATAGAGATTAGGACTCAATCTCGATGTTCAAAACGGCAAGACTCGCTCAGTGTTAGATATCACGGTACGTAAACAAACAACGCTTACCGACTCAAGGTTTACTGTACTCTCACGCTTCCAACGTCCGGTGCGACGAGGAGCCTGTGAGTGAATGAAAAAGCCTATGAAGAAGCGGGTCAAGTAAAGACTGAAAAACACTCTCGCACAACTAAAAACTGCAGTCCAAAACTTACTGTAAAGTCTTGGCGTAGACGGCACTACAAACGCAACCTTTGTTCGCGGGTCCGCCCACCAGTCACGTGGTGCGGAACTCGCTAAGACCTCATGACTCGCAATGTGAAAATCAACAACAGACTAGAACTCCGTAAGCAAAGGGAGAGTGGGTCTCGTGAGCCATGAAAGAAAGACGAGAAAGCCCAGGTGAATAAATGGAGAGTACCATTACATTAGAACAGAAAACGTGATGGCGGTTCCATAGGTGAAAGGAGCATACCAATTGGGATATAATAGAAAAGAAGAAAAAAATAAAAAAATAAAAAAATAAAAATTCTAGTCTTTGTTACAAGGTCAGCAGACAAGGTGCAAAACTGCACTATCTCAGTGCACCGATCAGGGAACCATATGATTCTATGAGCACATACAGCTTAGTCACAAAAAAGAAAAGGGGGGATCCCTAATTCTGTTAAATGTAGCGAAATTACCAGTGAAACAAAAATAAAATGAACGAAATTGAAAAGAGACAAGACAATAGGTCTCAAGTATAAATTAATGAAAGTATCCATGTGAAGGTGATTCTAATGCGCCCCCGTACAATCTGATGAGAACAGATACTCATTATAAGAAGCATAATAACTCATAATGGTCATTAAGGCCTCCTGGGATAACTGTTCCTAGATTTTTAATCCAGACTGTTTCTCTCCTTGCTAGGATAGTTTGAATGTCCAACCCTGGAGTAGCTACAATGCATTCCAAGACTGTGTATCTTAATTGGGGAATAGTATGTTTCGCTTCTACCCAATGTTTGGCTAGTGTAGAATGAATGTTTTGATTTCTAATGCGGCTCTTGTGTTCTACTATGCGCGTTTTAATCTTTCTACTAGTTCGACCCACATACACAAGCCCGCATGGACATTTGATGGCGTATATTACTCCCTCTGTGGTGCAGTCTGCATTATACCTGAGGGTGATACTTTGTCCTGTGTGAGGGTGCATGAATATGTTCCCTGTGATAACATTACCACACTGTCCACAGTTATAACATTTCATCATGCCTCTTTCTCTAATTCTATAGGTTTGTTTGGTGGGTTTTAGCCATTCTCGTAAATTCTTTGCCCTGGTGTGTGCAAACAGTGGGGTGCTATGAAACACCCCTGTGAAATCTGGTTCATTTTCAATAATTTCCCATCGATTTTTAAGCTCCCCAGATTTCTTGTTAACTGCTGTATGTATGTGAGTAGAAAAACCATACATATACCCATGTTGTTGCTGTTTTCTAGGTCCGGTAGAGACTTTTTGTATGAGAAGCTCATCACCTCAAGATTCGTTTACTATATCATAATGTGTATCCCCTGAAGAAGGGTTCGAATTGAACCCGAAATGCATTGGGAAACAGGAACCTTCATTCAGTCACATTTTTTTCAGTTTATGTATTAGTGTACCTTTACAAACAGTGAAATTTGCTGAAAGTATGCAAAAATATTGATTTATGTTTTTTTAACACAAGGATACCAGTGCTATATAACAAAACATTGTATTGTTTTCAGATATGTTTTGAAAAATATTGAAAAACGTGAATTAAAACAATGTGTTTATACAGTCATATCAATTGATTATTGATTATTGTTTGGAATGTAATTTTCTTAAAGGCGTAAAGCCCACATGCTGTGCATCTGGTAGCCCAGGGTTTTCCCAGGTCTCTTACGTACATTACAGTATCCAGAGGGGGAGGGGGCACTTTCCCTCAAATCTAGAAGCACGCAAAGATTGCTAATATATGAGGACACATGATTAAAACTAGCTAAATAGGTGTGCAGATCCACATTCTAGATTTAACAAAGTCTTTTTTTTAACAGTTTTAACATTGTAATTATGTATGTATCAAAATTTTGTTATACTGTATAAAATGAAATGTTACCATGTATTTTTAATGTTTATATATTCATGTTTTTAATTGAGTGTTTAACTGTTATTTTGATTGCACCATGTCTTTTTTGATATTAAGTTATCGAATAAAGGAATTTTGACTGACTGACACAGGAAATCAAAAGCCTGGTTTTCTTACAAATCCGGCCTCAAGCTGGTTTCACCCGTAATCGATGGCGTTGTAACCATCCGTCCCTTTGATAATTAGGGATCCTTGCTCGTACGATGTTGTATCGCTATACATCGTACGAGCAAGGATCCCTAATTACCAAAAGGACGGATAGTTACAACGCCATCTATTACAGGCAAAACCAGCTTGAGGCCTGATTTTTAAGAAAACCAGGCTTTTGATTTCCTGTGAAAAGGATAAACACAGTGATGGTCCGCACTTTTAACACAATTGGCTTTCATACCAGCTGGGACCCCTGTGCTGTCAAGCAGAAAGTTTTAACGAAAAGACAGAGTTTTATTGACATCCCTTAGGATAATATGTGAAAAGACCACAGATAAAGAAGTCTCACTTAATCAAACGGGTGTCTGCATGAAAATTAATTAAACAAAATAAGGAGTGCTTATTCTAAAGACTTGATAAAGATGGATTTACAAGGTTTCTCCATCGAAATGCGTCAACGCCATTTCTTGATTCACAATCCGTCTATTGGACATTGGGGTGAAAAAGGTAATCAAAGAATGCCTATCTCCATGCCTAGAACATGATATGAAAACCGATGTGGAATCTGCTAAGACTAAGTTTTCAGCCTAGCCTCTGTTTTTCTCACTCTTTCTATATTTTCTTGCATTTTTGTGATTAATATTTTAATTGTATTGTGCTTTTTATGAATTTTTGTGATCTCAAATGTACTGATTGACGGGTTTTCCCGGGTTTTTATTGAAAATGTTGTAATAATAAATCTTATGTGTGTTTCCCTATTACATATGGTTCAAGCTTAAAAGGTGTGGAAGGCGATGATGGATGGTTAGAGAATACTAGGGTGGATGTTACTTGCAGACTGGTTCACCCCTGTTTATAAATCTACCGAAAGGGAGCCTTCTATTTTCATCAAGTAAAAATCTACTCAGAAAAGGTTAGCTTCCGCTGTACATGGTGCTGTTCGCAATGATTGCACAGTACGGACAATCATCCGACACTGTGCAATCAAAGCGTATAGCATTTTTCTACTGTACTCCGCCGCGGAGCTCCTCGTAGTGTGACAGAGTTTCTTTTACACTTCGCATAGCTTCGCGTAGTGCAACTTCGCGAACTCTGCCCAGGGTTAATAAGCAACCGCCCAAGCCCTCACCAGAAAATCAGGTTAGTCGGAAAGCTTCTTGAAGAAGTAACTAGCTACAAATATTTGGGAGCTTACATTGACAGCAGACCCAATCATTACTAACAGAACAATACAACTTTAAACTAATAAAAAAATATAACAAATAATTCCAAAATCGGGAAAGTACTTCTGTCCTGGATCATCCTGAAATTAGCCATTAAGCCACACTCAGGGGAGTAAGCTCCCATTTCCCCACCACAAGCCCGCCATGGGTGAGAGTTCAATTGTAGGAAGTAGCAGGTCTACTTGGTAGTCTGACAATGAAAATCTATTGAAAGAATTAGACGGCAATTAACACTTGAATACTTGCTCCTCTCGTCGTCCCTCCATTTTTGTCTTTATCTAGGGCTTTTGTGGATGTTGTTGGGCATGTCTTCCCCCCTCCTTCTTGGGGGTGGGGGGTACAGCATGGAGTCTCCAGGCTCCTTTCTCTGTATGCCAATGTAGGTCTGCGGCATGTTGTGTATCAGTGAAGTGATAAGTGTTTCTCTTGTGTGTGAAGGCCAGTTCTAAGAGATAAGTCCATCAATACTTAATGTTCTCCTTCAGAGTTGATTTATGATGGGTCTGAAAAGTTGCTGTTGCGTAGACATGGATGTGACAATATTTTGGTCCAGAGAGCAGGAGTTCTCCTGATAATAAAGGGTCTCCTGCTTTCTAGAGGCTGTAAGGATTAACTTTTTTAATTAAAAGCTACTCAGTTTGACCAAGACATCTCGTGGTAGAAAACATTTCCCTAGGCGAGGGGGCCTCTTTTAGTGAGCATGTTCAATGAAGATCACTTGATTTAGATCTGCTAGTGTCTGCTGGAAGAGGCCCATGTGGAATTCCTGTAAGTATGTACTTTCTGGGCCTTTCGCCAGGCCTCAAACCCTCAGATTCTCACACCATGATCTATTTTCCAAGTCCTCGCAGTTCAGCTTGTTCCAGTTGTAGTTTAATAGTAAACATTTCTTCCTGGAGTACTTCATCTTCTTCCTGCAGGGCCTCTCCTTTCACTTCCGTATTCAGGGTGTCAGTAGAATCCAAATCTTGCTTAAGGGATGCCATCTTGTTTGTGAGATCAGCCTTCAAGTCCTCAATATTCTTTTGGAGATCTCTCTTGAATGGTTCCCGGACTTCAGCCTTTGAAAGCCTAAAGGGATGCCACCAGGTCGGATTTTATAAGGGCCATTGGAAAGATGGCGGTCTCAGATCTCGATGATAACATAGACACCGTTGGCGGGTTAGCCCTAGATGCTCCCCAGATAAAAATATACACCTTCTTCTGAAGGTGCTTTTTAGACAGCATGTGCTAAGGAAGTCAGCCACATGGCAGGTGATGCTCCCACATTAGTGGTCAGCAAAACCAAACCTTCCACTCCTGGCTCCTGAAAGAGCTTGCAGATTATTGGCATATGAATGTTTTGAGAAGGGATATCCAGTGGCACAGATCTTAAAAACCGTCTGTCAGATAATTCCCTTACATGCAAAGGCAAAGGTGTTCTTTTAACGTGTAGTTTGTACAAGGCATGGCATTATGAAACTTCATACCAAACCAGGATAAGTCTCTCTATAAAAGGGCACTATGTCAGAGTGGCACAGTCTGCTCAATAGAGGACTGTCCATGGTAGCTAAATAGATGAAGTAGGGCAGGGTGGGTCAAAGCAGTCCCAGCTTTGAGTTCTCCCTTACCAGCATCTTCTCCTCCCTGGGCTTTGTGGGCACTGGAGGCCATTGCTGCCTTCATCAGTGCGACTTCTTCCTTCTCTCTAACCATAGAGCAAGACCCTAGGCAACAAGGTCACCACTCTGCTCACTCTGGATCATCAGTGCCTCACTCGAAGGGAGGAACCACCATCTCATCTCCCACCTCCACTCGCTGTGTCGGATTGCAGGTAACCTCAGTGCCCAGCTTCTCACTCCTCAGAGTTGGAGCAGTCTGCTTGCTGCCTCTCCCCACTAGCACCCCTCAACCACTGATTTCTGTACTAGAGAAGCACCTCCACTCTGCGGCCCCTCCATGCCGGCCCACCCCCCAGCTGCTGATGCCTCAGTCAAGGGATTTCAGCAGAGAACGTGGCCATTCTGCCCCATCTTCGTTGCGGGAATGGCTTCAGCTGTCAGAGCCTCAAGGAACTACATCTACAAAGCCAAAGCCCACAAAATCCATAAATTTAAGGCCTCTTTGGTCGATGCCCTTTTAGGAGCATCTACCATTTACAAAGATGGAATGTATGGTTTATAGATATTTTTGTTCACATTGCATGTCACGCAACCCTCAAAGGCACACTATAGTTAAGAATAGGTTCCTGCATGTTATGTGAATCACTACAGCAAAGATGAAATGTATGGGCTTCGGCTCCCATAGAACTTTTCGTTACATATTAGTACAAAGGTGTTACAGTAGAGAAGGATACATAGAATGACTATGTGTTAAGGTAGTATCCCATCTTAAATGGATCTAACAGATAAAAAAGTGAAACTGATCTTGACCCA
Organism: Lissotriton vulgaris; assembly: GCF_964263255.1. Classification (NCBI taxonomy): domain Eukaryota; kingdom Metazoa; phylum Chordata; class Amphibia; order Caudata; family Salamandridae; genus Lissotriton; species Lissotriton vulgaris. The sequence continues at coordinate 504,353,145 of NC_141700.1, read as the reverse complement.
GAGAGCAGATTTAATGCAGTGATTCACCACTGAAACTGGCTGCTGCTGTTTGCCTTTGCTCTAAGCATCTAGGGCCCAGGCACAAGTTGAAGTCACATGTGATTCAGAAATCTTGGGGCACATAAATGTAAACGAACAAATTAACTTAGACAACCAGCTTTTAAAGTCTGCACCCCAGTCTCTCTGTGCCACTGTTGGTCGAACTGGGAGTTATGAACTTCGAATTGGTAAGGAATCTAAGTCTGTTCATATATGGGCACCAAAGAAATGCATTACAAGGGGTTCTGTACCTGATGGGTGCATATAACCTACCGTGGGTCAAGCATGGTTATCTTATCTGTCTTTGGGGTTGTCTCTCTTTCGGTAAAATCCTCTATACGTTCCACTTCTACAGCAATTATTAAATTCATCTACTGGAACTTTATAGACAATGAAACGATAAACAAAGCAAAGGAAATTGGCTTGATCAAAACTTGTTTTTCTTGCAAAGAACTCCCTGGAATATGAATCGATCAAGATTGCTTCAACCCACAATTTGCTCACATTTTTTCCTTAAGTTCAAGTTGAGCATTGTCGCCATCGACACATTTGCTCACAACTCATAATCAAAGTGCTGTGTTTTGAAATCCTGCTTCCCACCTTGAATATTAGATGAGGCTGAGATGCACTCTCTGTTATTCTACCCAATATATACATTCCAAGGGATACAGTGTATTACCCCAGCTCTTAGAAATATGGGCATTTGCAACTATCAAATTGATTTATGTTTATGTAAACCAGTCTATTGAAGACAGAGTGGCAGATGGCAATCTAAAGCTTATTCACAAATATCTCTAGTTTTGAGAAGAATAACAAAATAAGTTGGAAGCCCAGAATAACAAAACCGCTTTACAAGTGTGTATACAGTTGAAAGGTCTAAGGTACTAAACCATTTAAGGTCAGATATCCTCAGAGTTCGTGCACTATTAGGCAACATCTGGCAGACAAGCCATATGTTGTGTTTAACATTTCTAAAATCGAAACGCATTCCAATGCCCTCATATACTTTACATTTATTTGTGGTAGGGTCCAGCGACTCTGATAATTGTTTGATCACACCACATTCAATGTACCACTCCAATTCAACCCTCGAAGGTTTGGCAGCAGTGAACCATAAACCTCAACATTTTGTTGTGAATAATTCTGTTGTGAAACCACTTTAGGCTTTCTTACTTCTGCCTGATGTATACAGCCAAGCTCTCCCCTCACCATTCTTAGTCATATACAATTAACTGGTACTTCTACGTCCATACTATAAATTAACAACTTAAAATGTGCCTCGCTGATTTCAGAAGTCCAAGGCTTCTTGTGTTCTACCTGCACTTTCATTAAATACAACCTTCAAACGTTCCTTACCAACATTTTTACACATGCATGCACTGTCAATTCTGCTTACATTATTTACATTTTAAATTCTAAGCACGGCGTGTTTTAGAGCTAGCTGAATGCCACAGACATCCACATTTAAGATACACTACCTTCTCAATTTTCCCTTGGTTTACTCAAACACTTTAGGTTTCTGCAACTTTGCAGCTTTAATACTCTGTTGGAGTTATAATAGTTTGGTTTACTAACATAGTTGCTCATTTTAGCACCAGCCTAATCCCCACAAGCCTGATTACAGGTAGTTGTCCCAGAACTGCACTGAGTCACACTGTATTCCCAGCTTGATAGAGCCTCTTATTGCACACCACTGCCCAGGGATCTGTGTTAGATGATGCAGCTGGCCTTGTTATATTTCAGAGGGCCATGAGGCAAGCAGGAGCTACTGGGCTCAACTGAGGAGGTTGAGGCCTTTCAATCCTGATGTCCCATGGCCTGACCTACAATGGGTCCTGAGCAACTGGGCCAAGTACCCCTTCAGGCCTTGACTCTCGGGGTAGCGCAGATCAAGCAGTCCAAGGCTGCGCCAGGGGTGGGGATGGACGGTTAAATGCAGGACGGTAAACACAGGCTCGCTACTCAAAATACATTCAGTAGCAGCAATAATTGATTGTTTTTGTCAAAAAATACTTTTATGAACAAAGGTGTATAGGAACACGAAGTGAAATACAGCATATACAAACAATAAACAGAGTCCCCTGAGATCAGAGCTCTAGTGTTCTCTAGGCAGGTGCCTCAGTCCCATTTCCCACTTGATAGCGGTAGTAGTTATTCCCCATTCACTATAGGCAACATCCACGTTAAGCCCTACTAGTAGCTGAGTCTCAGGAATTCCACTCCGACTCTTCCTAAATTCAAAATGTATTATAGCCCCCAAAGAGCTATGTGGCAGAACAAGTTTCATAGCATCATGCATCCCAGTCAATTTTCTTTAAGTGACTCAGTCAAGAGCACTGGACTGCACCATTTGTGAGAGGTAGACATGAATCTTACTAGGCCACTCACCAGTACCTTTTGGTATATGGTGCACTTCAGCCTATTACTCCACTCCTGTAGTAGACCCCTAAAGCCCACTGAGCCGATTATGGAATCTCACGCCTGCTGTAAATTATGATTGGTCTTTGTATGCAAACCTCCACCCCATGTCTTCTGCAGGGTAATGTACCTGGGCCTACACATGGGTATATCATTCTCTGCTCTGTCAGTAATAGTTTGTTGTGAAGGACTCTTCTTATCCCTACATGGATCATGGATATACCAAGACCATACCCCATCTCATTAGGTTTTGAGAAATGATTCTAGTTATTTTGAAATGTAGGCTCATTATTTATTAAAAGTTATTTTGGGGCAGTTCAAAAAATAGACTTGTCACCATTTGCATGCAGGCCTTATGTGATAAGTTGACTGCATACACAATGTGTTTTATTTGCACTAGGAATAAAAGGCAAATGAGAGTTAATTTGCGTGATGCATTGATAATGCAGGACCTGGTTAGCAGAAGACCAGGTCTTTATGTGCTCGGTTTACAACTTTAACCATTTGTAAAATCGCCCCAGCAAACTGAATACATGCTGTCATTCTCTGCATAAACACAAATGATGCTCCTGATAACTCTTGTTTTGATTCAGCCATACAGAGAGGTCTTTGAGTATTTCATCGAGGAATTCAAGACCTACAAACCTATGCTGTCAGCCATAAAGAATGAGTATGAGTTGACATTAGGTAAGAATTTATGTTCCTGTATTTCTTCCCATTCTTTACTCTTCTAGTCTTGTTTGTTTATCAGCTGGATAGTACGAAAAGAGGGATTTTCAACCCAATTCACGCTGGAATGATAAACTGCAAATGTATTCTCGTCTTCTCACCTTTCCGAACAATGCCATATTTGCTTAACTTACAGTGGGATTCTGGAACCCATAAATGAACAGTCTTCATCAGAGTGTGTTAGAAAAGATATGCAGACTTTTTACAGAATTGTGGGGATTGCATGATAATGATTGATTAGAAGCACATATTTTTCCACCTTCCAAGTGCTGATCAGTGGCCATGGGCCTTTGTTTCTGGGACAAAATCAGTCAAATATTTGGGAAGCATTTATGCACAATAAATTGAAAGTGCTGAAAGAAGCAGAATAGGAATGAAGAATTTACAAAACATTACATCAGTCATTGGTCAAGATTTATTTTGCATTAGTGTGAGCACTTGCTAGATGCTAAGTGGTGCTATGCAGTATCATATGAAGATGTTTGCACTGAATGACTACATAAACTGTTTGTTTTGCGCTATGCGACATATAGAGTTGACATACCAGGATGAGAGCAGCATACATCTTTTTATACAAATCTTTCAAATGTGTTCTTGATCAGTGACAAAAATCACTGTACCCGAGGAAATTGACAGTAATCCCAACATATTGGTTCAGGAGGTGTCCTTCTTTTACATTTACTGGTCTACTTATTTTGCAAATACCCATTTCATGAAATATGGAGAACCAGTTCTACAAAGTTAGTAGCATCTAGATTTCTACCTCAAGAAGACAAAGATTGTTTTGTAAGAGTACCTGGACAATCCTAGGGGGAACTATTTGGAAGAGATAAGGAATTTTTTTTCCATTCACCATCAGTATCTGAACAGCCTACCAATAAACTCTGGTTCAATGCCTAATGGGAAAAAAAATGATAATCAATGTTATTGATTTTACACAAAATAAACTGAAAACATGGAAGAGTCTCAGTTTCGCAACATATGGCATCTTGTAAGCAAACAATTTGTGACAGTATATATTTATAATTGAACTCCCACAACCCCGGTAATGATCTTGGGGGGTGGATAAGGGTAATATTCAAATCAACACACCTAGCCATTTACCCCATATCTTATGGTGTTTTTCCGGACAGCCTCGGGCTTCGTATAGAGGGAGTTCCTGCACAGCGCACCAGTCCACCCCCCTACGCCATTTAGAGATGTTGGGTGGAGAGGGATTTTACCAAGCCATCGCTATATCGCATTTGGCCACCATCAGGGCAGTTCCAAGAAACTTCTTGTCTGCTCTCGACCCATCTAGCCCATCTTTGACGTCCAGTAATATATTCCGTGGGTTATGTGGGCTACCCAACCCAATACCTCAATGAGTTCGGTTTCCAGGACATTCCAGTATAGAGTTACAGGAGGGCATGACCATACTATATGGGAAATGTCTGCGGGTTCGGACCCGCATCTTGTACAGGAGGGGCTCGAAGTGAGACATGCTGTGTATAGGTGGGCAGGAGTGCGGTAAGGTGCGTGGAGATAGTATAGTTGAACCAGGCGAAGTATGGATGAGGTTGTAATGCTTATAGGGGCCATCAGAGCATCCCTCCAGTCCTCCTCCTCCTCTGGAGGGCCCATCCAAGCCTCCCATCTGACTTTCAGTGGGTCGAGGGATGCCGGACCATTTTTTGTTAGAGAGCGATATATTTGTGAGACACCCCCTTTCTCAAGGTTGCCCATTGTGATCTGAGCTTCAAGAAGGCTGTGTTCTGGCAGGGATGTGCCAGTTTGCAGGTGTGTGTCCAGCGCATGATGCAGTTGCAGGTATCTATGAAATTGGGATGGATGAAGTGAGTGTAGGAGTTGTAGGTCTGCAAAAGAGCGGATGTGATCGTTGACCCATACGTCTCCAAGTAGGGTGATACCAATGAGGTCCCAGCACCTCAAGCCCTTTAAGCCACCCACCTCCCGCAACCATGTGCTGTGCAATAAGGGCTTGTGCTGTGTCAGTTCCCTTTCCATTGAGTGTCGCAGGGCGGTGTTCCATGCTAGGAAGATTGCATGGGTCACCGTGGGCAGGTATCGAGCAATGGGCGATCCATACAGCATTGCTTGAATTTGTGGGAAACCCAATTCTTGAAGTTCGGTTGTGTGTGCATGGTCAGACCACCCCCATTGAACCAATAGTGAAGGACCAGAAGGCGGGTTGCAAGGTAATGGAAGTGTAGTTTGGTGAGCCCCATTCTGCCATCATATGGAGGGATCTGGCAACGCGTGAGTGCCAGACGCGGCCGGCGGCCGTACCAGAGGAACCTCATGAGAAGGCTGTCTATACCTCTGAACCAAGTACGTGGAAAGTGGAGTGGAGTATTCTGAATAATGTAGAGGAATCAGGGGAGAATTGTCCTTTTGAAGAGTGCTATCCTCCCCAATGGCTTAAGGAGCAGTTTTTGCCATTTCTGCAAGTCTACCTAATGAGAAATGTAATGATGAATTAAATGTTTGCTGTGGTGTAAGACTTCAAGATGTAACCAGATCTTTGCCTCATAGTTTTAGTAATGTTTATGTATTTAGATTGATTCGGTTAACAGAGATCAGTCGCTCGGACTCTGTTCAATGAAGTTCCCTCCATCAGACCCACTCTCCCTGTTTAAGTAAAGGGATCTGTCTGTGAGGAAGGACTGTTTATGAACATACATATAGCTTGTGAAGAATATTTATGTCACTTCCAATTGGAAATATGTCAATGGGAGTTCATCCTGACTCACTCTAACCTGTCTGACATTTTTGTGGACTTGCTACAGACAGCTTTCTGACTAGCAATTTAACTTATGCTTAGAGTGGGCTTTGACTTTGGCTCTGCCCCTAGCTCATGATTGGATGGATTTCTTGTCTATTTCAAATCTCTGCACCTTATTTGGATTTGACGGCTTTCCTCTCCGATGTTGTCCACACCTAGAGAATTTAGTTTTCACTGTTTTTTGATTGGTTGAATAGTTTCCTGATATTCATTGCTGAAGTCTGGCAACTATTTTTCATTTTACATGTTTCAGTCATTTCTGTTACTTGAGCTTTGACATGCATGAAAGTGCATGCCCTCCTCCTTTCATTCTCTCTTGCTCTCCTCTCCTGCATCCCTAGTTGGGCTTAGTATTTCACTCTCACTGATACCTACCTGCTCTTTTTCACTTTACTGTATCCCAATGCAGTGACGCTGCCATCTTAGAAGTATACAAAATAACGTTCCAAGGTCTTACCTGCTGCAGTTGGCTTTGCCAATGCTTGCAGCACAATTCTACAATCACTGGGAAAGCCAATAGCAACCGACAGCCAGCATGGAATGTTACTGGTATTCTTACAAAATGACCCATTATACATATATTGGCAGCTTGTATTGGCTCTGGTGTCTGTGCTCTGCAGCTGAGCTGAACATGTTGCTCTATGGTTTTTGGCCCTTGTTTCCTAGTAGGCATTTTGACCACTTTTGATTCCTAGCTATTGGTTGCTCCTGTTGTTTTTTAGCCTTCTTCGACATATTGTGCTTTATTCATTAGCTTGATTATTTATCCACATTTCCATATTTGTAGAACTCTTGTTAAAGCAGAGCCGCTGGCTTTCTTAGTGCAACCCTCTCAGAGAAGTAGTACATCACAATTTCACTGCTGTGGCACTGTGCCCAGAGGTAATCCTGACCACTAATTCTGATATATGAATGCAATGTATCTGGTAAGATGAAACTGACAGATCTGGACCAGCTCCATCCTTCAGCTAACAACATCTTTGGGTCTTCCGTTGACCTTGTACAACCTGTCCTAGTACTTTTGAGGTCCCTTTCACTACTCCTTTCAGACGAATAGCCAACACCTCACGCTTTGCTCCTTTGAAAAACTTAACAGGTGGAAACATTCAATTTTACTTATTGGCCGAAAGGTCTCAGCACAGGTTTAGTGTATGTTAAACACGTACCATGTGGCAATATTGAATTACTTGTCCTCGTTATCCCAACAAGTAGGCATGCACATTCATGTCTACTGGATCCCATCATTTTCTGTGAAATTGATCATAGCAATCTACTGCTTCTGTCAAACTGCAATTACCACCTACGTAATTTCACCCATCCATGCTAGTCACTCATCAAGTTCAGCATATCAATATAAATTTGAGTTACATTCTCACGATTCTTGTCAATATGAAGACTAGAAAGGGGAAATATTTGAAGAACCAGGTAAGAAATTTTCATGCTAAGTCACTCCTCATCTGGTGGCATTCACTCCCATGTTCTATTTATACATTGCTTGCACCCAAAAGGGAACCCAAAGCTCTTTCAAAATCTGGATTGGGAAGGGAAGGGAATTTAGAGCAGCCAAGTGATTACAGCTAGAATGCAAGGACTCAAAAAGCGAACCAAAGCCCTTTTCTAATCTAGATTGTGAAGGGAATTCAGAACATGCAGGTGATTATAGCTACTGTGTTCTAAATCAAAAGGGAACCAAGGCTGTTTTCAAATCTAGATTGGGAAGGGAACTGAGAACAAGCCAGTTGATCATAGGAAGATGTTTTTTCAATATATGAATTTCAGGAAGAGTTGGATTCCATAGTCTGAGAAAATAAAGTCAAATAAGCAGTGGCCAGTTTGAGTCATATGTACCATGCATACAGATATACATCCTAATGCAGTGTTATCCTTTTTTCCAGTGTTGAATTCACTCACACTCCTCACATTTGAGGAAAATGAGAGGTTAGAGAGTAGAATGGACCTATTTAAAGTATGAAATTGAAAGTGGCAGTAGCAGACTTTTAGTTTCGCCTCACCAGGATGTAGACCCACACTAGATGTTTGAGAAGCTCCCATGGGAGTCAGTTTCCCATTGCACTTCTAGGACCTCTGGAAAAACAAAATTCCTACTTGTCACAGACACCAGGGTCCTCGCTGTCGCTGTTGCTGACGATGCTGGGATGTGGATCTGGCTGAACTCTTAAAAGTGTATTGATTTCGTTGGAGGATCTGAATCTTTAATGTGGAAGGTCTCAATCTGAGTGTTCTGGATCACTGAGACATTCATGTGGGACAGCGACAAAATCTTTGGGAAGATTATCAGTCATTCATGTATCTCTTCCCCAATTACGCATATTCTGGCTTTTCATTCGCATCCAGAAGCACCATCATCCCTATTGTTTTCCCGCTAAGTATACACTATTGTTTTCCCGCTAAGTAAGCATCCGTAACTTACATATTACAAGTACCTTTGTTTTCAGGTTACTGATATGAAACACTGCCATAGGTCAGTGGCACCCCAAAGCTAATCAAACTACAAACTGTCCCAAGTAACCTAACAGACAAGAGTGATGTTTTTCAGTGTTGGGGCCCGTATCCTCGCTTGTAAGGGCTTCACTCTATAACAAATAGGAAAATATTGAATTGTTAACTTTAAATAGAACACCACAATAAAGACACCAATTGCATACTATGATGATGGACTAAGGACTTGCATTGAAATTAAAAGCCCTGTCTTTGAAGACTCAGCTGTACTGGCAGTCACTATTCAATTGAAGACCCTAAGCTAGAAGAACTAACTTGAGACTTCTTTGGCAAAACATCTTCAGGCGCCCTAGGAATCTCTCTAGCAAATCCACAGCACGAAACTCCAACAGGATTTCAATGGTTGGACCAACTTGACGAAAGCAGGTTGCAAGGCAGATAGTACGGGGACAATTTCCCTTTTATATGTTCCCGGTAGGAAGTACATCATCATAGCCATAGTCACGGCAGCACGTATTCGTGGTGTACTCTTCTACCTTTGGCCAGGCCCTAGTTATCAGTCATTAATTCCCTGCCCTTGCTTAGTGGGCACAGCAACAGACAACTATCATTATGTCTTCAGTAAACATGTTTTTGTGAAGGGCTGTGCCGCTCTCCTGCATCGGGATCTCAGAGTTTGCGGTCACAGCTTATGATCTTATGTCTGCATACCTACAAACTACAACTACATAGCTGAGTCTTAGAGGTTAGTTTTGTGAATCCGCTACCTGTCAAAGCACCAGTTGTCACCTGTGCCTAGTACTCGTTCACACTTTTAGATGCCTAGACTGCACACCCGGCAGGGAGTAGTCAGTTCTTGTGTATTCTTATATTCTGAGCATGCTCTTTGGTATTAGGTGTGTATGGCCCAGACCTTCCACTCTCTATAGCCAGACATTTCAATCTCTCTTCCTGGCCAAGTGCTGTCCGAAAATAAGTCAATGCCTTGAACCATATTCAAACTACCTTGCTTTTTTTAATCTTAAATGGCTTGTGTCAAAAGCCGTTTACCTCGAAAAGTATTTATATATTATTTTTTGTTATTCTTTATTTTCCTTTCTGAGCTCCTGAGCCTTAGAGCCTCAGAGATCTGCGTTGGAGTTTCGATCTACGAACCTCGGAGCATGGGTGTCCGCAGAAATGTTTCCAGGGGGGGCAACATTTTAACTTCACTCACCGTCCAGGGGGGGGCAAACTTTTAACTTCATCACTCACCTTCAAGGCACGTTAAAGGCAGACGGCCTATTGTTATTCTTTATGTGATGATCAGCAGCAGACAGAATGACAATGGGCCTGTCCACAGTCTGCTCGAGGTCAGGGAGGGGCTGCTGCAGCCTCTAGAGTTCAAAGAGAAGTGCGAGAGGCCCCAAGTGAGAGAACATTTAAACTCCTGGGGCTTCTTGCAGGGGAACAGCCTGCTGTAATCGTGACAATTACGGACAAAAGGCGTCCGTAAATGGAATGGGACCGGCGATCCAGAGGTGGGCAAGCGCCCCTCCTTGCCCTCCCCTACGGACACCCATGCCTCGGAGTCCATGTCCTGCTGCCGCAGAGCCGGGCTGCTTTGTTGTTTATGAGTTCGAGCTCGAGATCGAGATCGTGACTGCAAGATTGAGCCCTTCCCGTGGAGGCGGACCAGTGGTGTTCGACCAAGGATAGGTGCGGCTTGAGGAGGGGCCACCCGGTCACTCTGCTCACTCCGCTTGGGACTGCTTCTGGCTCCGACTACAGCAAGCATGGGGAGCTGAGAAGTGTGGCAGCGTTGCTTCGTCTGCCCGGGGGTAACTGGAACCAGCGACATTAGCTACAGTGGACGGTGCAGGGCAAGCCAGGTGAGTACATGTAGCGGGGACCCAAGGGGGAACCAGGTGGGGTCAGTGTCCGTGCCCTCTGTGTCCTGAAAAACCTGACTCCGAGCAGCATTGCGCTCGAGCGGCCGGAGCGAGGCGATAAGGAGCTAGGCGTTGGGGCTTGCGCTGAAGCGTCCCCCCTACTTGCCCTAATTTGAACAGTGCATGCTCTTCAGTGCACCTCAGTTTCTCTCAGCAGTCTCGCCCCAGCGTGCCGCCTACACAGGATGCAGCCCTGAAAAACCCTCTGAGTGGGTATGGGGTAGGGGCCCAAGACGTCCAGGGTCACCCTGAGCTTGTTTCTTCTCTTCAGTCTGCACCTCTGCTCCTCTGCTCAACTCATCTCAACAGCTTGAGTTAAATAAGTCAAAATAAATAACAATATTAACAATAATACCAATACAAAAGAAGCATAATAAAAGCATAACAGAAAACGGAAACAAAGGAGCAACGGCAATTCTTGCATCCCCCATAAAATAAGAGAGGAGAGAGTGCAGAAAGCGAAAAGAGACAAAAAGTGATAAAAGGGCAATAAGTGACTCGGACTTAGACCCGGAGCAGTTGCCCAGTTGACGGAAGCCAACCCCAGCAGTGTACCTGGCACATGGGGCCTAAAATGAAGGGCCGATTTCACACAACCCGGAAGAAATCCTTGTGAGCCACCCACCTAACAAAGGGACAACAACAAGGACTATGAGGAGCAAATCATTAACAGACCGTTCAAACGAAATGCCGCAAAAAGCAGACCAAAGGGGCTCGATCAGAAACTTCCTTATTAAGAAAAACAACCCCCCCAGTAGTGACAATGGCACTACACAGGATGCTCTCCCCTATTGTCCACGTCCGGCGCAAGACAGCAACACTAACGAACATAGCAGAGGACAGCCTGATCATACTCGCACACGCAAGGACGAGACCTCCCCTTGCGAGGAACCTAGGACCAAGCAGGAAACGGCCAGTGCAGTCCACAAGCACCCCTACCCAAAGCAACCAGAAGGTGTATCCTGGGGTGGACCCCCCCCCCCTTTTTACTACAGACAAGGGGCAGGACACCACAACCAGTAAGATTCTCGACACAGCTCTGCCCAAAGGCGGCTCCACAGTAATGAGGATGGTGCAAATCAACCAGCCCAATGCCCTCGGTCTGGATCCTCAGGGCATGGAGACTAGTGAACTTCAATACAAATCTAAAGAGCCAAAACCAATGAACTCCCGGTCCTATCCAGCGCCCCAGGCCCCAGTGTCACCCGCGGCTGGGGAGCTTACAGCCTCATTCCTACATAACCTTGGACAAAAGATCGAAAGAACCCTTGATCTAACCCCAAACCTGACGTGGCCCTTAGCGTCCCCATGGGCCCCCCAACCCTAAAGTGGACTATCTTGTTTGCAACAGCAGCTCCGATGTGGTCTCAGGGAAATCATCCTCGATTGAGACAAACAGCACCACTAATAAAGCCCTCCTGACGCAATCGACCAAGATGGAAGTGCAAATAGATCTCCTTCAAGCCATAGCAGGGTGCCTTGTTGACATAAGTTCCAAGGTGGAGGACCTAGACAACAGGCTCTCCCAACATGTGGTTTCCAACCGGGGCGACTTCTCCTGCTGCTGCTCAAATTTCATCGAGAAGTGGGCGTCCCTTCCTGAGGATTTAGCAGAATTAGTTGAGATAGAGAAAGGACCAATAGAGGCATTAACTTTAAACAACACAGCCGTTCGGGCGAAGCACAACAGTCACATCCCGAAGGCGGCACAGCCAGCAGTGGTTCCATTAGGACAGAGGAACACAGCTGATAATGTCAAAAGCGCAGAGCACATGACCAAGATCCCGTCAGCTGCACTGTAACACTCAAAGTCACACAAAGCTCAAACTCAAGGGCTAGCGTCGCCATTGGAACAGATTTGCAGGAACACACCTCATGCACAACGGACACACACAAACCCTCATTATCAAGGAGAGCAAAAAAGAAGTTGAAGAAGCAACAAAAAAAGGCAAAGATAAAAGTGAGACAATTGCAGTCATCAAAGATCAATCAATTGCCCTTACAAAGGGACACAAAAGTCACTCAGTTTTACCCAATGTTCTCTGACAAAAACTGGGGCAAAAAGGTCCCCTCGGTCTCCCCGCCTTTGGAAATTCAGCATAAGCCAATCACACCACCAAGCACCTCTAGTTTGAAGAGCCAAAAGTCATTAGTAAGGCCACATCACGCTATAGACAATGAACCAATAGCCAGAATAAGCCCATTGCCGACAGAATTGCTCATCCAGACAGCCTAGGCATTATCAATGCTACAGTCAGATACCCTAAATCCATCACATTCAAGTCCGGGGCTTCAGCCTGCCATCAGGAGCAACAATCGCCAAAGCAAGGGGCCCCAAGCAGGACCTGCCTCAATCCACAAAGGAAGCACCAGCATAGGATCAACCCAAGTAGAGTCAGCTCCAGAAAGGGGAGAAAGGGCCCAAACAGTGGCCGCACCAGCAGTTGTATATGAGGTGGTCCTCACACTGAGATTCCTTAGTACGGGAAGCATGACATCCTGAACCGGAGCAACATTTTTCGTCTCTTTAAACATCTGGATACGGGGGGCGTGGCCAAGATGGCGGCAGCGTAGGACGTCTTTCTCGGTCCCTCCGCTGGCGCTTCTGCAAAGCGTTGAACTAGCCCTGCAGGGGACTTCGCTGCTGTCTCCAAAGCGTCACCGGCAGCCTCAGTGACGGTCCGGTAGCCGCGGGTGCGGTTCCTGGCGCTCCAGCCCCGGAGAGGCGGACGCGGCGCTGGGTGGCGGTGGAGCCGGCGCGGCGCCTGGAGACCGTGGTTCGCGTGGCCGGCGCGCTGTCGACTGTGGGCCCCGGCTCAGCGGCCTGCACTGGTACCGCATCGCGCGGGCCGCCATTGCTGTGGCGTCACACCGCAACGGAGGTTCGTCGCAGGCCGCTGGTGACACCCGCCGAGGTACTCCGCGCTGCAGCTGGTAGGGCGGACCCGACAAGGAGAGAGCGTTTGTGTGCCTGAGGCCCGGCCAGAGTGAGAAGGCCCGCGTGGCACCGTCTTGCATCCCCTCCCCCCTCCCGCCTAGGACAGCGGGGGGAGGCAACCGACGGAGACACCCAGCAGGGGGCACAGCGCTGGACCCGGCGAGACCGTAGCGGCATTAAGAGGTCATTTTTCGTCTCTTTAAACATCTGGATACGGGGGGCGTGGCCAAGATGGCGGCAGCGTAGGACGTCTTTCTCGGTCCCTCCGCTGCCGCTTCTGCAAAGCGTTGAACTAGCCCTGCAGGGGACTTCGCTGCTGTCTCCAAAGCGTCACCGGCAGCCTCAGTGACGGTCCGGTAGCCGCGGGTGCGGTTCCTGGCGCTCCAGCCCCGGAGAGGCGGACGCGGCGCTGGGTGGCGGTGGAGCCGGCGCGGCGCCTGGAGACCGTGGTTCGCGCGGCCGGCGCGCTGGCCACTGTGGGCCCCGGCTCAGCGGCCTGCACTGGTACCGCATCGCGCGGGCCGCCATTGCTGTGGCGTCACACCGCAACGGAGGTTCGTCGGAGGCCGCTGGTGACACCCGCCGAGGTACTCCGCGCTGCAGCTGGTGGGGCGGACCCGACAAGGAGAGAGCGTTTGTGTGCCTGAGGCCCGGCCAGAGTGAGAAGGCCCGCGTGGCACCGTCTTGCATCCCCTCCCCCCTCCCGCCTAGGACAGCGGGGGGAGGCAACCGACGGAGACACCCAGCAGGGGGCACAGCGCTGGACCCGGCGAGACCGTAGCGGCATTAAGAGGTCATTGGCGTGCCTGGGTCCTGGCCGTTGCGGAGAGGCCCACGTGGCGCCGTCCAGCATCCCCTCCCCCCTCCCGCCTGGGCCAGCGGTGGAAGGCACCCGAAGAGGACACCCAGCAGGGGGCACAGCGCTGGACCCGGCGAGACAGCAGCGGCACTAAGCGGGCATTGACGTGCCTGGGGCCTGGCCGGTGAGGGGAGGCCCGCGTGACACCGACCAGCATCCCCCCCCCCTCCCGCCTGGGCCGGCGGTGGTGGTCGCCTGGCGAGGACACCCAGCGTGGTGCTCCGTGCCGCACCTGATGGAACAGTGCTAGCTCTGTGGAGACACTCGTGTGCCTGGGCCCTGCCCGGGGAGAAGAGGCCCGCGTGGCGCCATTCGGCATCCCCTCCCCCCTCCCGCCTGGGCCGGCGGTGGAAAAGGCGCACACACAGCACGTGGGGGCGGTAGTCCCTCCCCTCACCCCCGGCGCCATCGGCCTGGTCAGGGCCTCCGGGTGGTGAGCCCCTACCGTGGACAGCGGAATTGACGCTCGTTGGCCCCTGGACTGCGCTGTTGCCCGGGCGCACTACGCTTGCGGACCCTGCTACACGCCCGGCGACTGCACGGAGGCGCGCTTTTGGCGTCTGGGGGTCCGCCGCCGCCATGACGGCCAACAGAACCAAGAAGGACAAGGAGAGGTAGAAAGCCCTGAAGGAGGCCTCGCTGAAAAGCTCTCCACTGCGGTCGTCGACGGCGCCTGACAAAGCGGCGGCGCCAGAGGAGGGTGAGGCGCCGGCCACCAAGGCCTTTATGCGTGACCTCTTTGCGGCCATCAAGGAGGACATACAGGAACTCCGGACGCAGCTGGCCTCGGACCTCCGGGAAGTACGCCGAGACGTCGACGCCATCGGGGAGAGGGTAGCGACCCTCGAGGAGCACGACGTGGACACGGCGGGGGACATCCATAGGCTCCAGCAGGAGATCCTCCGCCTTAACACTCAGCACCTCGACCTGCAATCACATACGGAGGATCTGGAGAACAGATCCAGGCGCAATAACATTCGTATTCGTGCGGTCCCTTGGAAAGGTGAGGGGCCGGACCTGCGCGAGTACATCGACGGCTTGTTCCGCCACATCTTACAGGACGAGGAGCTCGGCGAGATCCAACTGGACAGGGCCCATAGAGTCGGCTTACCTCGAGGCTCCAACGCACCCCCCCCGGACATCCTGGTGTCCGTCCACCACTTCCAACTCAAAGAGAGGATCCTGAAGAAAGCCCGTGAGCATGACCCCCTTCTGTTTCGTGACCATCGCCCTGTGCTCTACCAGGACTTGGCGGCCACCACCCTGGCCAAGCGACGGGGCTTCCGGGAGGTCACAGCTTTTCTGAAGGAACAGGGTGTCCCCTACTCCTGGGGGCACCCCTTCAGGCTAGTCTTCCGATGGAAGAGGAAGCTGATACAGGTGCGCTCAGTGGAGGTGGCCCGTGACCTGTTGGGAATGGAGCAGGCCGACCCGGCCGCTGAGCATCCATCGCCTACTTCGAGGTCTCGCCGCCGCTCCGAGGAATGGCACACCGTGGGCAGGTCGTCCAAGCCAGTGGGCCCGGACTTGTCCGTCAGCCTGCAGGAGCGTGACGCCGCAGTGGCCTCGGTGTCGAAGGTGACGGTCTCGCCCGAGGGGCCCAGAATGGTTTGGCTGAACTTCTTCCCCTGTGCATCTTGGCTGGCTGGTAGTGGAGGGACCGAACTACTGGACACTGATGGGTAATGTACTGACACGTTCCCCGTGTATATTGTCCTGTATCAGGATCTGGGTGGCTGGTGGGAGTAAGTCCATGCCCCCAGCCCTTGGGACTTCACTGACAGACTCTTGTTCCCCCTTGGTAGTTCGCTCCTGGGGTCCATGTCGGGGTTTGTTGTTGTTGGGGTGGGTATGTTTTGGGGGGTTTGACTTGGAAGGTTTTGGGGTGGTTGAGGGTCAGGGGAGGGGAGGGAGGGTTCTCCGCATCAGCCGCTAGTTTCTCTCAGCAGAGTGCTTCTTTTGCTTGCTAGATGGGGAGAGATTTGAAGGTTGTTAGCTTGAATGTGAGAGGTCTCAACAGCCCTGTCAAGAGAGCGGCGATCCTCTCCCTGCTGGAGGGGTCAGGTGGCGACATCTGTCTCCTGCAAGAGACGCACCTACTCGCCAAAGACACGAGGCGGATGAAGGACAGGCGTTTCCCCACCCAGATATGGTCCTCCTGTGGCACAAAGAGACAGGGGGTGGCGATATTGATCAGTGCGAAAGCCCATTGTAAAGTGCTATCCCAGGTGGTTGACATTAGAGGGCGCTTTCTGGCGGTTAGGATCCAATGGGGGGACTCCCAACTCACGGTAGGCTCCATCTATGCCCCAAATGTGCAACAGGAGGCCTTTTTGACCTCAGCGCTCGCGGATGTGTTGGCTTCTCCTGATCCCGGGATCCTGGTGGGTGGTGATTTGAATGTGGTGATGGATCCGGCGCTTGATAGGTCTGAGGCGCGCTCTCACGCGTCTGGCGCGCTTTCCAAAGGGGGTCTGCTTTGGTTGCAAGAAGGGGGGCTCCATGATGTGTGGCGGCATTTGCACCCAGCTGAGCGCGATTTCACCTATTACTCTGCTGCGCACAAGTCCTATGCGCGCCTGGATCACTTCCTTGCCTCTTCTTCCCTGCTTTCCCAGCTCTCTTCTGCGGAGATAGCGCCGCGCTCCCTCTCTGACCATGCGCTTATCTCGGTTATGCTGTCAGGAGGGTCCGGGACGCGGGCGCGCGGGAGCTGGCGGCTGCGCGACTCTCTGCTTAACGCCGCCTCGGTAGTGGATCGTTTGCAGGACACGATCAAACATTACTTTGACACCAACGAGACCGACGGGATGTCGCTTAGTTCGGTTTGGGAAGCGCTTAAACTGGTGGTGCGGGGGGAATGCATCGCGATTTCGGCCTCGTTGGCGAAGGCGCGCAAAGAGAAGCGCGAGGAGCTCGAGAGGGACGTCCACGGGCTGGAAGCGATACATAAACGGACCGGGGCGCAAAGGGTCTGGAGGGAACTGGAGACGAAACGGCGCATGCTGAAACACCTTGACCTTGACAGGGCCGAATACGCGCTCCTCCGACTGCGGCATAAATTTTATCTTAGTGGCGACAAAGGGGGTAAGATGCTGGCGCACCGTCTGAGGGCGCAAACGCAACAATTGATGGTGTCATCCGTCAAGGACGAACATGGGGTGGTACAGGTGGCTGACGCACAAGTGGCGAACAGCTTCCAGCGCTTCTACCAAGCTCTCTACTCTGCTGACCCCCCAGACCCAGACAAAGTACAAGCATACTTGGAGTCTTGTGACATCACTCCCCTGTCGCAGACCTCGGCTGCGTCGCTAGACGCCGAGATAAGTATTGAGGAGATCATCTCAGCGATTGCGCGCCTGAAGGTGGCGAAGTCGCCTGGACCTGACGGCTTTACGGCCGCCTTCTACAAGAAGTTTTGTCCCGCGCTGGCCCCCTTCCTGACGCGTCTCTTCAACTCCTTCCGAGAGTCCGGGAACGTGACGCCGTCCATGGCCGAGGCCGTGGTCACTGTTATTCATAAGGCAGGCAAGGACGCCCAGGAGTGTGGCTCCTAACGCCCCATTTCGCTTCTGAATATAGACATGAAGTTATTTTCGGGCATCCTGGCCGCTCGCCTCAGCCCGTTTATGGACGGTATCATTGAACCCGACCAGGTGGGCTTCGTACCGACGCGTCAGGGCGGAGAGAACACCAAATGCCTCCTGCATCTGATGGATTTGGTTCGCCGGTCGCGTACGCAGGCATGCTTCCTCTCCATCGACGCCGAGAAGGCTTTCGACCGTGTTGACTGGTCGTACATGTTTGCGGTCCTGTGTAAGTTCGGGCTGGGGGACTCGTTTGTTAGCTGGGTCCGCTGCCTCTACGCCTCCCCCCGAGCTGCTGTTCGAGTGAACGGCTGTCGGTCTGATTATTTTCCGATTACCCGAGGGACGAGGCAGGGGTGCCCTCTCTCGCCCCTGTTATTCGCGCTCTATATGGAGCCTTTTGCGCAACGCCTCCGGGACAATGCGGACGTACAGGGGGTGCGCTTTGGGGCAGAGGAGCACAAGGTGAGCCTCTATGCGGATGATGTCATCCTATCCCTCACGCACCCGCGCTCCTCACTGAGACATCTCTCCCGGGAGCTAGAAGACTTCGGCCTGGTGGCCGGCTTCAAGGTCAATTTCTCGAAGTCCCAAATCCTGAACCTCTCGGTGCCGGAGGAGGAGGTCCGGGACCTCGATGCCGATTTCGCGTTCCAATGGGTCCACTCGGCCATCCCGTACCTCGGGATCCAGCTGGCGCCCATGCTCACGCAAACGGTTGCTCTCAACTACAGGCTCCTCATTGACCAAACGGCTAAGTCCGTCTCGGACTGGTCCCGGCTGCAGCTGGCCTGGTTTGGCCGCCTCGCGGCGATCAAAATGACGATCCTTCCCCGCATCCTCTATCTCTTCCAGATGCTGCCTTTGCGCCCCCCCCCCCCGGGAACTCTACGAAAGCTCCAGCGGTTGCTGACCACCTTTTTGTGGAACCATAAGCGCCCTCGCATCGCTATTGACCGCCTCATGGCGCCGCGCGATGACGGCGGCCTTAACTTCCCGTGCGTGGAGGCGTACTACCAGGCGGCGTGCCTACGTTTCATTCTGGAATGGAATAGGCCGCTGTCCAGCAAGCACTGGCTCTTCATGGACCAGACTGTGGCCGGGCGCAACATCTGGCGCGAGCTATGGCTCCCACGCAAACACAGATCCTGGGGCCTTTACTCCTCCCCGGTGACCTCCCCGACCCTGGCGGTGTGGGATCGTCTAGCTCTCAGGCGTGGCTGGACCACTTTTCCATCCCCACTGACGCCTATCGTTGACAACCCGGACTTCCCCCCCGGGTGTGACTCGCCGGTCTTCCAGCGTTGGAGGGAACTGGGCTGTAAGAGAGTGGGTCACCTCTTTCAGCCGGAGGGGCTGATACCGTTCACCACTCTGCGCCGGGAGTACTTTGAGCTGACCGTGGCTGACGCCTTCCACTACTCGCAGGTAGCGCATTGGGTGACGCTTCCTGATAACATCGCGGACATGTCTCGTCCAATGACACCTCTGGAACGCTGGGTGGCCTTCAAGAAAGACGATCGCAAGCTTATCTCCGAGCTGTACGCCTTCATTATGAAACGCCACCACCCACAGCGCTCCAAGGCACAGGTTCGTTGGGAGACGGAGTTGGGCCGCCCCCTGACGAGTAAGGAATGGGGTAAAATTTTCTATCGCGTGCACCACACAGCGGCGAACGTGGCGGGAGCGGAAGCGGCCTTCAAAATCGTAACTTATTGGTACCACACACCGGCGAGGCTCCATGGGTGGGACCCCAAGTGCTCGAAGCTTTGCTGGAGGGGCTGCGGCGCTACAGGCACTCTTTCCCATTTGCTCTGGCACTGTCCCAAGCTGGTGCGCTACTGGCAAGCAGTTTTAGATGACATAGACAATGCTTTCGGTATCATCTTTCCCAGGGCTCCGGAATATGTACTACTGGGCCTCCCTCACCCTAAGGCGTTTCCCTTGCGCTCCCCTCGAGGTAGACAGATTGCGCTGGCGCTCCTGGCGGCGCGCCTGGTGATCCTTTCGAAGTGGCGCTCACTGGACGCCCCTGACCCCAGGGACTGGATTAGGCGCCTATGGCTGCTTCTGGGGATGGAGAGGCTTTCCCTGTGTGTGGATGGTAAAGGGGACACAAATGCTAAACTTTGGGCACCCTTCATACACCTGTTGTCCCGGGACTTGCGGGAGGTCACGTGCCCCAAGTTCCTCCAGATTTTACAACTTATTCCCTTGGAACCGCCCGGGGCTGTGGCATTATGGCACGATTGCTGCTAGGTCGTCTTAGGACAGCAACGGGGACTCTGACCCTGGGATTCTGAGGGTTTTCTGAACTATGCTGATGCGGAGAGGGTGGGAGGGGATGGGGGGGGGGGAGTTAGAGTTGGTTGGGTACTGGGGGGGCGGGAGGGTTCGGTTTCCTTCGGTTGTTTTCTTTTCTGGTTTAGACAAAAAGGAGCCTCGCCTCCCTACATGAACTCACCGCCTGGCTGTTAGCCCACCTTCGCCGGGTCGCCCTCAGGGTTGTAGACCCTATGGCTGTGTTACTGTGTTCTGTGCAATTTGACTCTGCTCTGCCGGCCTGTGGATGTAGGCAGCTCGGCTGTGTTCACTGCTACGTGCCTGCTGAATAAAATTGTTTGATTCTAAACATCTGGATACCCTAAATAAGATACAAACAGGGGACCTAGAATGGGTGAAAGTCCTGAATACAAAGGGGGACACACATGGGGACTCATCAGTGGTGGGCTTGAAGAACAAAGAAATACAACAAGCCGTCATGAACAATTCCACCTTATTCGCTGAGTGGCCGCATCCAAAATACCCACACCTCCTGGCCCCAGATACTGGGAGCAAAGCCACCTGGTCGGTCCTGCATGGGATAAACAGCTCAGAACCCTCGGGCAGAAGCCAGACGGGTCAAAGGGACCTAATGAGCATCAGAATTTCATGCCAAAACAACCATCAGGTTATAAGCACCACCTCCTCTACTTCTGAGCAAAAGGGACTCGCAAGAAGGAGGCCACAGTATTCCTAACCGTGATAAAAGTCCGCCTGTTAGAGGAGGTGCTGGACCAGGATTAACCCACAAGCAGCAACTAACTATAATTTCCTGGAATATAGCAGGGATCAGAAAAATCAGCAAAAATGAAAATCTGAAGCAGTTCCTGGAAAGCGTTGACAGAATCTGCTTCCAAGAAACATGGACCTTCTCCAGCACTCCCTTGGCAGGGTACTACGAACACCTGGTCCCAGCTATAAAAAGGAACCTGGTTGGCCGTCCAGCGGGCGGTTCATCAGTTTTTATAAAACATGAATGCCTAGTTGCCACAGCAATCACCTCGAACTCTCCCAGACTACAAGCCCTACAGATCAGAGGTTTGAGTTTCAATAAACAGCCAATACACCTGTCGGTAATAAATTGTTATATCAATCCCATATAGACCCTCCTGAAAGATCAGCTGGAGGCATTGGCACAGAACCTAGAAGACCTGCTAAACAAACACAAATCATATCAGGTTATTCTAGCCGGGGATTTTAATCTGAAGTACCCTGAGAAAACAGAATCACCCCCTTGGGGATCAGGCAGGGAAGCTCCCCTGCATAACCTTCTTAAAAATTATAAGCTGACATCAGTCTATGCACTGAAAAAAACTCACTCGGCCTCCTGGCATCCTCAGCTCATCTTTGGGGACGCTTCAAGAATCGTTTACATCATGGCTAGCGAAGAGTTGGCGGTCAGAATGGAAGACTTTGAAGTCGAAGATCGGAAGGAAAGTGATCACAGGCCATTAAGAGCAGCGTTTCAGTTGGACGTTCCGCCAGCTACCATCTACCAACCCATTGGGGAGATAAGTGGGGAGGTAAAACACAGTGTTCTGAGGAGGATCAAGTGGTTAGACAAGACCGGGAACACACTTCAAACATGGCTGGGCCAGAAACAGGAAGGGACCCTGCACGTAGAGCTCTCCCCATAAAAGGATGGGAGAACATTATTGAGGACCTACAAACTAAGCTCAGGAACTCCAAGTCCCAAAACCCGAGACCGAATGGGCAACTGAGACCAGGAAGCACCTGTCCAAACAACGAAATATGAGAATGCAAAAGGATTCTGCGTAAGGCCCTCGCAGAAAAGAAAAGAGGGGGTAGCTAAATACAGGGACCATCAATAGCATCGCTGAGGGCATCTCTAAGGAAGAAACTATGGGAAAACAAAAAAGCCAATATGGAAAGCGAATGGCTCAAAGTCTTTTCCTTGCTCAAACAAAAGAATCCAGCACGACTCTGGAGACATATAAACCAGCTGAGCAATCGAGAACCCTCAAGAGAAAATGGAGTTGCTGAAAAAGACTGGATGCAACATGTGAAGCAGCTATATGTAACAGAGCCTATAAACAGAGTAGTAAGGCGGACCGAGCAAGCCAAGCTAGTTAGCAAAAAATCAGGAGTCATGAGCCCGAGCCCAGGCAAGGTCACCATGGGCAACAGATCTCCGGCTGATGCTCATGGCATTCCACCAGCCCGGATAAAAACCCAACAGGTCATCAAAACTATTAAGAGCATGAAGAATGCGGGCCCCTGGGCCTAACGGGATCCCAGCACCAGTCTTTAAACTGGCACCAGAGTTCTGGGCATCACTCCTAACCCCGCTCTTCAACTACACTTTCTCGACTATCATAACCCCTGAGTACTGGAGGGGTTCCATATTGGTCTCCATTTTTAATAAAGGAGACCGCCTAAATCTGTCGAATTATAGGCTTATTGCCCTACTCAATCTGGAAGTCAAGGCATCCACCTAGCCTACTATTGAAAGATCTAGAAAAGTGGGTTAAAGAGAGAAACATAATACCCTTGTACCAGACTGGCTTTAGGTCACAGGCGCATCAACCATGGATAATGTTCTGGCACTAGCGCACCTGTCAGCCCAGGCAACCCTGAAGAACCAGCCCCGCTCTTCTGCTGTTTCGTGTTCTATAGCACAGCCTTTGACAAAGTAGTCAGAAAAAGATTATGGTGGAAGCTAGAAAATTGGGGCATTCCAACAAATCTCCTGAAAGCAATAAGATCATTATATGAGGACACCTGGGTGCGGGTCAAAACAAGTGCCCGCACAGTCTCACACAAAATGATCACAGAGAATGGGTTGAAGCAAGGATGCGTGCTTGTCCCCATCCTCTTCAACTTATACACAGCGGACTTGGGTGAGGCCCTAAAAGGAGCCAGTTTGGTAGCCCCAAGATTAGGAAGTGTGAGGCTGCCAGTGTTACACTATGCCGACGACACAGTCATAATGGACCACACAAAGGTGGACCTACAAAGAGCCCTAAACGCATTACACAGTTTTAACATCTTTAATAACCTGATAGTTAACCAAGGTAAACCCAAGGTCATAATTTTTGGATCCTACGATCTGAAAAAGAATTCACTGTAGCAATTGGGAAACATACAAATCAATTTGGTGGCTTTATACAACTACCTAGGGGTCGGGTTGACGGAACGGGCCAAGGCGAACGTACACCTAAAACAGCAGAGCTCTAAGGCCAGCAAGGTTACACATCTATTAAAACAACTACGCCGGCACTTGATCAGTCCGCCCGCCAGCCCAATCCTTACAGTTTTAAGAGCGAAGCTCCTTCCAGCAATCAGCTACGGACATCTTGCCTTTCCCAGGAAATTGGACGCTCTCCTCAACTCAGCCCAAGTCAAAGCCTACAAGTCAGTTGTCTATATACGGAGGACAGCAAGAAAAACAAGGCTGGAGCTAGGCCTGGCGAGGCCAGACCTGATCTGCCAGGGGGAGGTCATAAAGCAATACTTAAGGATATTAAGGGCACCGGTTAATTCCCTAAAAAATCATTTGAGATCCATCTTTGAAGGGCCTGGCACACTAGGCTAGGAAATGCAATCAAAGCACTGAAGATCGAGGAAGAAAGTATTCCCCGGCTGGATGTCCCCTTGAATGCCTGGAAGAGAGCTGTTAACAAACAAGTACGCAAAATTTCCTTTGATCCAGACCTTAAAATATGTCTGCCAAAGTTCTCATCTAGATCCATTGAATAATTCCTATACGGCAGGAAAAGTACAACCCTACCTAAGTGAGGCCCTCACTACACAGGCCTGAAGTAAAATCTTATTCATGTGGCTGACCACGCCTGGGATTGCGGATTTCAATCCTGCATGGCCCTGCATCTTTTATGCTGCTGTCCTAACCTCAACAATGAACGCCGGTGACTTCTGCCCCCGACCTGCATTAATAAGGGTATAAAGTCATGCAGCGAAGCATCAGCCTTGTGTTTTTCAACCACTAACACAAAGGCTTTAGCGAGACTGGCGAAATGTATCCATCAAATCAGGATAGCCTTAAAAGCCACCAACAAAAGTAGCAAAACTGCGTGGTAGAATATGGTAAACTCCGCAGATGAAAGCTGATGGGATCACCCAACAATGCATTAATGACAGTGCCCCTCTCGAATGCCCCCCCAAAAGAGCTTTTCCCCCTGAGAGACACTTAGTGCGCCACAGTGGATAGCTCAAGAGCTCAGTAATGTAGATCATCTTCAGGGCACAAACGGGGGCTTCAAGAACATGTCCATAAATGTTGGCGAAAGGCCGATTACGCGTGACTCGGGGAGGGGTGTCAAATTTGACCTAACACAGAAATTTGAAATCACTGTTTTTAGCTTTTATATATTGATTGTTTTTACTGTAAAGATTTTAATTAATTATACAGTTAATAAAGTTCATTCATTCATTAATGTCATTTATTCATTCATTCCTTTCTTTATTTTCCCCCATCTCCAGCAAGGCTCAATAAAAGCAAGCATTCACTAGGCATCTCTTTGTGGAAGTTCTGGGTCTTTTCTGAGGCATGGCCAAACTTTCCAAGCATAGTGGTATGGTTGGTGTGGTACTTACTAAGCATACTCTCATCAAGGACACTTACTCACCTACTGAAAGGTTTTGGTGACTAGCCCCACCCACGTTGATCACTACATTAAATACCATCTTCGCATTATGTTACTCCCAGGATCATGAATTCTTAAATCCAAACTGTTCTCAGGATGGACGGTATATTAGAACGGTATATATCCATTGGAGAGGAGGGGTCTATATGTTTTTTAGAGATTTTATGCCCTCCCTTTAGCAAAGATGCTTTGAAGTGGAAGGGGATCCGTGTGTCTTTGGCTCTTTGTATTTGCTCCAAAGATTTTTGGAAAATGATAGACAAGTTTCTGCTGTTCAGTCCTAGGTATGAACAGGCCAGGAGTAGATGGCTGCTCACTTTATTTAGGAATAACAATGCAAAAACAGACAGAAAAGTGGGGCACAAAATGCTCAGCTGCAAAGTTTATTTAAAGTGACCCTTAAGAATTTGATCACCTTCTACTTAAGAACGTTAATGATCAGCATAAGAGAAGTCAAAAGATGTGTACATATTATGATCAGTTCCACAGTGTCCACCTGCTTTGTATTATCTGTATTGGTCGTATTAATGAATTGATGAACACCTGATTTTTACTCCCATTGTGTTTATATTTTTTATAATATATTTAAATATATACATATGCATTTTGTATTGAATACATTATTTGACAGATTAATTTTTATCCCAATGAACAATTATTG
Organism: Lissotriton vulgaris; assembly: GCF_964263255.1. Lineage (NCBI taxonomy): Eukaryota > Metazoa > Chordata > Amphibia > Caudata > Salamandridae > Lissotriton > Lissotriton vulgaris. The sequence continues at coordinate 504,327,791 of NC_141700.1, read as the reverse complement.
AATTCTCAAATCTAGTCCCACATGGACCTTCACAATAAGAATTAGGAATGATTCCACGATATTGGGACTATAAGGGTTTTTTAAATTTGATTGTAGGGCTCCCGTTACCCTAATCTTTGAGAATATAGGATATTCCAGTATTTGACTAGCTTTTATGCAAATGGCATGAACTTTAAAAATAATCTTTGTTTAGCTCACCAGCGAGAACAGATCCGTTCCCTGGAGCCCCTAAAGTCCATGCTTGTCACGGTGTCTGAGCGGTGCGACCTGAAGATCCAAGAGATGCGGGAGGAGGAGAGGCTGGAAGTGAAGACCCTGAGGAAGGAGAAAATGACTTTACTTAAACAAATTGACAAGTTAAAGACAAATTTGAGCTTCTTAAAGACACAGGTAGGTCTTGCCAGAATCATCATGTATCCTTTGTTAGACTTACAGGAATTTGTTAACTAAGGCTGGCTGGAATGAGCTACCCTTCCATTGCATACAGAATGTGTTTCAGGATTCTAGTGAAGCTAAAACTGTTTCCCATTACTGCTCAAGTAGACCAGTGCCGGAACACTAGTACTGAGCTGGTGGTGTTCTCCACCACACATCTCGATGTCTACCTTCTGCCAAGCACTACCTTTCATTGTCAGATGAGTTGAGGTTAGTGCCAATATACCTGAACTGTCTTTGACAGCCATAGTCTTGCTGCAGCTATGCCATCAAGGTCACATCAGAGCTGCAACTCAAAATTAATTTGACAATACTGTGAGAAGGATACAGTGACGTGGCTTGGAGCCGAGGTTCAGATCTTACTTCGGGAAACAGCTTGGTGTCCAAATTATAAGGACTGGTGTTTGCTCCTTCTAAAGTCCTCTTGCATCTGCAAGTGTAACTATTTTTTTTATTTTTCTCTTCACAGAGCTATAACTGATCAAGCACATTTTTGAATTCCTGGTCAATCTACCTGGATAGGGAATATTTGTTATAATATTTATCAGTGAATGAACGTATAAAAACCAATAGAGTCAGGGTGTAATTGTAGAAGTTATGATCATTCTTGCAAAATAGATATATCATGGTGATAGCCTCAGTTGTAGCGTTCAAAAATACTAGATGATATGTGTAAAATGCTCATCTAGTTAAAACTTTCCTGTATATTATTACCATGTATGGCCTTATTTCGAATTTGGAGGGAAATGAAAACCCTCCAATTTCAGAGGAAACTCTGAATACTGAATAGAATCCACTCACTGAATTTCATTCACAATACTATACTTACAGGGATGGAAATTCAGACATAATTACAGTTTTCCAGATTCTTTGATTTTCAGTTCCCTTGAAATACTAGAGGTTCTGTTTTAAAAGATGTAAAAAGCACCTTCATTGGTACCATAGACATTGTGGAGCATTTAGTGTTGAACATGCGCAACACAGTTATGTGTGTGTGTTGAGGGCAGGGGGGGGATTAATGGTTTGGGTGTGGTATCTACCCCCTGACCTTGATGTGTTAGTGGTTTGATCCCAGATGATACAACATGCTTTATAAAAAGACCTGACAAACCCTTCGTGGGATCTTTAGGGTTGTTACCTCCACCGGCTGTGTCCACCTCGTTCTCTTGGGGCCTAGCTGACCGCGAACACAAGATTAGTGAATAAGGGTTGGTCTTGTACTGGGAAACGGGCCCTTTTTTCCCAAGCGCCTGCCGAGTCTCTGGAGCCAGTGATCTACTCTGGCCTACCCGTCCAAGGACACAACAGAGCCGTCACCCCAAACCCACTAAGCAACAGACTCAAAACCCTACTCGCAAAGTTGTTTGCCCTGTTAATCATGAACAGATGCTGTCTCTCAGGGACAATATTTAATTAAAGGGGCGGTGGGTGCACCTCTCGCCAAGTCTTGGAAGGCCCTTGGGTCCCCATGATTGGGGCTGGCTCAATCCTTCTGTTCTGGGGAAGGGCGAGAGAGCAGGAAGGGAAGACTTGTAAGCTCCCGTCTGGCAGGAGTTGCAAACATATTCTCTAGGGTGAAGGGGGGCTGGCTGGGCCACAGGGCTTCCTTGTGGCCCCTAATGGAAGGTGACTTGTGCGTGCTCCACGTGGGAACTGGGAGACCCACATTAGACCATGGGGGATTGATCTCAGGGACCAGTGTTGGCTTGGGAAGAGGGGCCAGATGCCCTCTCCCCTTTAAATGAAGTTGGGCACTAGGGGATAGTGTCCTCAGGACCAGTGTTGGCTCAAGGATGGGAGTTGCAACCCCCCTCCCCTATAAATTTAGTTAGGCCCCGGGGGATGGGGTTGCCAGTGCCAATGTTGACTCGGATAGGAAGTCCTCTCCCTTTTAAATGAATATGCGCCCCCGGTGATGGGTCCCTGCGGCCAGTATTGGCCCGGGAAAGGGGGTTGCACATTTCTATTCTCAACATTTTAAGAAAAAGGGAAAAAATTGCTGTCTCCCATCCGCACCCAAGAAGGGTGCCGGTTCGGGGAACCGACTAGGGCCACAGCTGCCCTGGGCTCCCTCTGCAGGCCCCAACATAAAATAAAGATTAGGGTGTCCTGGGTGGGCACTGATTCAGCCAAAATATTAAAAGAAAATAACAAATGAACAGCAGGAGTCGTTCATTTCATTATTCACAGCTTTTTACAAGGAGCGACCCATAATGCCCTGCCAGGGCTTTTAAAAGATTTTTTTTCGAGCCTGGTAATGTCCCTAGAAGGGACAGGGGCACTACTAAGCATTGGTTTTAAGGTTGAGGGGGCTGCAGGAAATGCAGCAGCCCCCAGGAACAATTTAACAACACTGTCATTAAATCAAGGAGAGCTTACCATATATATGTTTTAAGCAATCCTAGCTGGAACTCTGTGTTCTTCATCTGGGGTGAAGGGCCTCCATGTGGTTCTATTGGTGAACTTTGTAGCTTGAAAAATGTTAAAGACCTTTTGCTGGTTTATTTTGACATTTTTTAATGACAACACTTTTATTAAACAATGAACTGAGTGAATTGGCCAACCTCCGATGCACTTGGCTGAAGGCCGTGCCCCACATGGCGGATTGCTACCCGCACAGGTGTTGAAGCAGGGCTTGGCTCCTTGCCTGGCCCGGCCCTTCGGCCTAACCCACGGTGTTCAACGCTGTGAACAGTGTGGGGTTGGCTGCTGTGAAGAAGTTGGACGTAGGGTATGGCCACAGGCATGGGGTTAGCATTAGATATGTTAATATAACATTACTGTACGTTAAAAAAAAAACCTAGAAATTGACTTAATAAACAACTGTTACAGTGATGTTATAGTTAGGTATGATAATAATATCTTACTTTGCTTTAAAAGAAAACCTTAGAAATTCACTGAGAAAAACAAAGGTTAACAGGTGTTCTAGTTAGGTGAAAATGTTTGTTAAAATGTAATGTTTTAAATAGAAAAACACTTAAATTCACCAGTTATAGTTATCTCAAGTAACTATAACTTATGCCCTAAAGTAACTATAACTTGTTCCCTTGCCTTGCACTGATAATTACCCTACATAATACATTATTCAAGACATGTTCTATGACAACATTGATAACATCACTGCAACATTTGAAATGCCACCATTGATTTGAAAACTTGCATGGCAAGGATTCAAGTTATAGTTTCTTTATGGTAAGAGATATAGTAACTTTATGGTAGGAGTTATAGTTACTTGAGATAAGTATAACTGGTGAATTTCACTGGTTTTGTTTATTTAAAACATTATATTTTAACTTACATTTTCACCTAAATATAATGTCCCTTTCCCCTTTGTTGTTTTTTTCAGTAAATGTATATAAATATTGTTGTTGTTGTATGTACTTTATTTGATATAAAATATCATAAAAGCTTTGAACAAAGTATTTTTTAAGATTTAAAAAGTGCAGCAATTCATACAACAATTAACATATAAAAGGTTTGTATAAAAAACATTAAAAGCAGAATATAAAACAAGTTTTACACTGTACACAATAAAAACAGATTCATTTACAAAAGGCAGTTAGGAGCATTTGGGCCCAGAGGTTGTTAGCGCTTGCTATGTTTTAACAGGTTTACACGTAGCACCCAAGCACTGCCCAAGTATTTTTCCACCGCACAAATCATACTAAAGGACGAAGTGTCTGATTTAAACGTATGCAGTGCTACCCTGTAATCGGTAAACCCCAGGTTTCAGCCATTTCCTCCTGGGAGAACTGTAAGCAGGACATGCGAAAAGGAAGTGGGGAAGTGATTCTAATGGGGCTTGGCAACCTGGGCAGCTCACAGAAGCCAAGCTATAGTTCCTCCATCCTGCTACCAAGTCAGTTGGTGGGAGCATCCCAAATCTAAATTTTGTAAATAACAATCTATCACGAGGAGATTGTATAAAATCAAAATAGTGCTCAAATTTAGCAACCGGCTTGTGCATTAAAAACTGTTCAGTGAGGGTCCCCCAGTTGGATTTTCGATCCTCCACCCCTTTCACCCAATCCCAGTATGCCTTCTTAATGATTTGCTTGTCTGGCACTATCTGGGTTGCCCAGGCCTCTCCGAAGCCAATATCAATTGCCAACTGCTTAATTTAGCAATCCACTTGATCTTGTTCCCCGTGTCTAGATTGATAATCTCCGACAGAGCAGCCGCATAGTTGACTAGTTCAGGGGTCCTTCTTTGGCGTATCCAGAACAATAGTGGGCGTAGTCTAACGATATTAGTAAGGGACTGCTTCCCCAGGTCTCTACGGAGCGGAGTCAGAGGGGTGGAGAGCGGAAGAGATAGAAGCCCTCTAAGTAACTTGTTCTCTGATCTTTCTAACTCACAAACCTCTTCAAACCCCCATAACTCCGACCCGTAGAGTGCCGAGGGTAGTGCCCTACCATCGTAGACCATAAGAGCCGGGCCTATTGGTCTACTAGACAAGAGCTTCTGCTCTCTTAGAATGGCTCCCGCTACCCCTCTATGATTGAGGAGCATCTTGGCCAGATGGGTGGAGAAGTGTGGCTCAGGGGTTAGAGGCGGCAGACCCGGAAGCTGAGATCGGTCCTGGACCAGGGTTCAAGTCCCTGCCTCGGCGGGTCTTGGGCTAAAAATTCCACGGGCTCGATAATTCTCGCTCCGGTGCCTTCTCGACTCACGGGTTCACACTCTGCGACTCTGGGCAATAGCTTGCTTAATCTCCACAACGGCCCCTCGCGGCGGGATGCCTGACTTTCACCTTGTGGATACCCGCTGGGGCTATCACACAGGGGAATATCAGGACGGGTTCCCTAAGCAAGCGCCGGGACACCCACTGCGGGTAGCTGTGCGCTATATAAGCTCAACTACATTTACATTTACATTTACATTTACTTCATTTTGCTATTCAGCCTGATCCCCAAATAATCAAAAGACACCACAGTTTCTAAAAGGGTACCATTCAGGTTGATGGTGTTCTTGAAGTGCTTGGAAGGGGAGAGAGTCATCAGCTTTGCTTTATCGGTGTTAATTGTTAGACCCCGTAAACAACAAAACTGACTAAATCTGTCTAGCAGTTTTTGTAGGCCCGACTGTGTTTTTGAGACCAGTAACGTATCATCTGCGAATAGGAGGGTAGGTGTTTTCTCCCCGGCCAGGGTTGGGGCGTCTGTTGGAACCTCTCGCAGATGGTCTACCACCCCATTTATGAAGAGGGAGAACAAAGTTGGAGCCAAGACGCAACCCTGGCGGACCCCCCTATTCACTGCCACCCTCCCCGTTAACTGGCCCTGGGTGCCCCACCTGATCCTGGCATAGTTCCCCTCATGGAGCCGCTTGGTAAAGTCTAGAATCATAGGTGGAATCCCTAAGTCATACAGGACTTGCCATAACTTGGCCCTGGGTACCAGGTCGAATGCGGTCTTGAGGTCGATGAACGCCAAGTATAGGCTGCCCTTCCCAATGGATACCACTTTCCAGTGTATGGCACAGAATCTAAAGACCTGATCAATCGTCCCTACTTTCTTCCGGAATCCCGCCTGGAAATGCGAAAGGACATTGGCCTCATCCATCCAGGAGCTTATTCTTGTTAGGAGGACCCTGCCAACCACTTTTTGCGTTACGTCGATTAAGCTAATTGGCCTGTAGTTGGCAGGATCCTCCTTATTGCCCTTTTTATATATCGCCACCACCTCTGCCCCTTTCCAGGAATCCGGGACGGGATGGCCTCTGACTATCAGGTTCATTAAGAGACGAATAAAGTCCGCCCACACTTTTATTTCCTGCAAGAGCAAATTCCCAGGAAGGCCATCAGGGCCCGCCACCTTCCTGCGGCTAGCCCGGCTATGGCAGATGAAACCTTGTTGAGCACAAATGGCTCTTCTATGTTAACCCCCTCTAGCAGATGGCCTAGACTAGACTCCCTAGCAGGTACTGGGAAAGAACCGTTGGTCCTTGCCGCAGATGTTTCAACGTCACAGTACAGAGCAAGGGAATAGGCGTGCCATTCCTGCTCTGTAATGTTGTTGGGAATCAAATCGGATCCATTCCTCCTACTTTTATTAAGTATTCCCCAGAATACTGCAGAATCCTTTAGTAGTGAGGCGGCTTTAAGTTCTTGCTAATGGTCTTCTTCCCAGTTAGGTTTTGCCTGATCGACTGCCCTTGCATACTCTTTTCTCGCTAATCTGACCAGGGAAGGGTTTTTTACATCCGCGCTAGTTGAATTCTCCTCCTGTGCTGAGATTTTAAAAAACCCATGCTCCATGACGAGCTGGGCTCGTCATCAGCGTGCGAGGAGGCTACACCATGACGAGCCCAGCTCGTCATGAGCCTGGAAGGGGTTAAGGCCAAAGAGAGACTGTGCCTCGTCCCTGCAACCGTCTGAGTACCATAGGTTGGAAGGCTTGGGAAGCTGTTTCTTAGTGGAACTCTGATTGCTAGGGATCGGACTGGAATGGTGAGAACCACCCGAGTTGCCTCAAAGACTTTGGCAACTGACACATGCTGTTCAAAAGGGTCAGGTTGGACCAGTAGGTGAAGTCAAAAGTTATTGATAGAGGTGGACTTCACAGTGGATTTCTTTCAAACAGATGTGATTGGACCAGTCCTGCACCTTTTAGGTTGAGCCTGGGCAGGGCATGCGCTGCTCTGCGAGGCATGCTGTATTGAGTTATTGTATAAAAGCTCTGGCCATTTCATGCCCATCTTTTCAATTGGCTCCTGTTACATTCCATTCAAAATTGCTGCTTTTCATTAGTGAACAGGCTTACTAGTCCCTCCTTGGTACCACCTTGTCTGCATTTGTAACCTCCCATAATGACTGGACTTTTACTTGTGGTGTTACACGGTCTGCTTTATTTAGTCGTGAGCACTATTTTCTTTAATGGTCTTACTCTATTCCACCCACAACGTTGAAGCGTGCCGCCCGCTTTTACATTGTTATTTTTAATGTATTTATTTTTTAATTTGCAGTGTGGTCCGCTTTCACTTTAGCGGCCGTGCTTCTTTATTTATTTAATTTTCAGCGCGGTCCGCTTTCACTTTAGAAGCTGTGCTTTTTTATTTAATTATTAGCAGCGTGGTCCGCATTCACTTTAGCAGCCGTGCTACAGAAATGTGCTTTCTTTATTTTTTAAGTGTAAGCGCCCCATACAGCAATTTCACTTTAATGTTGGCCGTGCCCCTTTCTTTAGACGCTGCTCACTGTAACCCGAATAAGGTGAGCAGCGTCTAAAGAAAGGGGCGCGGCCACTATGAAAGTGGTCTCCCATTTTCAAGCGTTTTAGCTATCAGCATTAGAAATGACAATGCCTTTTACATATGTGTTGCTTTTAAAAACACATAAATAAAAGGCATTGTCATTTACAATGCCAATAGCTTAAACTCTTACAAATGCGAGACCTATTGCATTGGAAATGTTTGTCAATTTAGGTAGTAGCACTCCAGATCTTATAGAGAGATAAAACAACTTTGGAGAATGTTCTGTGGTAACCAATGCTGGTAGTGGGCTTTCATGGAATGTGTGGCTTTAAGGCCCTCCATCAAGAGCTTGTCTTTAGAGTGGACGATGAGTGTAGGTCAAAATCAAGAGCACAGCCATTCACCGGGCAATATATGTGTGGCGGCCCTGTGCAGTTCCTACCCTTAGAAGGTGGTATTTTGGATGGTAATATTTTTTCAGATAAAAAAATGACAGAAGACTTACAAGTGGCCTTGACTTTGAGGGTCCTCTGGTGTGCTGGGTGCAGTAAAACCTTTTTGTTGAATCCTGAATAATGTTCGTAATTAATTGGCTTGTTGTGCAAGAACCTTTTTTGCATATATAAATGATTTGCTATGGTGTAGCTTGGATTTAAATGTCTTAGGGACTAGCCCAAGGGACTAGGAAGGATTGAGCTAACAGGAGGCTCATATTCCTAAGACTACTTATATCAATACAATGCTCCATCTTGTGTGTTGGGGGGAAGTGAGACTTTAAACTCATCAACAAGATGGATGCGGCTCAAGAAGTTAGAATAATGATGAGAGGTTCAATTTTTTTTTTTAAATATATATTTTTTTTTATTGCAGAGTTATAAACCACAGGATACAATTAATCAGCCAGTACACTTGTGAGATCCCCCCGTCCAATAAGAATTCCCAGTCGTACACAGCCATTCAGCCCGCATCCCGGAGGCCGGGCGGCATATTATATCGCTCAAGAGGAACACATCACAGTGCACGTCCCATAGGGACCCTGGTTGAAAGATCGTTTTGCGTATCTGCTTTTACCCCCCCACCCACAACAACCTTCCCGTCAGCCATCCCAGTGATAGTCAGTGATGTCGCCCTTGTCGGGACCTGCCCTAGGCGCTATGGGTCGTCACACCTGGCCGCTCTACCCAGCCATTCTACCCTCCACATAGTATCCACCGTCCCAGCAGATCCAAGGCCCTAACAAGCGACCATCTAATGGCTTCCGGCCCTCCCCAAACACCCTACAACCAACCCCCCCAACGCCCCCCCTCCCCTGGCAACTGCTAAGGTGTGTGCCTCGTCCTGTCGAATTGGATGGGTCCACTACAGTGCGTGGTACTATACTTCTGTGTTCGCCCCGCGGTGTCCAGCGGCTTAGTTCTCGCCATCCTCATCCTCTACCAAAGAATCACGCAAAGCCTGTACCACTAACTCCCATGCACGCGCCGCATCCAAGGCCTTCTCATTCCCCAACCTTACAGCTTGCTTCATCCGGAGCACACTCTCGCAGTCAGACCACCGCAGCAGCTCATTCTTCCATCTACGCAGTGAGGGTCCCCCCCTGGACTTCCAATGCCACGATATTTCCCTCTGTGCCAATATCAGGCCCAGATCTATGAATTTGCTTGTCACCCTGGTGTGCTTAGTATGCTGGAACCAGAGCAATAGGCACGCCGCCATGTCGAATTCCACCTCCCTGTCAGTCACTTCATTCAGAAGTTCCCCTACCTCCGCCCAATAGGTCCCCAGTTGTGGGCACCCCCAAAACAAGTGGTCCATGTCCGCTCCCGGGGACGAACACCGCGGGCAACAGGCATCCGGCACCTGAAAGTACCGCTGTAATTTCTCAGGAGTTAAATAGGCCCTATGGAGCACATAGAAATGCACCTGCTGAAAACGCGCGTTTCTAGTGCCCTTCCACGTGCGTCGCAGGATGTGACCCCATGCCGTATCCGGTATGGGCCGGCCGACGCTCACCTCCCATTTAGCCTTGAGCCCTTGGAGTGGTTCCAGCCCCTCGTTCAGCATCCTATTATGGAGGCACGTCACAGCTTTGAACGTACCAGCCGCCATCACCACATATTGGCACGCCATAGTCGTCGTGGGTTCCAGGAGCCCCTCTTTCCAGTGCTTTTGTATGGCAGCCACTACTGCCGCGTGTAGGAGGAAGCCCCCAGCAGGCAGCCCAAACTGGTCCCGGAGCACTTCGAACGGCGCCAAAGCCCCATCTATGTACAAGTCGCCCACCACCTGCAGTCCCGCCTCCTCCCAATCCAGCAACGGGGACCAATCTCCTCCGTGCGGTAATGCCGTCAACATCCCGATCGGGATCTCCGGGGCATAAGGCCGCGATGCCCTCGCTCTCCGAAGGCTCCTTTGCCAGCACAGCCGGAGCGTCCGCTCTTCCATGGTGAGGGCCCGTAACTCGAGCCGCTGCTGCATGATGATGTAGGACAGCACGTGGCGTTGTATTCCCCGATCCCGGTCCTCCTCCGGGCCCCGGAACACCCTGGCTATGTTCTGTATAAGGACCTGCAACTGCGCTGCAAGATAATACAGCTCGAGGTCGGGCACAGCCATGCCCCCTTCCAGCTTGGGGCGAAGTAGCGTGCTCAGGGCTACTCTACGGCGGCCATGCCCCCATAGAAAGCCAATTATCATTGACCGCAGTTCTCTAAACACCCCCTGGGGAATCCAGACAGGCAGCGTTCGGAAATAATAGAGGAAGCGGGGGAGCGCCACCATTTTCAACAGTGCTATCCTGCCCAGGACTGTCAGCGGGAGGGTTGACCAGAAAGACAAGCTGCCCCGCAGCGCCCGGACACAGCGGCCAATGTTGCCCTCCAATAGGTCCGCAGCCGCGTGGTAAATGCGGACACCCAAATAGGTGATGCAAGAGGGTTCCCATACCACACCCAAATCGCTGCTAGGGGCTGGCGATCCCGCTCGCAGCGGGAACACACAAGTCTTCGCCCAATTGACCTTAAGGCCCGACAGCCGGCCGAACTCAGACAACAGATCCATCGCTCCCACCAATGCCCCCGAGGTGTCAGCTAGGTACAGGAGCAAGTCATCCGCGTATAGCGATATATAATGCCACTGCCCGCCACTAACTATCCCCGCGTATCGGTCACCTGACCTCGCATGGACCGCCAAGGGTTCCATCGCCAGGGCAAACAATAGGGGGGAGAGAGAACATCCCTGTCGTGTTCCCCTGCCCACCGGGTACGCCGCAGACACCAGGCCGCCCAATCGTACTCTCGCCGTCGCCGAGGTATATAAGACCCTCGTCCACCTCCGAAACCCCTCGCCCATGCCAAACCTCTCTAGCACTCCATCCAGGAAAGGCCATTCCAAGCTATCAAAGGCCTTCTCGATGTCCACAGACAGAACCGCCGGTGCTCCCTCCCTGTCCAAGATGGCGTCCATTATTCCCACCAGGCGGCGGATATTCAGCGCCGTGCTCCTCGTGGGTATAAACCCGGCCTGGTCCCTGTGTACCAGGCCCGTCATATGCGGGGCCAGCCTGGTGGCCAGGATTCGGCTCAGGATCTTATAATCCACCGTCAGCATGGACAGCGGGCGATAAGACCTCACATCCGCGGCATCCCGGCCAGGCTTGAGGAGCGGTACAATCAAGGCCTCCCGCATGGACCCAGGCAATGCCCCCGTCTCGAAGGCCTCCGTATACACCACCAGCAGCCTGGGCGCCAAGCTGTCCACATATTGTTGATAGAATTCAATTGGCAGTCCGTCCACCCCGGGCGTCTTGTTGCGGGCCATATGTTTGATGGCCGCCCGTATTTCCGTGAGCGTGATCGGGCTACCCAGCTCCCTCACGTCTTCCTCGTCCAGGACCGGGAGCTGTCTCTCCCCCAGGTATTCCGTGATGTCCTGAACCCCCACTCCCAGCTGACTCCGGTATAGTTCCTCATAATACCCCCTAAATCGTTCCAATACCGCTGCCTGGGAGTACACCATCTCTCCCTGCGCATTATTAATGCTGAGAATCGGGCAGCCCCTAAGTTCCGGGTTAGCTAGTCTGGCCAAGAGGGTACCCACCTTGTCCCTTTCTGCGTGTGCCCTGATGATGTACTGCCTATAGTCATAGCACCTCAAACGTTCCGTCTCGGTGGCAACCACTTCCTTCGCCTCCAACAACTGGGCCCGTAGACCTGGCCTAGCCGGCCTGCGGCGCTCCAAGTCCCTCAAAGTTTCTTCCGCTTTCATTAGGTCATTCAGCACAGTCGTACGAGCATTTGAGAACCTACCCAAACACACCCCTCTCACCACCACTTTCATTGCATCCCATTCAGTAGACCTACTCGCAGCCGTGCCCTCATTCACTCCGAAATAACTATCAATGCCTTGCCGAACCGCATCGCTGAACACAGAATCCTCTAGCGTCTCCGGCCGAAGCCGCCATGTTGGTATCACTGAGCGCTCTCTCTGCCACTGAATGTGCACCAATAGGGGGTTATGATCGGATATAGTCCTAGCCAGGTACTCCGCATGGGTAATCAATGGGGCTAGGGATCCCCCGCAAAGCACCGAATCGATCCTGACATGTAGATCATGGAGAGCGGAATAAAAGGAATAATCCCTGGCTCCCCTGTGCCGCTCCCTCCAGACATCCAGCAACCCCCATCGTTCCTGCCAATCCTTCCTGTGCGCGGCTAGCCTGCGCACCGGAGAGTCTACTAGGGGGGGATGGGACCTATCCAGAGCAACATCCGTAATCGAGTTGAAGTCCCCCCCTAACACTATCGGACCCGCCAGGAAAGAGGCCAAGGACCCCGAGAGACTATCAAAGTATCGGCCTTGGTCAGTGTTCGGTGCATAGACACAGCAGAAAACCACATCCCGTCCATATAACCTCCCCTCCACCGCCACAAACCTGCCATCCGGATCTACTACTTGGTTCAGCACTTGAAAGGGTATCCCCGCCCTCACCCAGATCAACACCCCCCTGGCATACGCTGAGTAAGTGGTGCCAAACACCTGGCCCCGCCATCTTTTCTGCAAGGCAGCGCACTCTTTTTTGGTGAGATGAGTCTCCTGGAGCATAGCAATCTGAACCCCCCTGCGTACCAGATATGCATGTACTTTGTGACGTTTCACCATGGTCCGCAGCCCCCGGACATTCCACGTTAGGCATTTCAAGTTAGGTAATGTCCCCATTCCAACTTCGTACAGTCCGAATCAAATAACAAAGGTCCATGGCCCCCCCATTGCAGTTGCCCCCCCCCAAACATTCCCAAAACTGAAACACTTCCCAAACCCCACTCCCCAGGACAGAGCACACGAACCCAATGGCCGCCCCCATCCAAACCTTGAACCAACTTCTCACACTCTTACCCTGTGGTCTCCACCACAGTCGACCTTAAGGGCCCAAGGGGGGTGAGTCGCCGCCGACCCCAGCTAGCGGAGCCCGCACCCCGCACGTTCATCCCCTCCAAAGCACACAGCTCCCCCTCCCGGCAACCCGCCCTCCATCAACAGGATATCACCCTACCATGAAGTCCCGATCTAGTCCCAGTTCTATCTCAGCCGCAGAAAATACCATCCGATGTCTGTGGGGTTACTATCGGCCCCTTCGAGCTTTCCGCCTCTGAAAGTTCCTCTCCTGTTCTGCTGCCTTCCCCTCCCGAGTCCGTTTCTGCCCGTTCACTGTTCTGTTGCGACCCTGTAATGGCCGCCGTCGCTGCGAGCGCATCCCTCTTCTCCGCCGCCATTTGAGCCTCCCGTTTCTCCCGCTGGCGCCTGTTGCGGGATCTGATGCGTTGTGACTGCCTCACCCGGGGCTGCTTGGGTTGGTCTCGCCTACTTTGGCGTGATCTGTCCGTCCCCGCTCTATATGACTCGAGCCATTGCCAAACTTCGTCCGGAGTCTGGAAAAAGTGCGTAGTGCCGTCCATAATGATCCGCAGCTTGGCTGGGTAGAGCAAGGAGTACTGGATGCCTTCCTCCCTGAGCTCCTTCTTCACAGCGAGGAACGATGCCCTGTTCTTCTGGACCGCTTGAGTGTAATCCGGGAAGATCGTTACCTTACTGTTCTCCACCTCATACGGGCCCGACATCCTGGCCCGCTGGATGAGAAGATCCCGGTCCTTGTAGTGGAGGAGCCGCACCACCATCGGTCGGGGGGGGCGGCCAAGCCCCGGCGGGCGAGCAGGCACCCGGTGAGCTCGCTCCAGAGTGAAAAAAGGAGTAAGCCCCTCCGGTGCCACCACAGTGCGGAACCAGTTCTCCATGTAGGCCACCGCATCCTCCCCCTCAATCCGTTCCGGCAGGCCTACGACCCGCACGTTGTTCCGTCTATTGCGGCCTTCGGCATCCTCCGCCCTCCGCTCCAGTGAGTCCAGTCGGGCCAAAATGTCCGTGATCCTGTGCTCCGCGGTCACCACGGATGGCTTCAGGTCCAGCAACAGCTGGTCATGGTCCTTGACCCTGTCTGCCAGCTTCGCGTGATCCGCGCGTAGCAGCCCCAGGCCCGTGGCCACTTGGGCAATGTCATTGTGCAATGCTTCCTTAGTGGAGGTGATCGCATCAAGGATGGCATCCAAACGCCGGTTCAGCCGCTGTTCCTGATCAAGCTCCGGGGAGGGACTCTCACTCAGCCGAGTTGATGTCGCTGAGTCCCCCTCGCGACTCCCGGGCATCGGCCCTCCGATCGCCGCCATGCCAGGGTGCTGCGTCAGAAGTCCAGTCGCCCGTTTTGCGATTACGCCCGTGGTTCCGTGCCGATCTCCGGGCACCGGGCAGCGCAATGTCCCCGCCGACGCTCTTAGGAACAATGGCCAGGTGGACGGGCTCCGTTCCGTCACCCCCCTCCGGCCTGAGGGGGGAAGGATGAGTCTCAGGGCGGTGGCCAACGAGGGTCCCCGAGCTCCTGGGTGAATCAGGTCAGCGTCCCCTGGTCTCAGGACACAGCACCGCCAATCCTAGTGCCTCGGGCAGCCGAGTGCAGGATCTCTTGCCACTCGGCGACAACTTGGCTCAGGGCTGAAGTTCGGGACCGTCCGACCTCCTTGCCGCCATTTTCTTCTCACCCTCGGCAACACCTCGGCCGCCTATTCTCTCGATCTTCTCGGGGCCAGCAGTCCCCCAGCGACTCTCCGATTGCGCCCAGCTGTCCCCTTACACTTCAGAGGGCAGGAACGTCTTCTTTGGGTCGCCTAGGGTCCCGAAAACAGGAGAATTAGCGGGATTCCGCGCGGAGCTGCGAGCTCACGCCGCCATCCCGATCGGCGTCCAAGCCACGCCCCCATGATGAGAGGTTCAAGACGTTGGTTGACTGGGCCTGGAGGACAATAGACCATCACATTCCAGATCACTGTGGATTTGCTGGAAAATCCATTGAGTGCGAAAACGTCACCATTGTCCGATGATCGAGTCTGAGAGACTTCAGTGACTTTTGAGTAAGATTTAAATGTAAAAGCCTTTTCCTTCACCACCAAGTTTGTGGTCTCAGTTTTGCAGGGTGCCCTTCCAGGCAAGGGAGCAATCATTGGTCACCCATGGCTCAGTATGGAACAGACAATGGCATTGTTAATAAGGTATGAGGCCTCTAACGTGTTTATTGCTGGTAGTGGCTGACTGTATGCTAACAAGTCAGTTGACCTGACCTGGATTTTTTTCTGTTTCCTTTTGCCTGGATTCCAATCACTCCTGTGTTCTAACTGCAATCCTCAGAGTAACACTTGTTCCCTTGTGTTAACTGGTGCACGGCCACTGCATAGTAGCTATCCATGCTCGCCGGGCAAGTAACAATTACAGTTCACCTCTGGCCTGGTTTCTGTAATGCACTGTTATGCAGTAGTGGCACATTTCAGATTTCACAATGCAACTCTGTTCTCAGTTGCCGAGAACTCATACAGAATTGCCTATCATTAAAACTTATGACCGTAAATGCACCATTTGTTCCCTTTATTTGATTTTTTTGTCCAAGCTGTTGTTATTGATTTTAAATATTGAAAATGGCATAGAGACTGTGGAGAAATCAGAACACATCTCTGAATCACGTTATAGACCTTCAAAATACAGGCTCACAGTCAAGCGGATGCCAAATATGGTCCTATACATGAGAACAATACACACTTGTAATCTCAACCTTTTGCCTTCTCACAAAGTATATATTTGATTTTTTTAGTGTAATCATCCCTCCACCAACTTGAACCCTGCTTGAGAAGGGCCTTGCTTACTTCACATGCTTGCGTGGCCCTTTGACTAGCAAAACAGTATGGCTGGCCCTCCACATATAAAAGATTCGACATCAGTGATCTCAAAACTCAGGGTGGTGAATGCCTCTTATTCGTTTATCCTTGATGGAGCCATGCAGTCCAGTTTCCACGCGCTGCCTTGTGGGTTACTCTGTGTTTCTACCCCTCCGTGAAGTTTACTGTACCCTCAAACAACAGAGCGCTTCCTAGTGTTGTGAGATCGCTTTTTCCACATTTCCAGTCTGCTTGCAATCCAGAGCACATCCTTGAACAGGCCTGACCTACTCTAAGCCTACTCATTAATCCCCTTAGGTTGTTGTTGTTAAATCAACTGTGGGAAACCTCTGTACTGTAGTGAGGGTAGGACCTACAACTCCTTTCTGGAATTGGAAGTATGCTATGTAGAGTGTATGTTTCCCGATGTATGTGTATTTCCAAGTGGATAGTGTCTAGAACAACACCAATTTCCAGTGTTTGAACAAAGATTCATCTTAAAACACAAATAGTACAATAGAAAATCTTTACTGTAAGCAACAGGTGTTGAAAGTACATTTGCTATCAGTAAGGGAGTGCCCTGGTGAATCCTGTATACAACTTTCAGGCTATCTCGCCTAACTGTTCTCCAATTTGAATTACTTTGATGTGAGTTCCAAGGCATTGCACTCTCTCAACATAGATACAGCCTGGAGTCTCTTGATAATGTTATGGACACATCCATTATTTGTAGTCGCTACCTAGAGATTTCTATTCGTGATGTGGTGTTACGTAGAGGCATTATGAAGGGAAAAGAGCCGGGTAATAATCTAACTGTGTTCTCTCAATAGATATGCTACTGATCTAAATTTGTACATTCCTCCAACTAGGGAAACTGTATTGAATTATTTTTTTTTTGTTAAGCAATTTTAATGTTTTCTTTTAAATTTTTTTATTTTTAATTGTCCATATTTTAATTGTTTTAAATGCCTTTTATACTCTTGCCTACAAGATAACCTGGTTTCAGTTGATACATAAGGTTCTTAATTTCAGGGGGATGAGTAATAGCGGGGACAGAAAACCACTGTATATAAATGTAGCATATTATCCCACTCGGTTCTAATGGTATTCTGTATTACTTTTTTAGTCCTCAATCGCTGTGTATCATAATCTTCCGCAATTTATGTAATAATATATTTATTTGTGCTTTTATGGCTGTGTAGCCGAAATAAAGTTATTTGACTGACTGACTGATAATGTTGTGTGCAACTGTCCAGGATAAAAGCTTCAAGCTAGTCCTTGGTGTAAGTATTTCAATATGTCAGTGCTTTGTCGCATCGGGAAACATACACTCTATATTGCACGCTTGCAAATGTAGACTTGAGACGCGACGCCGAGCGGACAGATCTTTGAGTGAACTTATGAGGACTACTGCTTTATTCCAAGACCTCTGGCCAATCACCAAGAAGCAGTTGGCTGCCAGTCAACTGCCAGAGACTGACATGTTTGCAGAGATGTCATTTGCAAAAAATAAAATGTAATCAGATTGCACACATGTGCTAACTAATCCACCCCCTCCTTTCGGTTGTTCTGTTCCTACTGTTCCCAGGGTTGTAATGCATGTTGGAGCACATACCCAAATATCAAGTCCCGCTGTCAGAAGGAAGTAAGTGGAGAACTTTCCCGCAACATTAAACATGACCTCAAGTGAGCACCTCTTGCAAGCAAGAGCCCTGCATTTGTGTTCAGTTACATCATTCTTGAGCTCTTCTCCATCGGTGTTAACAGGGTTGTGCCAAACAAATGTTTTTAAATCATCGCAAACACTGTCTCATTTTCTCACATTAACTATCGAGAAAAGTGTGGTATTTTTTGGAACCTCATACCGCATAATCTACGTTTTGATTGGAGGAAATGAGTACATTTGTTCAAGCTGTAAGGTAACTGTGCACTGACCCAAAGTTGTGGTTCTTATTGGACAGCAGAGGCCTTCTTACACTGTCCTTTTCCTTGACAGGTGGCAAAACTGCAGAAAGAAGTGGCAAAGCAGTATCACCACTTTCGCAATGAGTTGGATGCGCGTAGACTGCTGATCTCAGATATTAATGAGCTGAAATTACAACGTGATGATGTGAAACAATCACATTCTCACCACGGTAAGAACTTTGAGTAAACAGATTTTTAGGAAAAAAAGGGTCTCTCCAAAACCCCACATAACCTTACAGTTTTCCTATTTCCCCTATCAGAAAGTTAAATAGAACGGCCTGGTGTCTTGAATACTTTGGTGGTGATGAGAAGTTCTATCAAAAATGGGAAAATTTGTACCTGAAATTGACAATATGAATCCTCTGGTAATTAAATGGTTTTGATTAGATGAAATCTTGCGTTCAAAAGCATGACTTAATCAATCAGTTGAATTAAAAGTTTCTTGGTTATTAGCAGGAATATATTAGTGATTTAGAGACATATCATGGATGAGGGTATTATGAGTTTTCTCCTAGACTGTGGTGTGGAAATGCTGCAAGAAACATATATGGTGAAGGATGTTAGGGTTCAGAACTTTAATATTTCTTAAAATATTGCTCAGCTTTTGGGAAGAGGGCTCCTGGTGGGTGATGTTCCAATATTATGGTATCCAAAATACCACTGATAGATTGGCACTCTTTTATAGAACGGATGAACCACAAATGTATTTAGCTGTCGCTATGTATATCTGGCAAGCTTAGGTGTTTACAGAGAAAGCACTGAGGCAGTCTGTCAAGAAATAATTTATGTATACTACAATAATGTAATTATGGATTCATGAATTCTCACACTTTATAGTGGTAATTTTTATAGACATTTTCCCAATTTAATGTATTTAATTTTTTAATGGAGAATAATTTTTAGGACAGCTTTAATCAATGTTTTACATATAAAAGATGCAATTGGTTAACAGCTGAACTTAACATTGTTTTTTTTTAACTTTATTTTTCAGGTTTGTAATGTAACAGTTAAAACCCCCCCAAGTGCCATCAGAACAATACATGTATACAAATCGACAGTCTCATTATGGCACTTTTGTTTGGATATAGGCTTCACCTGGATATACGTAGACCCATGAGGCATAGCAGAATAATATACAAATAAATAGGTATCATCGTGAGTAAATAACCAGACCCTGCACCATACATTGTACTAACTACACCATAGGAGACTCCCCCAGCCTCCTCATCAGACCCCGATCCCTGCGGCAAAAATAACTCGCCACTCGTCCCTTCAGAATCGCTTTGGGAAGCTTGCCCTCTCATTGCCAATCCCAAAATACACATGGCTCGCCAGGCAAGTAGATCCTCTTGTAATTTCTCATCTCTCCTGCTGCGCTGCATATGTGTTTCTTCGGCTAGGGACCATTCTCTCATGTCTCTGAGCCATGTGGGTATCTCTGGGGCCCTCTGTCCCATCCAAGTAATGGCTACCCTGCGCCCTAGCCAGTACTAACATCAATTGCAGTAATCTATAGGACAGCTTCCGTTTCCTCGGCCTAGGGACCAGCGCCAGCAAACAGTGCAAGGGTGTTAGTGTGATGCGGAGGCCCGTAGTGGCAGTTATGTGATCCACAACGCTTGCCCAAAAGCACTTAATTAACGGGCAGTCCCAGGCTAAATGCAGGAAACCCGCCCCCTCTGTGCTACATCTGGGGCAACTATCCCCCCTGTCTGCAGAGTAACGATTCAATAAAATCGGAGTAGGGTAGGTGCGGTATAGGAAGTTAAAGTGTTATAATTTAAAGCGTGCGTTACCTGAGACCTTCTGCGTTAGAGCCCCTATTCGCTTACGTTGCCCTTGGTCCAGCGGCGTACACAAATCCGCTTCCCAGGCCGCCCAGGCCGGTGGCACCGGCGGGGCAGAGTCCCGCTGCATAGCTGCATATAGTAGGGAGATTAGTCTGCGTCCTCTGCCGCAGGACAGAAGAATATTTAAGGTGTAGGTCATTAGGGGCGCCTCCGGATACTGAGGCCAGATTGACCGCACTACATCACGCAGGCCTTGATAGTGAATATACTGTCCTCTGCTGAGGTCAAAGGTCTCTTCCGCCTGTTCATAGGTTAGGAAGGTCTCGGTCGGGTATAGATCGGCCAGGAATTCACAGCCCCCCTCTCGCCAGGCACGGAAGGACATATGTTGTTCCATTGTTACCATGGGTGCCAGGATCCAGATCGGCAGGTCCCTATGGAAGGGCGCTGTTCGCAAGACTCTCTCTATGAATCGCTGCCAAACACTCGCCGTGTGCCTTACAACATAGAGCAATGTTTCATTTGTCCCGCATCAAATCCACCTGTAACTCCTGTACCGATGCTCTACCCGCCAAAAGTCGCGTCTCCCAAACGTACGCATCCGCAAACCATCTGGCCGCTGGTTGCAGCTGCGCAGCGTAATAATATAAGTCAAGGCGCGGGGCCTCTAGGCCTCCCTCCTCATAGGAGCGCACCACAGTATGAAGAGCTACTCTACTGTGCCAGCCCGCCCAAAGTAGGGACGTAAGTAGCATGTTCAGGGTACAAAAGACCCTAGGGGGGAGAGGACACAGCGTATTTTGGAGGACGTAAAGTGTCCTAGGCAGCATTACCATCTTGGCGACGGCCAGCCGACCCATAAGGGATAGCGGCAGGGTATTTCCAAAGTGACACTTATTGCTGCAGGGACTTAATCACCCGATCAATATTGCGGGCCAGTAATTGTGCTTCCGTCGAGGCCACTTGAATACCCAAATAACGAAAGCCCTCCCTTTCCATGTGCAGCCCAAGCTCCAGCAAGTCCCCCTGGGGCACTGACTCAAAACCCGAAAGCGGGAAGATCAGGTACTTGTTTCGGTTGAGCCTCAGTCCCGACGCCTCGCCGAACCGATCCAGATGGTATAACAATATCGGAAGCGCCTTTCTCGGGCTTTCAAATAAAACAAGGTGTCGTCTGCATACAGTGAGATAACATTACAAGTGTCTCCCACCAGAAGTCTCTCTGAAGTGGTGGTGTTCAGCGGAGAATCTCCTCAGAGGGGTTCCCTTCCACAAGGACATTCCCACACAGACTATCGTGATGGATGCGTCTCTCCACGGCTGGGGAGCGCACCCCGGAAACCTACAGATTCAAGGAACGTGGTCCCCGTTGGAGGCCACGTATCACATCAATTTCCTGGAACGCAGAGCTGTTCACTTGGCACTGAAGGCCTTTCATCCGTCCTTCCAGACCAACTCTCTGCTTGTACAGATGGACAATACGACCACGATGTATTACCTCAACAAGCAGGGGGGCTCGAGATCACGCACCCTGTCGCAGGAGGCGCAGACGATCTGGCACTGGCTTCTGGCCAGAGGACTGACGATAACGGCCACCCATCTGCCAGGTGTGCAGAATGTTCAGGCGGACGCACTGAGCAGACTGATTCAGGAAAACCACGAATGTGTCATAAACGACGAAGTACTAGGAGACGTCTTCGCAAGGTGGGGGACTCCAGACGTAGATCCGTTCGCCACCGCCGAAAACAGCAAATGCCGAGATTTCGCCTCCAGGTACTACCAGCAGGGGACGCTGGGGAATGCCCTATGGATCAACTGGTCGAACAGCTTTCTGTACGCTTTTCCACCCATTCCCCTGATTCCGGCGGTACTCATCAAGCTGGCCCGGTCCAGGGCTCAAATGATTCTCATTGCCCCGAAATGGCCCAGGCAATGGTGGTTCACGGACCTGCTTCACCGATCTCTCCTTCCGCACATACGGCTGCCGTGCAGGCCGGACCTTCCCACGAAGTTCGGGGGGCAGATGTTGCACCCCAACCTCTCGTCTTTGAGTTTGGCGGCATTTCTCCTGAGATAGTGCAATATGGCCATCTGAATCTGCCCGAAGATTGCATGGACATACTGAAGAAGTCTAAGAGACCTTCCACTCGGACTTCCTATGCTTACAAGTGGAAGAGGTTCTGTATCTGGTGCCAGTCTAAGAACTATGACCCGACGACGTGCAAGGAAGATGTCATCCTTCCCTACCTTCTACATTTGGCGCAGTCTGGCCTTAATGTTCATTCCATTAAGGTTCATCTTGCTGCATTGACTGCCTACAGGAAATGCCCTCACAGACTTCCTTCTTCCAGATCCCTGTGACCAAAGATTTTTTGGAAGGTTTGAAGAAAGTGTTCCCTCCTGTCAGGCTTCCTTCGCCTTCATGGGAATTGAATGTGGTGCTGTCCAGATTGATGAAGGAGCCTTTTGAACCTATTCATAAGGCTTCGCTGCAGCACCTGTCCTGGAAGGCGGCGTTCCTCGTGGCCATTACATCGGCCCGCAGGGTGAGTGAAATTCAGGCGTTGTGTTGCCAAGAACCTTATACTGTATTTCACGCTGCTAAGGTTGTTATGCGTACTCACCCTAAATTTCTTCCCAAGGTTATTTCTGATTTTCATGTCAACCAGACCATAACGTTGCCTACGTTCTTTCAGAATCCTTCATCTCCAGCGGAAAGGTCTCTACATTCCCTGGATGTTAGGAGGGTGTTGACATTTTATCTGGATAAAACCAAAGATATTCGTAGGTCAGACCAACTATTTGTCAATTATGGATCGGTCAGGACAGGTCTTGCTACCTCTAAGCAGTCCATCTCTAGGTGGATTGTGTCCTGCATACAGTTGTGTTACCAAAAAGCTAATAAGACCTTAGGGGGTAAACCTAAGGCTCATTCCACCAGGGGAAAAGCTGCCACGACAGCTTTACTCCGTAATGTTCCGATTGCAGAGATCTGCAAGGCGGCCACTTGGAAGTCGGTTCATACCTTTGCTAAGCATTACTGTCTGGACACTGATGCCAGGGCAGATGCTCAGGTTGGGCAGGCTTCGCTGCGGAATTTGTTCGCACAATAGTGGTGTTAATTTCTTTTCTCCACCGCCGCTTTGGTGTGGGGATGGGCTTGCCATTCTATTCACTAGATTATGACTATACACAGAGATCTCCTGCTACAGAATGAGTAGTTTCTGTCCTGTAACTCCAGTTCTGTAGTAGGGCTATCTCTGTTATAGTCATAAGCGCACGCCCTCCTCCCCGGTGGAGATAATGATTCATGTAAGGAATGCTACAGGTCTGGCGTGCTACGCCTTCAAAAAGAACTGAAAGTAAAAGGGACCTGCTGTGCATTCTGGGATACTGGGAGAAAGTTCTGGAAAGTTCTCTTAAAGGCACAGTATCCTATTTAAGCCACATAATGGCAGCCTATGGGGCTTGTCTGTCCATGCCTTCCTCTCTATCATTCCAGAGTCTTTTACTGGTAGAGGCAAGTTTCTCTATGGTAGAAACTGGCCAGGCTGTGTTGTGTGTGGTTTTGTTTGGTGGAATTTCTAGTTGAAGTACTGGACTGTGTAGCCTGTGGATATAGGCTGCATTATTTGTCTTTAAATTCTCTCTTAAGTGTCTTTACAGTTTCTGCATGATTTGACAACTTAAGAGATTATTTTTGATTTCTGGAGTCCACGCACATGGGCGGGACTATTCACTAGTTTATGACTATAACAGGGATACCCCTACTACAGAACTGGAGTTACAGGACAGAAACTACTCCTTCCAAAACCTCCCCCCACCCATGAGCAATATACTTGCAACAACAAAACTTGCCAATATGGCACAGCCACCCCATTCGCCTAACAGGGCTAAACCTCCCAAAAGATAAAAAAGGAAACTCCCCATCCCCCACCCAGCTCCCAGCAATGCAGGGCTCGGGCCACCACAGTTAAAGATCACACAATTTGTCCGACCCTTCGCTCCTTTCGAGCAGCTATGCCCCCCCATGCAATAAACTGAGTGCAGTCTCCCTCCTGAGAGAGGTTCCAGTGAGGCCGGCCACCAGCCTCGGAGTCCAACAAACCATACAGGACCATACTCGCCTCTCACGACAGGGCCGCCGATGTCAGCACCTGAACCCCCGCCGTCTCAGGAATCATAGTACTGGTGGGTGAAATAATATCTGTGGTAGGCTGCAGTGTATTTGGGACCAGTACTTCTCCCGGAGGGGGAGTCTTTGATGTGTCGGCAAGGCTTCAGATGACTCCGCCGGTTCCAGGCGGAGGGCCCCATCGTGACTCGCCGCCTCTCCAAGCGCTCAACCGCGTTTGAGCGACGTCTTCGCCTGCTAGTGCGCCTCCTCAGCGGTCGTGTCCCCCAAGTACTTCGGTTCCCCCCCCGCTCTCCTGGAGGAAGGGCATCCCCCCTGATCTCAAGCCACTCCCAGACTTCCTCCGGGGCCTCGAAGAAGTGCGCCTTTCCCTGGGATAGAACCTTAAGCTTAGCCGGGTAGAGCAGCATATACTGTAGGTGTAACTCCCGGAGCTTCTGTTTGACTGCCAGGAAGAACTTCCGCTGTTCGTGGACCAGTTGGGTGTAATCCGGAAAGATGGAGACCCTTGCATTTTCGAACGTTAGATCTGCAGTCTCCCTCGCCGCTCTGAGGATGCAGTCCCTATCTCGGTAATTGAGGATCTTGGCAATGAGTGGAGCTTCGGGCCTTGGTGGCGGAACCAGCGCCCTGTGGGCCCGTTCAATCACGAAGACCTCTGACAGACCCGCCGCGCACAGTGTTGTACGAATCCAGTGCTCCAGAAAACGCTCTGCGTTGCCTGCCTACGCCCGTTCCGGAATACCGAGAACCTTGATGTTACTGCAGCATGCTCTCCCTTCTGCATCGTCTGCCCTCTGCTCCAATGCCCCCGTCGTGGCAGTAAGTTGTGAAACTGGTTTTTTGAAGGACGCCACCTCTCCTTGCAACTGGACGATATTCCCCTCCGCATCAGAAACCTTGTCAGCCACTTTTCGCAGATCTGTCCGTAATAAATTTACGTAAATGGACAC
This sequence comes from Lissotriton vulgaris, assembly GCF_964263255.1. Classification (NCBI taxonomy): domain Eukaryota; kingdom Metazoa; phylum Chordata; class Amphibia; order Caudata; family Salamandridae; genus Lissotriton; species Lissotriton vulgaris. Next base: position 504,303,067 of record NC_141700.1, on the reverse strand, counting down.
CGTTTCGATTTGACACTCCTGGGCAGAATGGGACCCCTAAATCGCCTTCAGCAACTCCGCCCGGGAGGGCTCGTCGGGAGTCGCACCCCCTCGTCTTGCTCCGACTGACGCGTGATCCGCTGCGAGGGGAGTCGCTGAGTAGTATATTGCGTTATGGTGTTTGGCTGCGAGGCACGGGGGGTCTTATCTTTACGCATTGCAGACATCAAATTCAGTCACCCCAGGGCCCCTAGGAGGCAAAGAAATCCCTACCAGTCCCACGTAATGGCCTGCGTAGATGAAGGTGATGCACAACCTATTCCCCAGTCGCAGACTCTCACAATGCCCGCACCAACTCACCGCAGTGTCCCTCTCATGCGTCACGGGCCCTTCACGGTGTGTCCTCGGTGCCGGGGCCCAATGTCAATGCCAATGCCGCGTCCGGGGCCAGTCCCAGTGTAATTGTGGTAGATCACACAGGTGGGAAGGGGCCGCTTCTACTTCTCAGGTTGGCCAGGCCAGGTCCATCCACTAGCCCCAGGGCCACCGTCTCTATCCTGCAGCTCAACCAGGTGGCCACGTGACCGAGGGAGCCCCCACGACCCAGACCACGAGGGCCGACCTTCACACCTCCACCAGGTCCCGTCAGTACTCACGCGCTGAAGCCCAGCTCCAGTCCCCCGAGTCCTCAAAAGGCGGCCTCAGTCCCAACTCCACCAGTCATGATAGGCCTAGACCTCGAATGCGTCGGTCGGCCAGAGGGCCCAGCAGACCCCCCGGCGGTCCACAGATGGTAGCCGGTGCCCTCCGCCATCTCAGTTCTCCCGGGGCCGTCCACACCTGTCGCTCGGGTCCCGGGACTCCCCCCGCCCCAGCAGCACAGGCAGCAGCTTCAGCCCAGGCCGCCCGGAGCGACGATCCGCAGTAGGCCCCAGCAGCACACGCAGGCTTGCAGGCCCCCGGAGGCTCCCAATGTCGCAGGGTGTCCTCCCCGCCCGTCTACTGCTCCTCAGGATCAAAGCAGGAGGGCCAGGGGGCGCCCTCACCGCCAGTCCACTGGGCTCACCTGCCTCGGCGCTCGAGCCCATTGCCAAGCCCCAAGAAGACTTCAGAGCTCCGATGCATACGGGATGGCTCCGATGCCAGTGGGCGCCCCCCAAGCCGGATCGCCCCTCCAAAGGGCAGGCCCGCGGGGCTCCGACAGTGCGCTACGTTTCCCTCAGTTCTGTGCAGGCTGGTGCGGCAATCACTCCGGGAGCCCCATGGCGGTGTACGGCCGGGCCACAGGTGATCCCCTCCACGCTGGGGCCCCAGCTGGCAGTGGGCCCTGCTCCTGTACTGACGCTCCCCACGTCTCGGGGGTCCCAATATCCGTGGACACTCCAACCTCAGGCCGCCTCCGTCTCGCGGAAGTAGGCCGCAGACCCCGGCCTCGCTTGATTTCGGGCCCGCCTCATACAGCCCGTGCCGTCCCCTCCGCTTTCCGGCTATCTGGCAGCCCCAAATTGCATCAGAATAGGCCCCTCGGCATTCGGGGCTCGTGGACTCCTTCTTTACTGCCTGTGAGTCCTTGGAAGGATGTTTTAGCAGGATTTCTGTGGCGGCCTGCCAGGAGCTGACGGAGCCTACGTCCTGTCGGCCATGTTGCTTGGCCACGCCCCCGAACTTAACATTGGTTAAGTGATATTTGATCTATTATTTAATATTGCCCGGCGTAAACAATAACAGTGCACCCTATTACAATGCATAAACTGCCCCCAAGGCACCGCAAACTCATGTGAAAAAACGGAGCGGCTGCTGACAGCCGCTCCACGTTTTCACAGTGCAACCAGCACCCACCTGCACTTTTAAAGGGGATTAGAGATCCGCTTGCAGGCAGGTGCAGTCAGTGACTGCACCCACCTGCAATTGGATTTCTGGTGGAGTCCATAGGACCTCCTTTCTCCCATCCAGAGGACTGCTTTGAGGGGGCAAACTCACTGTGAGTGTGCCCCCTGATAGCTTCTTTGAATCTGCGCCTACATCTGTAATATGGCACGGGCGTAGAGGCAAAGGAATGTTCTCATTTGCATAGGACACCCCCCTATGCAAATGGAGGAACACCCCCTTAAGGTAGCGCTGGCGCTTTAAGTGCGCCACCGCTATCGTTATTACTGAAGGGGACGCACAAGCTTCTGTGCCCCCTTCTGTAATACCAAACTACCTCCGGGGCGCGCAATGCCTGTTGCATCCCCGGGGTATTTATTTTAATATGGCTCCCGGTATGTTGGAGTACTAATAATCCAATAACATCTGATACTATATTTACATTTGCCAAAGGATACTTTGAATAAAATAGGGCTAAAAGGGTTATTCATTCAGGCAAGTTTAATCCAGATTTATAGATCCTTAAAGTATATAATATTAAGTGCTCCCCTCCATGAGTGAGATAGATTCCGCCCAGATGAATCTACATTCTGGACTAAGACTCAGTGATGAAGCATGCCTCTGAACAGCTGTGGATGAATGTCTTTAAATAAAATCTGAAATCATTCCTGAAATGGTACCAGGACAACAATCCTAAAAAAGTGGTGAAGGAAGTGGCCACCTCTCAGGGTTTCATACCAAACGAACAGTCGGTCAAACAGTAGAGACTGCAAACCAATAACTGATTATTCAGATACACTCAGAGCGGAGCCCAGTCTTCCCAGTCACTAGGAATGCTGCAGAGGGACTAAAATTGACAAGCAAAAGATACATTATGCATATCTTTCCACTGTGCTAAAACACGTCCTCAGTGGAATTTTCCAAGCAAATGCAGCTGGATAGCAAAAATACAAAAAAAGGAAGTTTCGATTCTCATATCTTACACCGCCTGAAACAACCCATAGGTCGGTTCACTCTGCAACTGCCACCAGACGAGTGGGAGAGGGCCCATATATATAGTGAGAAAGGGGTGCACAAATATGAACAGTCTATTCATTAGTGAAGCAAAATATAACATTGCAGAAACTAAACACAACACAGGCTTTTTCTCAGAAATAGCAAAGGATTTGTTTCAATCATGATTCAAAATGACGTCTAAATAGAAAATGGGGCAGTAAATGCTAACTTACATTGGGCAATGCGCACACGGGAACATTTCTATTCTAACAGTGGACAGCCATCTCTGTAGTTATTGTTGGCAGGTACTAGGAAGGTGAGTTAGCATGCCGAATAACTTCTATCTCCCTATAAGTTTTGAATATTTTGCCAAATTATTTTAACCAACATTCCCACATCTAATTATGAAAACATGTGCCTTCTCAAGGAGTTCATCAGGGTTTCAAATTGCATTCTGGCTGGAATCAAACTACCACAAATACAGTGCACTTTTCATTCTCTTGATAGTCAACAGTATAATTTTTAATAAATTCTTTTATGTTTCTCTTTCGGTTTCAATAGTTTGTTTATAGATTGACCGAAAATACAATTTCTTCATCAAAACTGTGCAAAACAGCAACCATAAATACATGGGTAAAACAGTCATTAATTACAAGTAAAAGAAGATATGAAAAACAATACAAGCACAGGTAAAAGGTAAAATTGTTAGATAAAAAAACAGGTGCTCCCCACACACATCAGTTCGCTACAATTCTGCTGTTCATTTTTGACCAGACCATGCCGCATAGAGATATTTAGAAACCACCACGTTTATCACAGATGAACAATCCCTCTTGCAGATTCTAAAGGCATTAATGCGATTTATCCAACATAGGTGCCTGCAAAGGGGAACCATCCACCAACGCCTTGGGTTAGAATATTTAGGACAAAAACATCAGGGGCCAGATTACACATAAAGTGCATTTTCATTGTTTGGGCCGAGAGCACCTTTAAAAAGGTACGCTAGAGTAAACAATGAAAATACGCCCTATTACAATGAATGTGCTGCCCCCAGGGCAGCCTCAAACTCGTGCTGCCCTAGGGCAGCGCATTTAGGGAAAAAATGGTGCGGCTGCTTTACAGCCACTCTTTGTTTTCACAGTGCAGGCGGCAACCCACCTGCACTTTTGAAGGGGATGTCTGGGAGGTGATGTCACCTTTCCCTGAAGTACAAAATCATATATATACTCATCAGTGGGGCCCATAACACTGTGAGTTACTCACAAAACAACTTCCATCCTACTTCATAGATCGGTGAAATTCAAAGGAGAGCTGCTGTATCATAGCGGAGTGTCTAAACTAAAACTGAATATTTATACTATTTACACCTGCAGTTTAAATGAGTTTACCATGTTTTTTTATTAACAAAACATTTATTTAGACACACCACCATTATGGTCGACAAATCTGCTAGTAAAAATTAGACATAGGAAAATACAAGACCAGCTTAATTCTCAATTTATCGAATTTTTATTAAAAGCAAAATTTAGCATGTCTAACAGTTTATTTGCTTTATTTATTTCTTTATTCAAAGTAACTTTAAAAGGATATTTTTATTTCAAATATTCAGTTTCATTTATTTTTTAAAGATTCAGAAGTAGACATTATTATTTAGATTTCAGAACACAAGTATTAGCAAAAGACAGATAGTTCCCAAAATTCATTTTCTCCTAACTTCCCTAACTAAAACCTCATCTAAAGCTCAATTCTCATTCAAAGAAATAAAACATTTATTCAAGAAAATCTTACATCTCAGGAAAATCAGCATTCCGACAGCATCTCAGGAGGAAATCGAAGAGAAGTTTTTTCTTAAGGAAAATCATGACTTTATATACCCTTTTCACTAACTTTATCTATCTACAAAAGTAACTATCAGCACAAACTCAGATTCTGATTGGACAAATTTGGGGTGGATGAGCATCACCTCATCATTCTAACATTCACTTTCTGTTGTGTCAGCTGAATTTGAAAGAGTCCTTTGTTTAAGAAAGTCTTTGGCCTAGTCACATCCTCAACTAGCAACTCCATGAACTTTTCCCACGTTCAGTAACTCAAACGTCCATTCTTTTTGGCAGTCATCAGGACTTCCAGGGCATGTTGGCCTTGAACTAGTTTCGTTCATGCACAAGCAGCTTGCATTCAAACTCGGACTTGGGCTGCGCATGCTCAGTTTGTCTTATTTTCACAGTCAACAGAGCAGCCATATTTTCACTAGACCTCACAGGCCAGAATGGGAACTATCATAGAAATAAACACAAATTAATATTAATTATGGAACTATAGCCCTTCTGTTTACCTCCCCCATACTAGGTTTTTCCTGTTAGTTATTACCTAGCAAACAAGCAAAATATAAGCAATTTATGCTCACTTATCCTTCGGTTTCTGCCACAAATACATGCACAAAAAGCACCATTATGCCGCTTTTGTTTATTTAGAAGCTTTTGCGTTATTTCACATCACGACAACAACATTAAATCATTAGTTATATTTTTGCCATACAAGCATATTAGTATTCCCACGTGTATTTATGTGTGCATTTTATACTCTGTTGATTAGTGTTTTCCACACCATGCAATTAATAAAAATTACAGTTATGAGGAAATGAATTCACAAGGGGTATATAAAATGTTTTTCCACCTCGCTCCATCAGAGGCCATGGGACCCCCTTACTCCCCACAAGAGGGCTGCCATCAGGGGGCGCACTCCGACTGTGTGCTACCTTTTAGGGGGCGCAGTCAGTGCGCCTCCTCAGGACTTCTTTGCCTCTGCGCCCACGTCGATATTACGGCGCAGGTGCAGAGGCAAAGGGATTCTCTCATTTGCATGAGGCACGCCTACATGCAAATGAGGGAATTCCCCCTTGAAGATAGTGCTGGCAGCGGCCCCTTCTGTAATACCAAAGCGGGCGTAAATGCCTGTTGCGGCCCCCGGGGCACTTTATTAATACAGCACCAGAATGTCCCTCAGTTTCCTCAAAAGAAGTGCAAAAGCTACAATACGGCTTCTCAGTTTTAGAGTCATACCATTTTGCAGTATGACCAACCATTGGTAAAGTCCCATATCTACACTACACTACAGGAAAAACATGCATGCACACAATAGACAAATGTAATCGAAGAATTCCTCTGCCTTGGGCACATGTTTCTGCATTAAAAAACACCTAGTAAGTTTCTCCCTATAGTTGGAATGCTTATTTTGGGCAGCATTCATCTCCCAAGATCTTAATTTGATCATTTGGGATGCATTGGCTGGGATAGACGAAGGGTTGTCCGAAAAAGACCCAACCCCCATCTATGTTTTTTTAATATAATTCAGCCATTTAATCTTATTTGAAGTTTGATGATATCGGTAAGACCCGCTCTATAGTCTTGCAGATCATTAGTGGCCCAAATACGCACCCAATAGAGCAGTTGTCTCCAGGCCGCCAAGTAGGTGACAGAATTGATGTAAAGGTCAAATAATAATGGCACCAAGGGTTTCAACTGTAGTATTTGTCCTTGCCCTTTCAGTAGGGTCAGTACGGCCACATATCAATAGAGAATTATTACTTATTCAGGGTGACAGTTGCTTAGAACTCAGCACGAGCTTTGAATATTGTCAAATAACTTGCAACCTCTACGGCTAATGGAGCAATGAAAATGTAGCCCTCTTTTCTTCCCCTACTCTCAATAGAGAAAACGGAATTATCCCACTTCATCTGATTAACTCTATCTTCACTAGTCAATTAATCACTCAAACAGGATTTGTAAAGCACAGCTAATCACCCATGAGGGTATACAGGCGCTGAGGTCTGCTGCTGTGGGTGGATATGTTAAACAGCCGGGTCTTCCTTAACTCTGGGACAGAGGGGTAGATCCGAAGGTGAAGGTGGGTGGTCGCTCCTGTCATTGGGAGCAAGGTAGGAAAAGGAGCATCCTCCACTGTTGCTTCAGCAAATGCTGGGGTATGAGCGAGGAAGAGGGAGATGGAGCACAGGTGTCTAGCGGGTAGGTGGAAGTTTAATCGTCGTTTCATGTGAGCTGGTCCTTGATAGTTGAGGGACTAGTAGACGTGGATCAGTAACTTGAATTGGCATCTCTTCGGAATGGGGAGCCAGTGAAGGTATGTGAGGTGGGGCGTGATGAGGGACCGTTTGGGGAGGTCGATAATGAGTCTGGTTGATGCATTCTGTATAGTCTGCAGTCTCTTCAAGAGGTGATTAATGATTCTGACGTAGACTGCATTGCCGTAGACCAGCCTGCCTGTGATAAGGGATTGGGCGACAGCTCGTCTGGTGTTGACAGGGAGTCATTTGAAGATTTTCCAGAGCATGCGAAGGGTGAGGAAGTAGGCAGACGAGTCTACTGAGATCTGGGTTTTCATGGTGAGTTTGCTGTCAAGGTTGATGCCAAGGTTGCGGACATGGTCAGTAGGAGTGGGTGAGGTCCCTATTTCCGGGGGCCACCTTAAGATGTTCCATGGGTAGGTGTTGTACTCGAAGATCAGTACCTCAGTATTGTTAGTGTGAAGTTTCAGGGAGTTGTCTCTCATCCAGTTGGCGTCGCTCGTTATGCATCTGTAGATCTTGGCTTTGCTGGTGGATGGATCTTCAGATAGCGAGAGGATGAGGGATATGATGTTCAGTCCATGGGTTCTGACCATGTTGGCTAGGGTGGCCATGTAGGTGTTGAAGAACGTGGGGCTGAGGGATGAACCTTGTGGGATGCCACAGATGATGTTTTTGGGTTCCAGGGAGAAAGGGGGAAGGCCGATACTCTGGGTTATTCCACTGAGGAAGGAGGTGATCCATTTGAGGTCGTCCCCCTAGTTTCTGATGTGATGGAGCCTTTTGATGAGGTGTTGAAAGCTGCGGAGAGATTGGGGTGGATCAGGGCTATCGATTCTCCTCAGTCAAAGAGGGTTCTGATGTCATTAGTGGCAGCGATCAGAGCTGTTTCAGTGCTGTGGTTTGTGGGGAATCTGGATGTAAGGTGTACAGCATGATGGAATGCTCTAGGTTGGAGGTTGATGGCCTTTTCAAGGACTTTAGCGGGAAAAGGGAGCAGAAGATGGAGCTGTAGTTCTTGAACTCATTGGGGACGGTGGACGGTTTCTTGAGAAGGGGGTTGACCTCTGCATGCTTCCATTCTTTGAAGAAGGTGGCTATAGTGATGGATGCATTGAAAATGGAAGTGAGCTTGCAGCGGTTCTTCTTGCTTCCCAGGTTGAAGAAATGGTGGGAACAGGGGTCTATGGTTGATCCCAAGTGGATGGAGTTAATGATGGCTGTGGTGTCCTCTGTGGTGGACTGGTCCCAGAAGGTGATCAGGGTTCATGTCTGTGGGGGCAAGGTGGGTGTGCATATTGGTAGGCTGGGGTTCGAGGTTCTTGTAGATGGCAGAGATGAGGGAGAACTTTACATGGAAGAAGTCAGCTAGGGTAGTAAGCGCTATATAAATGCAATTACAATACAATACTATTCCAGGAACTCTAGCCTGCCTTGATGTCTGCAGAGATTGTTGAGGACTCTTTCTGTATGTTTGTGCATTTGCCTGTGATTACAATTATTTCATTACAAGTTCCATAGAAGGAGTTGCATTTTTGACTTTGTGTTGTATTATCAACAAGTGTGTGGATACCATCCCGGTAGAGTGTCGCTTTAGAAAAATGTGCAAGAAATATGACAAATATTGCAGTTTTAACATATTCAACTAAATATCGAATGGCTCTGAAAATGGCCATTCTCCGGTAATCAGGGGCTGTTGAAGTCAATTCTGCAACCATTTTATTAACCATTATATTTATTTTATATAGCGCTACCAACCCAGAGGTAAAAGAACACATTACACATAAGCATTTGAAACAGTCTGTAAGATGTACCTCAACAGATATAACAGTAAGGTTGGTACTAAGTAGGATTCAGGCCTGGATGGAGGAATGCAACATCCTGTCTCACCTCCAGGCGGGGTTTCGGTCATGCACTAGCATCATCGACCAGGTGTTCAGTTTTATCCTTACTTACTGGTGTACCGTAGTCCTAGGTGGAGGCACCATCTATGCAGCCTCCATCGACTTAAAGTCAGCCTTTGACCTCGTTCCCCGAACTAGGATGTGGCGTACTTTTTTAAAGCTAGGTATGCTTTAGACATTCTGGCACTTCTGGTCAAGTTACATGCCACTAACTACGCGCAGGTGAGATGGGATGCGCAGGGAAATACCACGCAAAAGTTTCCTGTAGAGAAGGGGGTTAGACAGGGGTGCGCCCTAGCAACCACCCTCTTCTCTCTATATATAAATGGGGTGGTGAATTATTTTAAGAATTTCCCTACTGATGCGCCGTCACTAGCTGGGCACAGGATCCCGTTACTTATGTTTGCAGACGATACCCTCATCCTCTCCAAAACAAGAAAGGACCTTCAATGTTCCCTTTCTAGATTTGAGGAGTTTTGCGAGGACCACAAACTAATTGTTAATGTGGACAAAACAAAGTACATGGTCCTGCACAAACATAAGAAGATTGTGGGTAGAGTCGAAATGAAGGGAGGTACTTTGGAACAAACTGAGATTTTTTCCTATTTGGGGGTAACCACTGATACAAAATTGAGCTGGAAGCCCCAACTAGAATTGGTTACAGTTAAGCACGCACAATTGTCGGGTGCATTACTCAAGGATCAGAGATCTTCATATACTAAACCCATTTGCTCCTGTATTACAAATCTATCACACCAAAAGTGGCGCCTCAATTCTATTCGGGGCAGAGCTGTGGGGATATGCCAACTTGAAATCCTTGGTGCTAGCACAAAACAAGTTCCTGCGGTCCTTAATTGGCCTCCCACAGTCCACCCTGTTACTACCCTTAGACTTGGATCTAGGCTGTCATTCCATTAGGGACATGGCTCACTATAGGCCAGTTGCATACTGGAGAAGGCTATGGGTGACCACCGAGCTTTCACACTATGCCCTGGCATTAAAAGATGTAAAAGAGGCGGATGTCACGAATAAAATTCCATGCTTAAGGTGTGTTAGAAATACACTCTGTGACATGGGGCTGAGCCGCCTATGGACTTCCCCAGCCGACACTGTCTTTCCATCCAAAACAGAGCTCAAGGTAGCATACTGAGAATTGATAACTATGAGGCGATTTGCGGCCCTTACTGTACCCTCTTTGTCTAGAGCCTTCCTTGATTTCAAGCACAAAGTAAAGTATGAAGGCTACTGGGATCTAATTACCACCCCTAACGATAGGAAACTGTATCATCAGTTTAGGGTGGGTTCACTCCCTACTAACGCATTTACCAGCAAATGGTGTAGCTCGATCAGCAGTAATTGCCCACATTACCCGAATTCGATTGAATCAGCGATACACATATATTGTTTGCCTGTCCAGCCTATAGTAAGCCCAGGCTAAGATGGTTGAAACCCCTATGTTTGAACATGGGGACCCGGTCCAGCAATGAGGCTTTCAGGATTCTAACCACATCTATGGAAGAGTCCATAGTGATCGCCGTTGCAATGTTTTTGGGATGGGTGTGGGTAATTTGCTGGAGTGAAAACAGCTTAAGGTAGATGCTTAGGTTTTGCATCAGCACTATGCACTTTATATCACTGTTACTGTTTGTTAAGAAATTAGTAGTTTTGTAACACGAAACAATGATAGTTGGTATTCCAAGTGTTAGCCTGGTTGGGCATTCTTAGAGTTTTTTAATATAGCAATAAAATAACTTTGCATTTTAGAGTGGAACTTACAATATTAGATTAACTATTTTAATACTTGAATTGGAAGAATCATTTTAATAGCTAAATTCGACTGTTTTATCTTCACCGCTATGTGCATTTTGTATCAACTTTTGTGATTTTTAAAATCAGAATAAAGTTTATGAACTGAACTGATATAACAGGGCAATAATAATATCTTGTTTTCCCAGAGGTGGCCACTGAAGATTCTGCAGTGTTGGCACTGGCACTGAAGGTGGCACGAAGTGATCTTGCAAAGACCCAGGTGGAACTCGACACAATAAAAGCCAACTATGGGGATGTGGTGCCCAGGAGAGACTACGAAGCAATCGAGAAAAATTATTCAGAGATCTCCAGTAAGGCAAGACCAATTCCTTCCGTCTCCCCCTCCCTTCTTAGTACATGCTGTGCGATCTGGTTCCATGCTGGGCTAGTAAATATTGCACCAGGCATTTTTTGTTGTTCCTCTTTATTCCTGTCACTAAAGGTTATTCCATTCACAAATGGCAGTCACTCATCAAATCATGAGCACAGATTGTCTAAAGTTCTTAAATTACAGGCACACCTTTTAACTAGAGCTCGATGATTCCTAAATATTTCACAGTAGGCTAAGGACATTACAATTCAAGAAACTGACAACACTTTAGTCACCCTCACTACACTTTTCTTTACTAAGCCAGTTCCATTTGGATCTTGTTTTACAACTTGATGCTTGCAGCTGTTTCAGCGTAGTAAATTAGGGCAAGCAAATCTTGCCTGCTAAAGGTACAAATGAGACTTGAAAAGGCTCTTTTACTCTCCTTTTAAGAGAGTAAGCATAAAGTAGTCTGAGGTGATGGAACCACAGGCTATTCTCACCAGTCCCATCTTTTATTGGTTTCCAATCTTAATAGAGGAAAAAAACATTTTTGAATTCAAACGTTAGCGCCTGGAGTAGGAACAGCACACCTCGGAAACAAGATCTTACAATGAGCTTGAGTATTTGGAAAGACGCCCTTTATCTTCACAAATTGGATCCACTGGCAACTTCCTTCAAAGGTTCAATCTTGTCTCCTGTCATCTCAAACCTCAACATGGAGCCCCTTGGATTCTACTCACTGATAACAGCATCAACATTCAGATAAGTACCCGAAGGAGGTTTTGTACTACCCTGGATGATCCCTTTCTGTATTTAGTTGCGGTTATACCCGAGAACCACTGCAGGTCATGTTTGCCAGCCAGATAGGTGTGACTGATGGTTGTGATAGGATGGGTGGCAAGGGGAGGGCATCTGGGAGGTAGTAGTTCTCCACACCAGGGCCCCACTGTTTCCCTAGTGATCTCACCTTATAGACAGAAGTTTGCCTCATTATGGGTCTGAAGAAATATGACCACATCACGCCACGCTGATGCATCTCCACTGGTTCACCTTGCCAGCTCACCCCATGTTCAAACCAGCTGCATCAGCTATGACAACAGAAAGGAGTTATATAGAGTGAGGTCAATGCCTCATTCTGTAACTTGTACATACCAACAATTAACTGACTGGTACAGGAACAAAATTCTTGACACAGAATGACACAAGCAATTACAAATCTAGAATATGCAATCTTTGTGGAAATTAGGTCTAACTACCTGAATGGTTTTGCCAGTATATGTCTCACATAGGTCATGAAGGGTATAGAAGTGGCAGATTATTGGAATATTTGTGAAAAATAGAACAGATCTTAATGGGATCCACCAGCGCTTCAGAACCTATGTTGGGCACCCCTCGTTAGCAACAGAGAATGTTCGAATTTTAGGGATAACACCAGAGTAGAGCTTCTTCTTCAGGCTCATGTCTTGATACCCTGATAAGGTGATATCTTGAATTAAGATGGAACTCAGAGTTTAATAAATAAATGAAGACCTTCCTGGGATGACCGAGCGCCTTATTACATTGAATAACCAAATAAGAGTCCTTATAAGGCAGATCTGTTTAGAAAAATGTTGTGACACCAGCAATGACATTTAAAATATTTAAAGATGATACCATGGTTTTATGACAAGCCATAAAAGCTACAGATCACCTTTTGATAATCTTCAAAGCAGCTCTTATGAAACTGGAATGAAGGGATCACCTACAGAGATTAAAAGAATCATTCACTTATTGCCAATATTGCTAACAGTGTGGTCTATTGTTAATGAACCGTTGTTCCAATGAAGTGCACAACTCTTTCTTGTGTACTGTATTTTGTTCCAGTTGATTGATATTCGTTTAACCTGATCTGGCATTTTCAGTCAAGTTCAAACACCATTATGAACTTGTGCAATGTTTCGTTTTTTTCCCTTGGCCAAAGCACTATATACTCCCTTGGCATTCCTTGGGCCAACATGTTCCGCGCCACGTGAGCTTTATCATGGATATTCTCTGTTACTGGAGCAGAATGTGGAATAAATTGAACATTTATTCTATTTTCATTGTTTCTCCATCAGGGGTAAGATATGAAAAAATTGATAGTTTTGCCGCTACTGAAACGCTCTGGTTCCATGGGCCCATCAGCTACAAACTCAAGGGGCGAGTGTTTCCCCGTGCTACTTATAGGATTGCGGACAACGCCTTGACTGAAACACAGTGGTCAGGAAATACTAGTAACAGTGACTGCAACTAAAAACTATTTCTTTTTGAACGCTGGTTGTGTAGGGCGCTATGGACACTTAATTGCTTATCTTGAATTTAATGGAAAAATGGCGGATAGCTAAACTGTTGAGAAGTTTATTACGGATTAGAACGGTAAATATCAATAAACTGCTGTAAAACAGATAACAAAAAAGCTGTGTACTTGCCTCCCTCCTTAGTTCACTATTGCTAAGCAATACTGGGTATTTCAAGAGGCCAAGGAGAATCCTCCAAAGATGATGACTTATAGCCGCTTAATTGTACACCAGTAGGTTTGCAGAGACAGCTAGGCAAACATAATCAGTACTGCAGCTCTAACAAGTGGATTATTAATATCAGCAAAACTGGGCTATGTATTTTGGGCAGAAGAACTGCCCTTTTGTTTGATATTTAAAAGGGAAGCAGTTACAGAGAGCAGCTTTTGAATACTGGTGTAATTGATCAAAACTCAATCATTTAAGGCGCATGAGGACAGGGGTTTTAATAAGGTGCCCCTGGCCCTGAATGGCTTATGTCATTTTAATAGTTTATATGGAAGGATCTTCCGAACTCCAATGCGAAGAACTTATGTCTATACATTTTTTCCAAGCATCTCCATCGCCATTCCAGGGCTGGTGCTAAAAGGGTATCCATACTTTAAGCAGTGGGAGACTAAATTAATCACAAAAGCTTTTGGGGTGCCCTGAACTATTAATTTTGAAGCCCTGTATTGCAATTGGGTTAATAATTGATCCAGATTTATTGTAAAAAATGAAGTATAACAAATCAGCGTCCCTCACCAAGAAAGAAGTAAAATCAGTAGCTGCTCTCGGACTCATACATTTGTGTCAGAGCAAATGTTTGGGAGCCCCGTGCATGACAGAGGCTTTGTATGCTGTTTACTAAGTTTAAAATTAGATTTTTTCGCAGGAGCTATTAAAATCCCAACTGCTGTTCCACAAACATATCTATGCTTGAAATGGAGTTCATTAAGAATTTGGGGGCATATCATCAAGGGCTTGCGATAGACTTATTGCCGCTTTTAGCGTCCGTTTTTGGACGAAATGCGGCGATAATTCTATCGCACTATTATCAAGCAAGCGCTAAACTGCTGTAAAAGGCAGTATACCCGATGGACTGTAATTTTTACCAGCTATAGGGAACATTGTTGTTTTCCTGTTTGCGACCGCCATGTCACAAACAGGAAAACAGAGCATCTAAGACTTCATTTGTTGACTGCGCCGTGGCAGATGGGCTTCCACAAAAGGTTTCCAGCGACTGAGGCATTGGAGGCCCTGCCATTGGAAACACAATGGTTCCCGGACTTCTGAAACTCTCCCATCGGCCAGTGGTTCCCAGAGATATGGGCTCTGCCGTCTGCCAGGTGTTCCCAGAGATCTAAAGCTCTGCCATCTACCAGGGTTTCCCAGACAGCTGAGGCCGTGCCATCTGCCAGTGGTTCCAGGAGATCTGAGGCTCTGCTATCTACCAGTGTTTGCAGAGATCTAAGGCTCTGCTATCTACTAGTGGTTTGCAGAGATCTGAGGCTTTGCCATCTGCCAATGGTTCCCAGAGATCTGGATCCTGCCGTCTGCCAGTGGTTCCAGGACATCGGTGGCTCTGCCATCTGCCAGTGGTTTCCAGAGATCTGAGGCTCTGCCATCGGCCAGTGGTTCCCTGAGATCTGAGGCCCTGCCATCTACCAGTGGTTCCCAGAGATCTGAGGCCTTGCCATCTACCAGGGGTTCCCTCCCAGAGATCTGAGGCTCTGCCATCTACCAGGGTTTCCTAGAGAGCTGTGGCCCTGCCATCTGCCAGTTGTTCCAGGAGATCTGAGGCTCTGCCATCTACCAGTGGTTTGCAGAGATCTAATGCTCTGCTATCTACTAGTGGTTACCAGAGATATGGGCTCTGCCGTCTGCCAGGGGTTCCTAGAGATCTGAGGCCCTGCCATCTACCAGTGTTCCCGAGAGCTGAGGCCCTGCCATCTGCCAGTGGTTCTAGGAGATCTGAGGCTCTGCTTTCTACTAGTGGTTCCCAGAGATCTGAGGCCCTGCCATCTGCCAGTGGTTCCAGGAGAGCTGAGGCTCTGCCATCTACTAGTGGTTCCCAGAGATCTTAGGCCCTGCCATCTACCAGTGGTTCCCAGAGATCTGAGGCCCTGCCATTTGCCAGTGGTTATCAGAGATCTGAGGCCCTGCCATCTTCCAGTGGTTCACAGCGATTTGAGGCTGTGCCTTCTGCCAGTGGTTCCCAGAGATCTGAGCCCTGCCATCTGCCAGTGGTTTACAGAGATCTGAGGCTCTGCCATCAGCCTGTGGTTATCAGAGATCTCAGGCCCTGCCACCTGCCAGTGGTTATCAGAGATCTGAGGCCCTTCCAACTGCCAGTGGTTCCCAGCGATCTGACATCCTGCCATCTGCCAGTGGTTCCCTGCGATCTGAGGCCGTGCCATCTGCCAGTGGTTCCCAGAGATCTGAGTCCTGCCATCTACCAGTGGTTTCCAGAGATCTGAGGCCTTGCCATCTGCCAGTGGTAATCAGAGATCTAAGACCCTGCCGTCTACCAGTGGTTCCCAGAGATCTGAGCCCTGCCATCTGCCAGTGGTTCCCAGAGACCTGAGGCTGTGCCATCTGCCAGTGGTTCCCTGTGATCTGAGGCCGTGCCATCTGCCAGTGGTTCCCAGAGATCTGAGCCCTGCCATCTACCAGTGGTTTCCAGAGATCTGAGGCCTTGCCATCTGCCAGTGGTAATCAGAGATCCAAGACCCTGCCGTCTACCACTGGTTCCCAGAGATCTGAGCCCTGCCATCTGCCAGTGGTTATCAGAGATTTGAGGCCCTGCCATCAACCTGAGGTTTCCGGAGATCTGTGGCCCTGCCATCTTCCAGTGGTTCCCAGCGATCTGAGGCCGTGCCATCTGCCAGTGGTTCCCAGAGATCTGAGGCAGTGCCATCTGCCAGTGGTTATCAGAGATCTAAGGCCCTGCCATCTGCCAGTGGTTCCAAGAGATCTGAGGCTCTGCCATCTGCCAGTGGTTCCCAGAGATCTGGCCCTGCCATCTGCCAGTGGTTATCAGAGATCTGAGGCCCTTCCAACTGCCAGTGGTTCCCGGCGATCTGACGTCCTGCCATCTGCCAGTGGTTCCCTGCGATCTGAGGCTGTGCCATCTGCCAGTGGTTCCCAGAGATCTGAGCCCTGCCATCTGCCAGTGGTTTCCAGAGATCTGAGGCCTTGCCATCTGCCAGTGGTAATCAGAGATCCAAGACCCTGCCGTCTACCAGTGGTGCCCAGAGATCTGAGCCCTGCCATCTGCCAGTGGTTCCCAGAGATCTGAGGCCGTGCCATCTGCCAGTGGTTCCCTGCGATCTGAGGCCATGCCATCTGCCAGTGGTTCCCAGAGATCTGGGCCCTGCCATCTGCCAGTGGTTCCCAGAGATCTGATGCTCTGCCATCTGCCAGTGGTTCCCAGAGATCTGAGGCCTTGCCATCTGACAGTGGTTCCCTGCGATCTGAGGCCGTGCCATCTGCCAGTGGTTCCCAGAGATCTGAGCCCTGCCATCTGCCAGTGGTTATCAGAGATCTGAGGCCCTTCCATCTGCCAGTGGTTTCCAGAAATCTGAGGCCTTGCCATCTGCCAGTGGTAATCAGAGATCCAAGACCCTGCCATCTACCAGTGGTTCCCAGAGATCTGAGCCCTGCCATCTGCCAGTGGTTATCAGAGATCTGAGGCCCTGCCATCAACCTGAGGTTTCCAGAGATCTGAGGCTCTGCCATCTGCCAGTGGTTATCAGAGATCTGAGGCCCTGCCATCAACCTGAGGTTTCCAGAGATCTGAGGCCCTGCCATCTTCCAGTGGTTCCCAGCGATCTGAGGCCGTGCCATCTGCCAGTGGTTCCCAGAGATCTGAGGCCCTGCCATCTGCCAGTGGTTCCCAGAGATCTGAGGCCCTGCCATCTGCCAGTGGTTCCCAGAGATCTGAGGCCCTGCCATCTGCCATTGATTCCCAGAGATCTGAGGCTCTGCCATCGGTTCCCAGAGATTGGTTCCAAGGCATCTGAGACCCTGCCATCTGCCAGTGGTTCCCAGCGATCTGAGGCCGTGCCATCTGTCAGTGGTTCCCATAGATCTGGGCCCTGCCATCTGCCAGTGGACATCAGAGATCTGAGGCCCTGCCATCTGCCAGTGTTTATCAGAGATCAGAGGCCCTGCCATCTTGCAGTGGTTCCCAGAGATCTGAGGCTCTGCCATCGGTTCCCAGAGATTGGTTCCAAGGCATCTGAGACCCTGCCATCTGCCAGTGGTTCCCAGCGATCTGAGGCCGTGCCATCTGTCAGTGGTTCCCATAGATCTGGGCCCTGCCATCTGCCAATGGTTATCAGAGATCTGAGGCTCTGCCATCTGCCAGTGGACATCAGAGATCTGAGACCCTGCCATCTGCCAGTGGTTATCAGAGATCTGAGGCCCTGCCATCTTGCAGTGGTTCCGAGAGATCTGAGGTCTTGCCATCTGCCAGTGGTTCCCAGAGATCTGAGGCCCTGCAATCTGTTCCCAGCGATCTGAGGCTCTGCCATCTGCCAGTGGTTATTACAGATCTGAGGCCCAGCCATCTGCCAGTAGTTATCAGAGATCCAAGGCCCTGCAATCTGCCAGTGGATATCTGAGATCTAAGGCCCTGCCATCTGCCAGTGGTTCCCAGAGATCTGAGGCCCTGCAATCTGTTCCCAGCGATCTGAGGCTCTGCCATATGCCTTTGGTAACCAGAGATCTGAGGCCCTGCCATCTACCAGTGGTTCCCAGAGATCTGAGGCCCTGCAATCTGTTCCCAGCGATCTGAGGCTCTGCCATCTGCCAGTGGTTATTACAGATCTGAGGCTCTGCCATATGCCAGTGTTTCCCAGAGATCTGAGGCCATGCCATATGCCTGTGGTAACCAGAGATCTGAGGCCCTGCCATCTGCCAGTGCTTCCCAGAGGTCTGAGGCCCTGCAATCTGTTCCCAGCGATCTGAGGCCCTGCTATCTGCCAGTGGTTTCCTAGACTCTAAATGAGGCGGGACGAGTTTGGTACGTACCCATCTGGTGATCTACAACAATTGTCCTGTTCAACCACACTTTACATTAGGCCAGTATATATTGTCACCAGTAACTCCTCAGCTGTTTTGCACTGTACATGGTTACACCTAGTCTCACTGCTGCTTCTCTCTTCTGGTGTGATATTGTAGGCTGGGGTGCTGCAGAGTGATTTTGACAACCTGAAGAAAGAGCATGAAATGCTGCTGGAACTCAACTCGCAGCTTCTTCAGCAACGAGACGAATTCTGCACCAATCTTGCACAGCTTGAGCGCAGCTCCACACCACGGCCCCACTGGGTGAAATGTGCAGGTACCTGGGAGGTGGGGAATGACAGAGCGAGATTATGTATGTGGTAAAATAGCAGACACATGTACTCAAAAACAGATGGGCCACCATGTGATGGATGAAAAAAACTGTTATCTTTTGTTTTTGAAATTGCATATTAATGTGTTCCATTTTTCTGTTTCATACAAACAAGTATACAACCAAAACATTGTATTGGGCAGTAGTCAACAACAACGTTGTTGATAATATTCAGTGAGACATGGAGAGTAAAAGTAGGAGTCCAACAATCAGCATAAGCCGCACCTGCCTGACAGTTCTCACCACAAGAGAAGGATAGACCAAAAACGCCCAGTTTCCATATATCAACATCCTCGGACTTCTTGACATGCAACGCCCAACCAATCATTTTATCCATGGTACATTTAGCCCACCCTTCCACACAGTGCATGTCTTTTTATTAGCAGTCCTCATACAAAGACTTCTCAGCACCTATGCACCAGACCGGTCTCCTCATCCATACTTCTGTTTCTGGAGATTAAGACTTCCCAATTCACAGGTGATGTCACACAGCCTGTGGAGTGAGTACACTGGCGAAGTCAGGACTGCTGTGCAGGGTGCTTCCCTGTCCTTACTCAACATTGATACGGTAGGATGGAAGCCGCGACTGGGCTGCCACAGTCAAGGAAGTGCCATGGCCTAGTTAAAGCCCATCAAGGCCAGTGGCAAGAGTGCCTCCTTGACCAATTGCTTGAAGCATCCTTTGTAGGCCTAGTTTTAGCAATTGGTCTGGGGTTCCCACTGGTGTTTACTTGTCTCCATTTGGCCTTAGGTTGCACTTTATTTCCTCTGCTGGCACATTCTACCTGCATCATGTGGTGGCAACTGGTAGGAAAGTGAGAAACAGCCATTACAACCCTGTTTTAGTTTGCGTGGGTCAACAATTGAGTGTTTGATCCGACAGTTCCAGCAGCAGAGACATCGCCCATGTCAAGGAGGCCCCTGCACTCCTTCCTTTGACACAGCTTAATGTCTCCAGTCTAGCCTTCCATGGACCTCTCCACTTCTCCCAGGGTCTTGCAGGCCTTCACAAAAAGCTTGAGCAGCTTGCCCTAGTGGCTAGTCCACAGTGTCCCCTGTACTCTTTGCCGCCTGTTGGGGGTAAGGGTGGCTCTACTTCCAAACCTCACCCCTTCCACCGCCCAGCTTCATGGTATGCATTTGCCTCCCAAAACACTAATCTTCAAGGCCCCAGCAATATTTGCAGAATATTTACTGGGCAAGATCAGACAGACCAGTATGTCCCTTGTCGCATAGCCATCTTAAAGGTCTCCAGGGGCCATATGTATCAAGCCTTTTTCGATTCGCAAAGGCCGGAATTCGGCGAATTCCGGCCTTTGCGAATCGCAAAAGGCTGTTTTGCATTTTTTTATATGTATCAAAAAATCGCATCATAAGGAATCGCATAAATTTGAGATTCCTTATTTTGCTATAGCATTTTAAGAATCGCAATTTTGCGATTCCTTAAATGCTATGTATGAAGCATTTTTCTATAGTGAATTAAGCTTAAGAAATCGCAATTTACCACCAACTTTCAATTGGTGGTAATTTGCGATTACTTGTAAAAATGCACAAATTGGCATTTTTTAATGTGGCATGTGACGCACATACATGCCCATAGGGCATGTATGTGCGCCATATGCACACACATGCTGATTTCAGGGGTGCAGCAGGGTGTCCTTGAGACACCCCTGCACCCTTGAAATCAATCTCATTTTGCGATTAGCAAATTGCGAATCGCAAAATGAAATGCATTTCACAATCATTCCTATGGGCCTCCTGGCCCATAGGAATGAATGGGAAATTATTCCTTATTTGCGAATTCGCAACTTGCGAATTTGCAAATAAGGAAGATTAAGGAATCGCAAAAAAAATGCAATTTTTTTCATACATACCGTTTTGCGATTTCTAAATAGCGATTCCTTAAAAATCGCTATTTAGAAATCGCAAAACTGAACTATGATACATATGGCCCCAGATGACATATTAAATCCAAGACTCCTTGTCATGTGAGTAAAAGTGTACTTTATTGCTCAAGAAGCTATGTACGTCCTCCAGCTCTCAAGTCCAGCAGCGACTGCTGTTCGCTACTGTTGTACACACAACACTGGAGATCATAATACAGCATATTTCCCCTCTTTGATGAAAGTAAAATGAAACAAGTAAACAAAATAATAAGTACTAACTCTCAAACAAACAACATAACCAAACTATATAATTTGGTATTGTGAAATAGAGAATGCATTATGACTCAACCAAACTCAACAATGTAATATTATAATACATATACATATGAATGACATATAAAAATTAATTTGCATTTCTTATCTTTAGGTTCTAACACCCTCCTTTATTTCAGAGGATTGACACTATGTTAATTTACTGGCATTCCATACATCTCCACCCTCCAACAACACAGTATTTCCACTGACTTCAAATATTTTGGATGGAACTGACTGCACCGTTTCACCTTTTTTCTGAACTTTCCCTTCCTATACTGAACCCAATCACCCTCTCTTACCGAGCATGCTTTGCACTTCGATATTCTTTCGTCTCAGTTGATAACCTTGTTGATATTTCATCACATTTATTTTTTGTTCTACTCATGCCTTTAACAGACTTCCCATTTTCACACATCCCCCCAGGATATACCTGGGAATCAGGATTTCTACCATTCATTAAATAAAAGGGTGTCACTCCAGTTGCCGAATGGGGGGTGATTCTATAATTTCACATAATCTTTTGGATTTCCTCTTCCAACACAAATCATTACACAGTATCAATTGTATACTTTTCACTAAGACGCGATTAAACCTCTCATTTAAACCATTTTCCCTGTGATGATATAGCGCTGTGGGATGATGCATAACTTCATTTGACCATAAGAAATCCTCTATCTGACTTGATACAAATTGTGGATCATTATCCCTAACTATCTCCCTTGGCCATCCTTCTCCCTTAAACACCTCACTCAAAAATCAATCACAGACCCAGTATTGACACATTTCACAAACGTAACCTCTCGCTGCGGCCGACACGTTGGTACGGGCCGTTTGGGGCAACCGTATCGGTTGCGATGTGAAGTAGAAGTGGTGCAGCGTGTGTGGCCCTCACGGCACGGTACAGGCAGCGGTTCAGTGGTGGTCGTCCCACGGCGTCGGTGAGGCCAAGCCTTGTGATGCGGAGTGAGGCGGTGCTCGAGCGGTGCTGAAAGGTCACAGTGGAGGCGACGGAGCCGTTTGGAGTTTGGGTCGGGCAGCAATGATGTTGGTGACGTTCAGGCAGAGTGAAGTGAGGCGGTGCGGAGTGCGGTCCCCCAAGGACGTGGCGCAAGCAATGGCTCAGTGTCGGTCGCCCAGCGGTGTTGGTGAGGCCAAGGAGGCAGTACCAAGTACGGCGGTGTCTTCAGGCACGGAACCAGTGACGGACACAGTGACAGAGTCAGATGCTCTTCTTCTTCTACTGCGGCTGAAACCAGCTGTTCCAGAGACGGTGCCCAGAAGGATGGTGAAGTCTTTGCTGTTCCTGAGGTGTCTTGAACAGGGGGCAAGCTCTACTCAAGCCCTTGGGGATACTTGGTCAAGCAGGATACACACAAAGTTACTCTCCTTGGCAGAATCAGCTACTGCAGGCCAACCCCAGACTGCAAATGGGCAGTACTTCTGCTCAAGCTTTTTCCAGCTCTTCTTCATGGCAGGGGTTGCTCTTGAATTCTCAAAAGTTCAGGGGTCTGGGCCCTACTTTTTATAGTCCAAAATCCTTTGTTCTATGGAGGCAGAGAGTTTCTGTGCTCAGCAAAACCAGGTCTGTCCTCTCTGGCCCAGCTTCCTAGCAAGAGGTGGAGACAGCATTGTCCATAGCAGACCAGGCCCATTCAGGTGTGAAAGAAATCTCCTCCCCCTACTCTGAATGCAGCCCCGGTCTCTTCAGCCCAGCCCTGACTCACCCTGGTAAGGTAGGACACACCTCACACCTCCAAGTGGCTGCCTGAACAGAATGTATATGTAGAAAACAAGGACCCCCTGAGAAGTGAATATATCTCAATTCCTAGGACAGGGAAAAATCGTATGAGTGATTAAATTCCTAGGCAATTATATTAATCAACATCATATCAATAAAATATAGGAGAGTAACAGACAGAGAAACCATGTGAAAAATATATGGAGCCTTTAATTAAAAAAAAAAAATGCAAACAAAATACAATATAAAATTACATTCAGTCATCAACAAAATTCATATGGTTAATGATTATTTAAAAATATACATAATGTATAAGTGGCAATCTTGTCTTTTAGCTTTAATCGACGCACGTTTCGGCGTGTAAACAAGCGCCTTCTTCAGGAAAACATCTATACATAATTATATATTACACCATTATAGACTTTTCAGTCAACATTAAAGTAGTTTAAAATTACATAGGTATATTGTCGATATATCAACTTTTAAATTTAATAATATTACAAAACATGGTTTCAAGTCCATACAATTGACTCTCCATTAATAACAGCTATGACCATCCCTAGCTAGTAAACACAAACAAACAATTGAGTGCTCCTATATCATCCAAGAGCAAAATGGAAAAAAGTTGAATAATAGATCATGATATTCCTGGAAGATGTCCCAGAGACAAAAGAAGAGAAAAAGAAAAGGAAAAAACATGTGAAGAAAAAGTGAAAGACAAAAAGAGTGGAGAAGAAAAGAAGGGAAAATGAAAAAGGAACAGAGGAAGAGTATGCAAGAGTGAAGAAAAGAGATAATGAAAAGGGTATAAATTAGGAATTGAAACAAAAAAAATAAAAAAGGGGGATGAAAGAACGAGAAAAAAAGACAAGATGTGAGTAAACACAAAACACCAGGAAAAGACAAAGGGGAATACAAGACATTAGATAACTAAGAAAGAAGAGAAAAAGAAAAGGAAAAAACATGTGAAGAAAAAGTGAAAGACAAAAAGAGTGGAGAAGAAAAGAAGGGAAAATGAAAAAGGAACAGAGGAAGAGTATGCAAGAGTGAAGAAAAGAGATAATGAAAAGGGTATAAATTAGGAATTGAAACAAAAAAAATAAAAAAGGGGGATGAAAGAACGAGAAAAAAGGAGGAAAAAAAGACAAGATGTGAGTAAACACAAAACACCAGGAAAAGACAAAGGGGAATACAAGACATTAGATAACTAAGAAAGAAAGAGAAGAAAGAAGAAAAGAGACAAGAGAAGACAAGGAAAGAATAGGGAAAGACACATAGGCAGATACAGAGGAATAACCTTTGGGAACCGGTCCTTTCTCAATAATCTGTGAAATCACACCCTCACTTACTCTTAGAATGAAAACAAATCCCAGCGATGTGTGGTTCGTATACTTCGATGAGCATCTAGTGTTATATTCGTCCAATGGATTTATTGGAACCAGGTTCTGGAATTAAATAATACAATATCACTATATATAGCAAAAGTATATCTGGAGTCCTAGTTATCTTGTGTAACTTCCAAATGCTGCATTAACTTACAAAAAAGGTGAATGTACGTTGGCCCGATCGAAATTAAAATTAATAGCTGAGCCACAAGAGATGTCGCTGTGCAGTTAAAACGCAATCAGGTCCCAGACGTGGATGACTTATAGCTGATACAAGAATTAAGACCAATCAATAAACAGCCTTATTTGCCGATTTAGAAGACAAAGGCTAAGCTATATATGTTGTGAATACCTGTTAGATAATATCCGGCAATGCAGAAGATGATAAGAGTGCAAATGTTACAATCAAGTGTTACAATCAAGTTAAAAGGAAAATGGGCCTGCCATAGTCCTCGAGATATTTGATGATCAAACTCGGCTGATTATTCTGAAAAATATGTAACCAAATATGTAAAAATCATAAAGCGGTAAAATACGGGCAAAACTACTATATGTATAGGCAATATGGTTTACGTACATACCTAATATTAAATGCCTGGTGCAAAATAATACCGGACTTGCAAACAGATGGTATTCTGTAGTATAATTCCGTCGTGTATATTACGTCGGCACATGAAGATCTAAGAGAAAGGATGGCCGTATAATTAATTGTTAATGTCGGCCAGAAAGCAGGAAAAATAGATGACTTTAAAAGCCCAATATCGGTGCTACAAAGCTCTCACATACCTGATATTTCCTTGGAGCCGTGAAACGACAGGATAAAAGGAACTTCTAACCGGCAGCGTTCTAGGATGGAAAATACGCGAACTCTGAAGACGCCACTTTTAAATACCCGCGATTGGTGTTAGCTGGTGTATTGAACAACACGTGAGCCTATCTCTGTGATAGAGGGGCGTGGTAACGTCACGAAATGTCGAACGTGTCGACTAGCTCACATGACTAGGGCAATGAATATAGAAAAAAGACCATGGAAAGATGTTAAAGATTAGGACTACAAGATCAGGACTACGAGGTCCGGATATTACACTACCCTCGGTTCGACCTTGAATTAGTGCTCAAATCACAAGAGCGACAATATTTTCACAAATAAATGTGTAAATGGTACGGAACTTCTGAATAATAACCACAAGTCTCTATATTGATTTCAAGATGATAAAATGTTTCCCTAGTGAGAACTGCCACTAAACCAAGGGCAAAGGAAGAGAATTTTATGAGATATATTAATGATGCCACAATTATTCTATTCAGAGTCAGAGAGCAATAACAATAGGGGGACAAGAAAAGGACTGCCAGACTAAGGGTATCCTAGGTGACCTGTTCTAAAGGATAATAACAGTGTAAGAAACCTCAGATCTTTGTATATAAGGGGGGGATGCACATCTCCAGCCCCTGTCACTCCAAAGCCAGAGTCAATACACAAACCTAGCAGAGGCACACTGGATGGCTAAGCAAGAAAATACCTACTTTCTCAAAGTTGTATTTTCAAACCTAGAATGTAAACATCATCCTTACTAAAATATGCATCTTTACATTTTGAGTTCAGGCATACTAAACTCTATCTTTTAATCTGGGTCCCATGGGCAGTTATACTTCTAAGATGTTATAAGAAAACTCTCTATTCTAACCTATAGGGATTTTACTTAGAACATCATTTGAGTTACCATACTCTATCTAATTTTAGCCAGTTTTCACTAATAATAGGGTATTTGTGTAAATGTAGACAAATGAAATTAGAATGTGTTTTGTTCCCTTTTCGGAAAATGCAAAATAAAACTGTTAAAAAAAGCATGTTCGTCATTCCTAATATTGAAACCTCTACCTGTAGACTGTTCATTCAGCAGTTACAGGAAATGGTATACAATTTGGCACACTTGCCTCCAAGGTCCTTAATTCTTGATCAAGAGTGAGGTTTGCCAAGGTCTCTGTTAGATGTTTTTGGCTTCCTTGCAGATGGACTTGATCGTCTTGTATTCCTGAACAATTCCTCTTCATAAATGTTCATCACATCTTCTATATATATATAAAAACGAATGTATGTCTTTCTGTTTGTCCTTTATGCATTACTACACCATTCATCCGATCAGCATGAAACTTTGGGAAATTGTTGAGTACACTCCCACGAGGGTTCCTGCAAAAAAAAAAAAAATGTGTTAAATATCGGCCTCCCGGCTCCCCAGGGCCCTCATAATCTTTCCAAAACTGAACGTTTACAGTTTCCGGTGCGACTCGCTTTTGCAATGACCATCAACAAAGCACTAGGACAATCGCTGCAAGTGTGTGGACTAGATTTGGAGAATCCGTGCTTCTCACATGGACAACTGTATGTGGCCAGCTCACGCGTTGGAAAACCTTCTGATTTATTCGTGTACGCACCAGACAGAAAAACAAAAAATACACAGGCACTCGAATAAATAAACAGAATTAAAACAACACTTTAAAATGTTTTCCATATTCAAAGTCAAAGTCAAAGATGCTTTATTCGGTTTGTAAAGAAAATACAACCATATAGCAACAGACATAAAAATTTACACAATACTAAAGCAAGCTACCATGAAAAATAAAAACATAATATGTCAAAATAGAGCTCATAATGAAAAACCCTATACAGTTAATTCTGTATCTAGTATACATTTGGCAGCATTTATAGAACATAAACATTAAGCCATTCGACAAATGCATTTAACTGTAATATTGACAATTATACGACCTTTAGTTATGTGCAAATATGCAGTTAAAGTGCTAAGTATCATCGCTATGTGCAAATTGGCAAATCAAGAGAAAGGTTCGGCAGCATCCTTCCTAAAGTGCAATATGCAATTAGCAGCACTTAATCTAACTATACACAGACAAAAAATAGATAGGACAAAGTGCAAGTGCTATGCCATTCCAACAGTGCATATTATACAATAGCAGCAATTAATCCAACATACATGTATGTGCAAATTAGCATGATGAAGTACATGATGTCAACAACATCTTATTTTAAAGTGCACAGTACATTTAGCAGCTGGGAAAATTCATATAATAATTGATTTTCTTGCAAAAATACATTTTAAAATATAAGTGGCCACATAAAAGCATACGTCTGGGGTCTCTAGATTAAACATTAGTTTCATTGCTGTTTGTAAATGGTGCATATTATATTTTAAAAAGATAGGTTTCAAATAAAATTTCCTAAAAGAGGCATAAAAAGTACAAGATAGCATAAAGTGACACATGCTCTGTTTTGATTTGCCATCACATGGGCACAAACAAGTTCCAGGTTTTTTTGGCACAGGAAAGGCCACCAGGTGATGCACAATTCCTAGGTGGAGACGGGTTAACACAAATCGATGGGAGGGGATACTAACTGTTACAAGGTAAGATTGAAAACCTGCATTGATGTTATATTGCTGATAAAAATTGAATGTACTCTGTTTTTCATATTTTTCCATTCTAGTCTCTGCTGTATATTTCAAAAACGAGACCTTCAACTCCTGCTTTGATAATATAGGATCCATTATTAAATCATTAAAAATATCCAAACCATACAATGTTTTATACCAATGATGTATGTGATTCAGCCAAGGGATATTCGATCGGCGATCAAGTTTAATACAATCAGTTATTACGTCCTGCGTAAACTTTGTCTCCTCCTTTGCCCAAATTGAACGCCATAAGGACAGAGGACGGAGGGCAATTAGATCATTAACATAATACAAATCTAGTTCCTTATGTATTAACTCAGTTGAAGCCGTAGCTGGGGCATTTATTAATCTTTTTAAAAACACATTCTCCTTCCCCTGAACAGATTTGGCACTCTGTGCATCATACCCCCAAACTCCGGCCCCATTTATAGCTGAAGAAATGCATCTAGCATTAAAAAGGGTTAGCATTTCGTGAATTCTGCGATCCCCTAATTTAGCGGCAAATCTGAAAATACAGTTGGTATTCCTGATCATTTTAAAAAGAACACTTTTTTGTTCATTCATCTCCCATCTCCTGAAAAGGTAATGCCTAGATAACAGAAACTGTTAACAGATTCTAATCTCCCCCCTTCTAAAAAAAAGGGCTTGTGTTTTCTTGGTTTCTTACCACACACCATAGTAACCGTCTTCCCTTTATTAATTTTCAATTTCCTATTTTCAATAAATACGTGGAATTGATTGATTAAATGTTGCAGTCCATTGTGAGTCCTCGAGAGGAGGACCGCGTTGTCCGCGTATAAAAGGACTGGGATAGGGTTACCATTTATGGTGGGTGCATCTGCATTAGTCTTTCTTAAAATTGTGTCAACATGGTTAATAAAAAGAGAGAATAGTAGGGGGGCGAGTACACATCCTTGGCGGATGCCTCTCTTAACTTTAAAAAAAGGGGTCTGTTCCAAACCTAACTTTGCTTGATAGATTATTATACAAGCGGGCAAGCAGATGGATAATTTCAGTGGGGGCGCCCATTGCCAATAATGTGGGCCAGAGCAGTGCGTGTTCCACCAGATCGAACGCGGAACTCAAGTCGGCAAAGCATAGGTAGAGATGACCAGATTTAGCTTTAGTATACTTGCCGACTATGAGTTCCTGGTTCACGCACTGCTCCATTGTACCTATTCCCCTACGGAACCCATACTGCACCGGGGACAAGATGTTTCTCTCCTCAGCCCAGACTTCCAATCTCACTAATAGGGCTCGACTAAGGATATTAACTGTCGAGTCCAAAAGTGAGATTGGGCGATAATTCCGTGCCTCCGACCTAGATCCTTTTTTGTAGAGGGGTATAATGATTGATTGGCCCCATGTCAGAGGTAAATTATCATCCACCGCAGCATTAAAATAACGGGTTAAATTGGGGCCCATAGTGATATTTCATGTTTATAAAAGTCCATGGGTACCCCATCAGGCCCAGGAGCTTTACCCCCCTTACTGTTTTTAATTGCCTCTGTCACTTCGTTTAGAGTTAAAAACAACTGCATTTTCTGCCATTTAAAACAAAAAATAGACCCATCTGGATTAAAATCAGAGTTGAAAATCTCTGAGAAATGTGCAATCCATGCACGACAGCTGACGTGGGAACTGACCTCAGGAATATTATCATTCTTTAAGAATGGGCCATTTATAGTTTCCCAAAAGAGTTTATGGTTTTTAGTTGCAACGGCCATATCAAGTTTGTTCCAGGCATCGTTCTGTAACTCCCCTTTCCTAGTTGTCAGGGCCAATTTGTAATTAATTCATTCTTCTCTAACTCTTACTTTATCTCTGGGTTTAACATCAAGTACACTTTTTAACCTTTTTAGGGTCTTGGCACAATGTTTGTCAAACCACACAGTTTTATTTCTTTTAGGCCTTCTATTTCTTTTTAACAAGGAATTTTCAACTGTGCATGTGATTTTCATAAAATTAGAGAGAACGGCAGATGCTATCACGTTAGGTGCAAGGCAGTATTCAACCTCTCTGGTACATTTACAAATAATATCCTTTGTTAATTTGTTAGGGTCAATTTTAGTCCATTTAATTCTCGTACCATTTGGTCTCACAGCAGTAATCCCGTGGACAGATCTACCATGCACAACGGTTTTTGGGCCCCAGCCCATTAACTCCACTGAAAGGCTGTTGTGATCACTCACAGGCTGCTCTATTACCCAAACATTGGAGAAAACCGAACCATTGGACACCAAAATATGGTCGATATTTGAATGGGCATCTCTCCCCCTAAATATTGGGCACTTTTCATTATTTTTGTTTTTTGTACATTCAAGCAGTTCCAGATTAAATTTGGCTATTAGGTTATTCAGTGCGGAAAATGATTAACGTAAACGCTGTCACCCCCTGCATGATCTTCGTGGTGACCGCAAATCCCCTTCCGAGCATGTCTACAGGCTTGAATGTTAAAGTCGCCTGTCCACAATATTGCAAAATTATTCTTTGAAGGAACAGTTGCAGCTTCAATAGCACATTCAACATCGGGGACAATCTTATCACGTTTAGGGCCCACAATATTATTATAAAAGTTTACAATAATTAAGTCCCTGCCATGGCTGTGTGTTAGTCGCAATACAGGCGCATGCTGGCATACTACTGTATGTCCCCCAACATTGAATTCCGTTAATTTAGTTGAAACCAAGGTTAATAGGCCTCCCTTAGCTCTGCCAGCCTTGGATGCTACTGCTGCCAAACTATATGAGGTATAACCTTCAACTTCTATTTGTTCTGTATGCCATGTCTCTTGTAAGCATATAATATCATAACCACATGTGATAAAATTATCCCAAAACGGCGTACATAATTTCGAAGCAATTCCCGCTATATTCCAAGTACTAATGACAAGGGAGTCAGCATAACTGGCTCCTGTACCTTCAGAGTGGTTAGACAAAAATGAAGCTTCTGGACTTACTGTCGTAATAACGTTAACATTAACATTTGTTACAGTTATATCATTATCTATGTAATTATCTATAACATTGTCTGTACATAACACATTATTTGGCAAGATTAACTGTGGCTCAATTATAGCTTTTACGCAGCTTTCGTCCCCCAACTCTTTTTCCAAAGTTAATGTGTCACCTATTACAACGCTTTCAGAATGCGGGGTCAAGGGTAAAGCATTCAGTCAGTCATTCTCCTCTAGTGAGTTGAACAACTGGAATCTATTAGAGGTTGGGACCAAAAAGTTGTCATATATGTTGGGGAGTAAAGGGGGACAGATAGGAACAACATTAGGATACTTGATATAGGCCGCTCTTGGATGCTGGAAGTTATGTGTAGTGATTTGTCTTCCAGACTGGTTCCTATAAAAATAGTCAAGTGGGAACAGCGTGATGTTATATTCGTGATTTGATGGCATAGGCGCATGTAAGATCGAATCTCTCGCCCATTCCGTAGTCCTAAAATTTATGACTATACAGTCCCCATCTATCTCCTTTTAATTTGGTCCCACCCAAACTACCCTCTGTGTAGTTATAATCTCACCTGCCCCTCGTATTGGGAAACCGCAGTTTTTCCCCAACCAATGCAAGGTTTTATTTTTTAGGGTTTCCTGATTTTCAAATTGGGTGGGCAACAACTTGGGGACATTAGCGAGAATCGCTACAAATGGTCTACAATCAGGTGGCAAATTAATAGTGGCTGGAATGATGTTATTAATATGGCGCCTCGGTACAGGTAAGCTCTTATTATTATAGGCGAGGCCGCTGATGTTTCTTTGACCCCCAACTACTTTCTGCCCACCTACTATCTTAGGGGTGATGGTTTTTGGCCTCTGCATTCCACTTGTAGAAGGTACCGGATTTGGCACCACAGTGGGCACACTAGGAATACAGGTTACTGTACTTGATTTGTTTTTGCTCTGGTTCCCAAGATCTACTTTAGTTGTATGGGATCTGGCTTGCGTGCCCAGATGTTCTAGGACATCCAAATTGGCTATGCCCAGTTTCTCTAGGTTCTCTAATTTATTACTTAATGTTTCTAGAGATACCATCACTGGTGCAATATACGTTTTTACCATTTTCTCAAGGTATGTTGTCAGTGCCTCGACATTAGTTGGAGTTTTACGTGTGTCCCTCCAGTATTCTGGTGTATCTCGCCCTCTCTGTTCGTTGGTTTCTAGAATTTGTATAGTCCTCTTCTTTTTTCTTCTATATGTTTTAACCTGTTTATTAATTATTACCCTTTTTCGACTTTGGGCAGATTTCCTTTTAGATGGTACAGGCTCACAGTCAGTTTCACTACTTGACAGACTGATGTCACTAATTTGTACAGTTGAAATGACGGCATTAGTATCACGACCATCCAATTCCCCAGTGTCTACAGGCACATCACTCTGTGTTAGGGGCTGTGGCGATATGCTAGCTGACAAGTCAGGTGTTATAGACAGTCTGCTCTCCCTAGTACATGGAACAGTAGGTTCTAAAGGTTGTGGTACATCAGGTTGGATTAGGTCATACCTTGGCAAACCAGCAAAAGATTCCAACAAAAGTGAGTCATGTGACATTGTTGTTTCATTTGTAACGCTAACATGTGTATTAGTAATTTGTGGCGTTTGACTTATTAAACACATACTTGCCGGTAAAGAGAGTCTCCTTTCTGTATTTTCGATAGCGTTAACAACAACTCCAATTGTTTGATGCAGCATTCTATCAATTGCAGTTAGAGTAGGTAAAGGAGTTGGCGCCAGTGTTTGTTTCCTTGTGGTTGAGCGTGTATGCATAGGTGTTTTTCTTACCACCGCTCTACTTTTACTTTTGACCTCCATCAGGCCTGTTACAAAAAGTTATCTTTGTGAACCCACAAGGAGATTTAATTACCTTGGATATGGGGGAAATGGCAAAGGTCAGGGGGGTAGCCCGGCCCGGTCTCCTGCGGTCTCCGAGGGCCTCAGAGGGCCCGCCCTTTGCCCGGGCTTGGCCCGGCGCGTCCCGCCCGCGTCCTCGCGGGACGAGGGAGGAGTTCTCACTTTATGCGCCTCCTGCCGCTGCGTGCTGACGCTGGGGGAGGCAATATCACCACAGGGCTGCTGGGGGTTGTAGTTTCAGAGGCTCCCGACCGGCGGAGCCAAGCCCGGCCAGCCGGAAGTGCTGGATGGAACGCTGCGGCGGAGCGAAGCCCGGCCGCCCCTCGGTCCCTGCAGGCAGACTTCACGCCACAAAGGAGCCTCAGTGAGCAGGAGGTAGGCTCTGGTAACGCCTCACACACAGGGACTGCCACACGCTCCTCGGCAGGAGTTCTCACTTTATGCGCCTCCTGGCGCTGCGCGCTGATGCTGGGGGAGGCGATCTCACCACAGGGCTGCTGGGGGTTGTAGTTTCAGAGGCTCCCGACCGGCGGAGCCAAGCCTGGCCAGTCAGAAGTGCTGGATGGAACGCTGCGGCGGAGCGAAGCCCGGCCGCCCCTCGGTCCCTGCAGGCAGACATCACGCCACAAAGGAGCCTCAGTGAGCAGGAGGTAGGCTCTGGTAACGCCTCACACACAGGGACTGCCACACGCTCCTCGGCAGGAGTTCTCACTTTATGCGCCTCCTGGCGCTGCGCGCTGACGCTGGGGGAGGCGATCTCACCACAGGGCTGCTGGGGGTTGTAGTTTCAGAGGCTCCCGACCGGCGGAGCCAAGCCCGGCCAGCCGGAAGTGCTGGATGGAACGCTGCGGCAGAGCGAAGCCCGGCCGCCCCTCGGTCCCTGCAGGCAGACTTCACGCCACAAAGGAGCCTCAGTGAGCATGAGGTAGGCTCTGGTAACGCCTCACACACAGGGACTGCCACACGCTCCACGGCAGGAGTTCTCACTTTATGCGCCTCCTGGCGCTGCGCGCTGACGCTGGGGGAGGCGATCTCACCACAGGGCTGCTGGGGGTTGTAGTTTCAGAGGCTCCCGACCGGCGGAGCGAAGCCCGGCCAGCCGGAAGTGCTGGATGGAACGCTGCGGCGGAGCGAAGCCCGGCCGCCCCTCGGTCCCTGCAGGCAGACTTCACGCCACAAAGGAGCCTCAGTGAGCAGGAGGTAGGCTCTGGTAACGCCTGCCACACGCTCCTCGGCAGGAGTTCTCACTTTATACGCCTCCTGGCGCTGCTCGCTGACGCTGGGGGAGGCGATCTCACCACAGGGCTGCTGGGGGTTGTAGTTTCAGAGGCTCCCGACCGGCGGAGCCAAGCCCGGTCAGCCGGAAGTGCTGGATGGAACGCTGCGGCGGAGCGAAGCCCGGCCACCCCTCGGTCCCTGCAGGCAGACTTCACGCCACAAAGGAGCCTCAGTGAGCAGGAGGTAGGCTCTGGTAACGTCTCACACACAGGGACTGCCACCATATTAAAATGAATAAGTTTCAATAAAAATGACACAATGTAAATTGAATGTTATCATAACAAGTTTCCTTAAATGTCCTCTCTTCTGAGATCGCAGCAACGTGCGACGGGTAAGCTAGTTTACAATAAATGTTCTGAAGACCTCTCTATGTTAATGGCCTTGTTTAGAGTTTGAGTTTGACAGATGGGATACTATGGCAAATTGTGATGAATATCCCATCTACAGTATTACAAGTGCCATAGGCTGTAATGCCCTTGTAATACAGGGGGCGGGGCATTCATTCATTTGTGACAGAGTATTCCATCTGCCAAACAACTCTAAATAAGGCCATAAGTTACAATTCATTTGAAGGATGGAGAGGTCTCTGCAGCCGACTTAAACCTTTGCCCTGTCCATTCGGCTTAAGTTGTTCTGCTCTTTTCTGTGTACTAAGAATGGTTAGAAAATTAAAGGATGTCTCCCGACAGATGTCTTTTTAGATCACATTGTTGTATGTTTACAGTGTAGCACATTTTGTTGTCATTTCTCTTCTAAAATTAAAACCAATTTGTGTTTCTGAGATCCCTTCATGGATATCACTCTGAGCAGTAAAAATGTAAGGCCATAATCAGAACATTTATTGTGCACCTAAGATTAGCTTAAGTTTCAGCAAAATGCCTTTAGCAGTTGCAAATGGCACATCCAGCTTCCTAGCATCAGGGTCGGTGAACATTTATGCCAACAGGTCGAACTTAACAGTAATGGAAAATGTGCCAATATGGTTGAATTTACACAGTAGTGATTTTAGGACCTTTATTTGTAACATGGCTGTTGCAGTGAGAGGGGTAACCATTGGATAGTTAGTGAACATCTTCAAAATCATATCCTGGGAAGGCTTGACCCTTGCTAACATGTTGAACAAGGGCATAATTAGGTTGTTTGAAGAATGCAAGAGAACCTCCAAATTCAAAAAAATAGAAAGAGACTTTTATAGCCAAGTTAGGCACATACTGATGAACTGAGAAATAAAAAAAATATGCTACCTGGGAGCAGCTCAAGATGGAGAAGTTAATTAAATTAGTGAAATGGATATAGCGTGTGACATCAGCCCAATAGCATCCTAATTCAGGTCTGCCTCTGACTGGCATGTAGGGCAGCAACGAGGGATCGCCACTTCTGTATGTGTTAGGCAACTTTCTGTATGGTGCCCCAGGTGTGGTTCATGGTCTTCAATTCTGTTTACACAGTTCACCTCCAGGTGTTCTTTGGTCTGCTTCCCTTCCGTGTGCCCTGTGAGTCTCTGTGGATAGCTGTTCTTGTGACGGAGTCTTGTTCTCTTCTGATGGTGTGTCCTATCCATCTCCATCTTTTTCTTATAATGATCCTGTCCATGCCCTCTTGCATGCATCTGGCGAGCTGTTCCTCATTGGAGATTGT
Source organism: Lissotriton vulgaris (assembly GCF_964263255.1). Classification (NCBI taxonomy): domain Eukaryota; kingdom Metazoa; phylum Chordata; class Amphibia; order Caudata; family Salamandridae; genus Lissotriton; species Lissotriton vulgaris. The sequence continues at coordinate 504,267,859 of NC_141700.1, read as the reverse complement.
TTGTGTCTTAAAAATGTGCAAAATTCTCAGGTTTCTGGTGTGGAAGGCTCACAGTGTGGTGATATCGCTTTTCGCCATCCGCCGGCATTCTGATCTATACAAGATTGCGGACAAAACACAGACCTGGTAAAGCCTCAGCTTGGTGTTGGTGCTGTCCTGAGATGACTTTAACATATTTTTCAACACCCTGAAGGCATACCTGGCCTTGTTCAGTCTGCTCGTCATGTTACTATCTGCCCCACCATCATGCCTTATAGTACTGTCTAGGTGAAATCTTCAGTCATGGCTAAGTCCTCTCCATCCACTTTTGTTTGTGAAGGGTTTGGGATGTCAAGTGGCATAACTTCGGATTTCTTTGTGTTGATCTTCAGACCCAATTTATGTACATGGATGTTGAGGCAACACATCTTTTCCTGTATATGCTGGTGTGTGTGTGAAAGAGCAAGGCTTGGGCATCACAAAGTCAAGATCCTCCAGTGTAAAGAATAATGTTATTAGATGCCTCTGGCTTGGACTTCAGTTGTGCGTCGCATCATCCAGTCGATGACTAGGTTGAAGAGCATCCCTGTCTCACACTGGTCTTGAATATGAAACTACACTCACTACCTTCAACCTTCCAGATCAAATTATCATAAAATCTCTTGATGAGGAAAACAATATGCTGTAGTATGCCATATGCTCTCAGTATTCACTAGAGGCTATCACGATGGATACTGTCAAAGGCGTTCTCAGAATCAATGATGTATGACGTTGATGTATAGTTGTCTTTGCCACTCGGTGCACTGCTTTATGATGTGGGGTACAGTAAGGATCTGATGAACAAACCCTCTGGCCTTACAGAACCCAGCCTGCTCCTTTTCTAACTTGTCCACGGTCTCAGGATTATACTTAGGATTGACAGAAGGGTGATTGCACTCCAGTTATTACAGATAGTTAATGCTCTATTCTTTGGAATCTTAGCAGTAGTGCGTTGGTTCCAGTCATCTGCTACTTACTTTCTCTCCCAAATCGATGTAAGCAGTGGTTGGAGGACCTTGACTGATGTTACAGGGTCTGCTGTGAACATTACTGTATTTAGGTTACCTTGGCCAGGAGCCTTCTCATTCTTGAGAGAACCGATGGCAGCAATGGTGGGGCGTTGTTCACATCCAAGTCTGTCTCTGCTTCTTGGTACGTCTGCTCACTTGTTGCTACTGGTCTCTTCAAGATTTCTTTAAAGTGCTTGGACCAGCGTGCTTCCTGCTCTTTCCCTGTTGTCAATGGCATGTTGAATGTTGCACAAGATTAACCTCTGACTAGCTGCATGATCTTGAAGATCTTTCTCCATTCTTCTCTACTGATTGTCTCCTCTGCTTGGCTGGCAAGATTATCCATGTACTCCCGCTTGTCCGCTCTTTTCATTGTTTTGACTGCTCTGTTTGCTACTATGTAGTGTGGCTTGGATCCCTCTTGCAGCCTCTCAGATTTTGCCTCCATGAGTTTCCTTTTTGCTGCCTTCTTCTCGCCAATAGCTTGCCATGTGTCTTGTCCTATTCATTCTTTCCTCTTCCAAGTCTTGGTCCCCAGGCATTTTTCACTGCTCTTCACATATATTGTTGAGACCTGACACCATTTCTTGTTGACTTCGTCGACTGCTGGCTCATACTAACTTTCTTATGTGGTAGAAGTTGGAAGCTGTTTTTATTTGTAAGAATTGATCTTGGGGTCCAGTAATTTTCCCACATCAAAGAGTTGTCATCCTGATATTTTCCTTTTTTTTTAACAAAACAACTATAAACACATGTTGGTATCTGCATCTTGGCTACATCTATATACATATGAAAAAGGAACTCAAATCCCAAAGTAAATTCGTACATAGCCTCTCAAGCCAGACATTATACTGTCCACAGATTTCCCTAAAGTATCACACATGAACCAATAATACAGTGGTCCAGAAGGTTTAACTAATCAGCGGGGACTTGCCTTTCTCTCCAGTTATTTATAGGCTCCCATATTTGCAATCCTAATGCTCTTCCCTTTCTACCCTTCCTTGAATATATTCCTTTCTCGCGATTATAGACCGAGAGCAGTCTGGCAAACCACTGATGAAAGGTGAGTGGTAAACGATCCAGCCATGCCGAAGCAGTACATATTCTTAACACTGCCATAGCCAAAAATATAAAATAGCCTGAGTGAGCCTGTGTATCTTCACCACTAACCCCAAGTAGAATTCTTGCTGGGGTTAGAGTTGTTTCTACACCCAATGATCTCTTCAAAAACAATTCTATGGCACAATGAAGTGACTGCAAATGGGGACATGTGGCAAAAATATGTACCATATCAGCATTTAGGCTATCGCAGCGCGGGCAATTAACTCCTTCTGTTCCTCCCCACTGTGCAATCCTGGCTGGCGTATGGTATAATGAATAAATCGTTTTGTAGTGTTTAGCCTGAAGGGCCCCTGAGCAGAGTTTTTTCTGGCCTAGCTCTAGTGACCTGCGGAAAGATTCCTGCCCTATCCCTAACTTGTCTACCCATTTGGTCTCGTACTTCTCGAGATCATCTTCTTTACTTTCAATCAACTTGGCATAAAATCTTTTAATCGTACAATCAGTTCCACCTTGAATTATTTCCAGGATTGCATTCTTCGCGAAACCAGCCGGTCCCCCTCTTTTTGTGACTAAAAAACTTCTGACCTGTAAATACTTTAAAAAATTCTTGCTTCAAGGCCATATAATGACCGGATATCAGAGAACTGATGCACTCCCTCAGCCCCCATCAGATCCCCCACCTTTGTTATTCCACATCGTCCCCACTCAACAAACACTGTGTCTGCAAATATTTCCTGCAGGAGTGTGGGGTTCTTAAATAGCCTAGTATATATGTTAACCCTGCCTAACCCAAATTTCTTCAGGAATGCTAACCAAATTTTATGTGCAGCGATTACCGTTTTAAATTTCGTTCTCTTAAAATAGCTAGGGTCAGTGTATTTCAAAAACGCGTTCTCCGCCACCGGACCGAGCACAAGTGAGTATATAGCTAAAGAACCTATTGTGTTCACTGTTTCCACCTCTGCTCCTCCTACTAGCCCTGTTGTGTACTTCAGAGCTGCTGCCCAATAGTATAATTTCAAATCGGGTAATGCCCACCCTCCTCTTTCCCTAGGAAGTGACATATACCTAAACGCCCTTCTGGTCTTGCCATGCGCCCAAACAAATCTATTTATCATTTGTTCTAGTAAGGTAAACCATTTTGCTTAAAATATAAGCGGAATTGCCCTGAAGAGATAGAGGAACTTTGGCAGAAGAATCATTTTAACTATGTTAGTGCACCTGACGACAGACAAATGAAGGTTGTGAAGCCTATCTAAATCCTTCCTAGCTTTATTAATTATTGACCTATAATTGCCTCTAACAGACTATCCAGATCTGCTGAGATCCTTACCCCCAAATAAACTCCAGAGTGTACCACCCTAACATCCGAGCAAGCTGCCTTCTGGTTCTTAATAATCTGTGTCTTAGACTTATTCAGTGCATATCCTGAGACTTTGCCAAACTTTGCAGCTTCAAGCTCCACCTCCGCTATAGCCTCTGCGGGTGCTGGGGTGATGAATGCCACGTCGTCAGCATAAGCCAGAATCTTACAATGACCTCTATGGGTCGCTAACGGGGGAATCCTATCATTCACCTCCATTTTACGAATTAAGGGGTCTATATACATTGCAAAGAGGAGCGGGGAGCACGGACACCCCTGCCTTGTGCCGCGTTTAATCTGTAGGGGCAACGTGTAACCAGCATTCACACGAATTCGAGCTGTGGGGGCTATGTAAAGTGCTTGTATTGCTGTGATAAAATCCTTGCCAAAACCAGATCGTCTCAGCACTAACCAGAGGAATTCCCAGGAGAGTCGATCAAAGGCTTTCTCAGCATCTAATAGCATAACTGCAATCGGGTCTCCTGGCACCTTCTTGGCATCAAACAGAGTAATATAACTTTACGGGTATGGTGCGTCGTACCCCTTCCCGAGAGAAATCTGTGCTGGTTTGTACTAACCAGTGCACCAATTACCCTTGAAAATCAAACTGCCAGTGCTTTTGAAAAGATCTTCGCATCAGAATTCATAAGCGTAATTGGTCGATAGGACCCTGGTTCTGTAGACGGTTTCTCCTTCTTTAAAATAATCACACTATCTGCTCCTGCCCAGGATGCCGGTACATATATCCCTGCCTGTGACTGCTGTATTGTATTGACCAGATCTTCAGAAATTGCCTCCCGAAAAACTTTAAAAAATTCAAGAGGGATCTGATCTGGCCCTGCTGCTTTACCGGAAGGCAAGCTTGACAGAACTGTCATAATCTCTTCTGCCTCCAACGGTGCATCTAGAATTTCCTTGTCTTCATCAGGGAGAGTAGAGACAGGCACATCATGAAGATATGCGGGTCTGGTGGCTCAGTGGACTAATGCGTCTACTGCAGGGGCCTGTGTTCGACCTCATGGTCACAGGTTCAAATCCCGGCGGGTCCACTCAGCCTTTCATCCATTTGGGGTCGATAAAATGAGTACCATTGAGTTGGGTAACAACAAACATCTGTTATTTCAGCGCCAAGATGCCCGTAGTGGTGAACGTGCGCTTTACAAATACGCATGTTATGTTTATGTTTTTGTTATATCTCACATTATTCTTTTGGTTGTGGCTCATCGTACAATGAAAGATAAAATTGCCTAAAGACTTCACGGATCCACTCTGAGTCAGTAAGGAGGCCCCCGGCACTATACGTGATCTCTTTAACTTCCCCTGTAGCTGCTTTGTGCCTGGCGTGAACCGCTAAGGTATGACCCACCCGTTCGCTGAGCTCATAACACTGCTCCCTTCTTGCTAAGAAGGTAGCGGCAGCCTTGCTAGCGATGCTCTCTTCTGCCTCCGCTCTCAGCCTAGCAACCTTATTAAGTACTTGATCGAGTGGACCCCCCGCCGCTACACAATGGGCCAGATCCTCCTCTGCATCAGCCACCGCTTTTATTACTTCTGCCATCCTAATCCTTTCTTGCTTCTGTTTAAACAAACTAAAACTAAGTGTCTCTCCCCTGACCTCTGCCTTGACGGCGTCCCAAGAATTTCCAGAGGCCATGCTCCCTCTGTTGATCTCCCAGTACTGTTTAATCCATTCTCTCATATGCTGAATGTAACAATCATCCTTTAGCAGCCGCCTCTCAAAAGTCCACACCCTTTGCTAGTTAGCTTTTGTAGATGTCTCTAGGGACAAAATCAGAGGGTTATGATCGGAGATGATACGGGGCAGTCTTTCAACTTGTGACTTTGATAATAAAGAGCTCGAAATAAAGAAATAGTCTAATCTTACACAAAGTTTGTGGGGAGCTGAGTAATAGATAAACCCAGGGTCAGTAGTTTTCAGTTTCACCCAAACATCCACCAGTGCATTGTTTTTTGCCATACTTAGAATTGCTCGATTAACTCTCTTCTTCCGACCCTGATATACCCCATGAGCGTCTAAACCCAACCCTCCCGCCCAATTAATAGTGAAGTCTCCTGTAAGAATGACCCGTGGGGCCCATGTGGCTAGTTCTAAATCTAAAAAAGAAAAGACCTCCGGATCGTCCTCCTTTGACCCATACATTGAGCCCAGGGTCACCCAATCCCCATCAATTAAACATTCTATCAGAGCCCATCTGCCCCACTGATGCTCTAACTTCTTCCTCGCTACGACATCTTTAGATCTTGACAGTATAGCCACCCCCCTGGTTTTAACCCCCTGTCTAGAGTGAGCGAGCAGATAAAACCCTAATTGCTCTAAAAGAAATCCCTTAGTTCCCTCAATGTGAGTTTCCTGCAAGCAGACAAAGTCTGCTTGCGTCCTCCTCAGCATGGCGGCTACTCGCTGTCTCTTCAGGTGGTGATTGAAGCCACACACATTAAGTGTAATTATCCGCGTTTTCATTAAAATACATCTATTTTTTGTCCTAAACAATTACCCGGCAAAAGTATGTTCAAGTTCTCTTTAACGACCCTCCTTCCATCTGGACCCACCGTTCCCTTCACTTCGAGTTGCTTACTCCAACCTGTACCAATTTTATATTCAGAATAGTGCGAAAGAGTACCGTGCCCTGTTCCCGCACCCAACCCCACCCCACTCCCCCCGATCCCACCTCCCTCAGAGCCCCCTACAGGCAAATAAGTCAATCCTGACCTATGTGTGACAGCTAGAACACCCCAGGAAGTGAGTTCTCCCCCCCCTCCCTATATATTTTGTCAAATAACCATATATTGTGACAATGCTTTAACTATTACTGCTTCATCGCTGCATTTACAAGCTTGTTTCTGTAGATTATCTCAAAGCAACATCGCTGAGAGTATTCTAGGCCCTTTGCTCCCTTTTTTCTTTCAACTCTACTAGATATGCTTGGACCTTCATTTCTGAGAAAAAAATTCTGATTTGACCATTTGCCAGGACCTTAAGGTGGGATGCTTCACAGCCCAGTTTTTGAAAGGGGGATATCAATTGTCTCAGCCGCCACCTCCTCTCCACTGTGGCATGACAAAAATCTGGGCGGGCAAAGAATGTCGTGCCATTATATGAACGTTTGGCCTCTGGTTTGGCCTTGTCCATAACCTCCTGTCGGAGTAGATAGTTCCCCACATAAACCAGTATGGCCCTAGGTCTATCAGGCTGAGATGCCGCATTCGCCTTCCTCTGTGTCAGAGGGAACCGATGAGCGCGCTGCACTTCGTTGTCCCAGTTCCACGCTGTGGTATCAGGGAGAGCCCCCCTAAGTAAGTTGACGACAAATCCGCGAACATCCTGCCCTTCTATTCCCTCCGCCACTCCTAACAGTCTGATGTTATTCCTTCTCTGGCGGTTCTCGAAATCTTCGAGCTTCCATTGCACATCCTCTGTTATTTTCACATGTGCTTCCTTAAACTCCTGCCATTTGGAGACTTCATCCTCCAGTTTCCCTGTCCTCTCCTCCACCTCCGTAACTCTTCCTACCATATCTGCCTACAGTTTATTCATTTTCCTCAATGATTCCTGTATTTTCTTGTGTGCCTTTTTGACCCAGCGACTTTCTGATCTGGCCTCAGATTGCATTTGATATATAAAAAGTCCATGGTAGGGGCCTGTGAAGGGCTATCAGAATGATTCTGCTGTGCGTTAATACCCCCCCCCCCTCCTCCTGATATAGCTGAGAGGTGGCGGAGTAGTCCCAGTCTAGTTTCTTAGCCACCTCTAAGTATGACGGGCTACCAACCGCTTTAGCTCTGGAGCAGGACCTATCTTTCTCTTGTTTAGATCTTTAAGTGACCGAGGCCCTATGGACTGAAGCGCTCTCTTCAGCAGACTGATCAGAATCCGAATCCGATTCCGAGTCACCAGTGTAGTTTCCACCAGTGGAGCTTGCTGACCCTGAGTCATCATTCAACGAAAAGAAACAGTCGTCGCAGGGTGATCCCGGGGCTGAATTAGAGGGGGCCAATCTCTGTGCTAAATCAGGTGCAGGAGCTAGTACTTTGTTGGTGACGGAATTAGTGGTTACTGGTTACTGCCTGCTTGTGGGTAGCGCTCCGCCTGTGGCTTCTGCATTCCCCACATCCATTGCCGTCACTACAGCTGATTTGGTAACCGGGTCATTAATATGCTCCTTTTCCTCCCCCTCAATACAAGCCAAATGAATGTCCTGAGCTGGGCCCCGCAAGGCCTGTGTTAGCTGCTACCTCTGGTCCTTCATCCAGAGCTATTTGTGGGAGCGAGTGTGAATGTAGCCTCCCTGGCCCCCTACCATCTTCCCCCAGTTCCTGTAAAGGTTGGGCAGTCTGAGCAATCTGCTTCGCGGGGTGACTCCCGAGTTGACTCTCAGATCGGTTCGTCAGCTGACTCGCGGTCCAAGCATCAGGCGGCAGATTCTCGTGTCGAGCAGCGGCCTCAGCCATCTCTTTCTCGATGTCAGCGCGGCTCCTTGGCTTGCTTCCAGCCAGCGACGCGAGCCGCGCAATTCGTGGGGGATCCACGCTGTCTTCGCTCTGCTCATCCTGTCTTGGGGAAGTTCCGGACGGCGATAGGGTGTCTCCAGTGAAGGGTGCCTGCGGGTTTGCCAAAGCTGCGGGAAAGTACTCATACAAGGTAGGCTGCCTCAAATTACTTTCTTTGGGGATAGCGCCTTCATTCTGTCGCGCTTTGGCAGTTTTTTTCCTAACAGTAGCTCCGTTTTCCTTGTCTTTCTCTCCGCTGCCCCCCATCAAGCCCCGGGTTTTTAGCTGTCTGCCTCCGTGTTGTGTTTTTGTGTTGCTGCCCGGCGGTTAGGGGCTGTTGCCGGGTTTACTGCAGCAGGGTCGCTACCTGCTGCTGTCTCTTTTGGTTCTTTCTGCGTCTTCCGCCCTCGCAGCGCCATGCTGAGGGTCAGGAGGCTTGATCCCAAGAAGCCGTTAAGTTTCTTTATCCCAACCGGGAAGAAGAAGGAGAATCGAAAGGGCAGTTGCCTAAGTTCCGAATTGAATAACCAGCTCTGTAAACACCGCAGCCAAGTGGGTATATGCAGCATACTCCAGCGTGCCTCACAGCATATCACAGCATCCAAAGTGATTTCTTAGGTAGAGGGAGTGGATGCAACTACTCCCTACGGCCGGTCAGTGGCCATCTTGCCTCCCATCCTGATATTTTCCATTCTGTTTTTCTGAGCTTCAGTTTCACAAGGGCAGACACTAGATGGTGATCACCGCCAACGTCTTCTTCTCTTCTCACTCTGACATCTTGCAGTGAAACTCTCCCGCTGCCTCTTACCATCAGGCGATCAATCTGTGGTTTGTCTCTTCATTGGGTGAGCACCAATTTAATTTATGAATATCACAGTGCGATAAGAGAGTCCCTACAATGACCAGATCGTTTGTGGCGTAAAAGTCCAATAGTCATTCTCCATTGTTTATTGTTCCACAACCTTCCTTTCCAATGTCTCGGTCATGGTTTGTGTCGCATTTATGACTTTAGCAGTCAAATTCCCCATCACAGTCTTCAGGTCGTGGTTCAGCAGGACCTCAAGGTCAGCCTGCCTCTGTTGGCAGAGTATTTCCTTGACTTGAATGAGTCTGCCTTTTAACCCGGCTATCGTGAGTCGGCTGGGGACTGGATTCCACTCAATTATATGTTTCTCTGTCCCCTTGCTCAGGATGATGGCTAATGTTCTGTGATGTTGGTCATCGTCCCTTGCTTAATACAGGATCTCTCCTGTGGTGGTTTTCATTATGCTGAATCCTGTCCACCAACTTCCGCTGACCCCCAGGATGATTAGGTTGTAGTTCCTCATCTCAGTTGTTACTTGAGCTAGGTTTCCTGTGTCATACATAGTCTGTACGTTCTGTCCTCAAAATTAGCTTAAAATCTCATTGGGAGGGGGATTGTTGAACAAGATATAGAAGATATTCAGCGGAGTTTCATCTGGTAGGATATTTCCACTGTAAAAGCAGAGAGGCACGCTATAAGAAAATATTCAACTGGTATGTATGTCCCTCGCGACTAAAACATTTCCATTTACTAGACCGCTTTACTTGCAAGGATGTAACACCAAAGACGATCTCCATCATATAAGGTGGAACTGCACCGCTGCATTAGGCCATGATCAGAGCGGCCATGAGGTCAGTTCTAGTATATACATTACCTTACAGCTATTCTTTTGTCATTTTAGGTCGGTGTTTCCCACAGTTAGAACACTAGACTAAAGAAGATCCTTTAAAAATATGTTGAATGCTTGAAGCTGGTAAGGACAACATTCACTTCATATTGGGTAAAGAAGGGTACTCCACTCCTTACCTACTGTCACCTGAGTTTTTGGCGCATAACATCAATAGAAAGATTCATAGGGAAGTGAAATGTTGGAAACAAAGCATTTGGGGTAATATGAAAACTCCTTATCGAGCAGTATCACAAGATGTGCCTGCCCCGCCCCCAGACAGTAAGTACCTAACCGGTCTGCCTATTACACATGGTTGAGCACCAGCCCTCTGAGAAAACGCTCAGCTGAGAAGCATGCGAAGACCATTAGGCAATATCTTTTGGAGATTGTTTAACACATACACTGGGATCATAGCAGTTCAAGTTCAAAGGAAGGAGAAGAGAGGGAAGTGTGAGGCAGAGTGGCCAGGGAAGAAGACATGTTACTTAGACAAACGTAGCAATGAGAGACTGTGAGGTCACTTATTGTTGAAATGAATAAAAAATGATGCAATTAGAAAATCATGGCATACTGTTGGGGATAGTTGCATTCTTTCCCTATAATGTTGTGCACAAACATCAACTCACAAAAAAAGTTGTGCGGTGTGTGTAAATAAAATGGGAAAATACCATACCAGGCCAATTATTCATGGAGTGTAAGAGAACATATTTCAAAACAAACATGGTTCTAGTGAAGAATTATACAATAAAGTGCATTGTGTTAACAAACATTTTCAGTACTAATACCCCTGCCGACTATATGCTATATGGCCAATCTGCAAGAGCAAGCATAAGGCAACATGGGTTTTCATGGAAATATGCAATTGTAAATGACATTTATGCTTTCTTGGATTCTTGTGAATCTCTTAAAATCCAGAAATTTACTCAGAAGGAGATTTACAACTTTTAAAACACTATTTTATAATTGGACCCAGAGTCCATGTTAACATTTATGTTATTTCGGTATATAGTGCATACTTCAAAACTTGAACAAACTTGTGCTATAAATAATAAACTTGCTTTTGAAAGGGAGGGGCCCCCATTTCATATTAACAGTGAGTGTGTTTTGTTTCTACAGAGGTGCTTCCTGGAGGATATGACAATTGGATCACTGTTTCTGGGGGGAGGAACAGTGATGAGCTGGTGGATGTGCTCCTCTCAGAGTTAGGCTGGAGGATTCTGAAGGAAAAGGACTTCTTTGAAGGGATGGTAAGAGCCGCTATCCTGTGCCACGGCAGCAGACATCTCTGTCTGCAGTTCTCAGTGCACAAGCAATCCTACATTTCCTTTCCTTCTCTAGCCTCATACTTCTTACCCATTCATGACTTTATGCTCTTCTTTTCTGATCAGTTACCTCTTCCCTACCCTCTGACCCCTTGTTTCTATCTCAGTTTTAGAAATAAGCCTAGAAACATCACAAAATAAAATGTTGGGCGGAGTGTTGACATTTTTCAAACACTCACCCCAGTCACAGATCTGGGTTTAATCCATCATTATTTTGCTCTTCACGTCACCCCAGTTTGGACTGAGCCATATGCAAATCAGTCTTGACCCTGCTCCCCATGGGAAGCTTGAACAGCCTAGTGAGCAAAAGAACAATGAATTAAACCCAGATCTCTTGACTGGGGGGTGAGTGTTTGAAAAGTTTCAGAACTCCGCTCACCATCTTGTTGTGTTTGCTATGTTCGCCTTAAGTGGCCAAGGGTGTGCCCAAATGTGGGTCCCTTGCTCGCTGTGTCCCTGGAATCAAGCTATCCAGGCTTATTAGGGGCGAAACCTCGATAACGGGCCCAGGATGCTTGTTTCCGGTCCAGGGATCAGCTGGCTTGGTAGTTCAGGCTGGACTGTTCCCATGAGGACCAGGGTCAAGACTGATTTGCATATGCCTAGGTCCAAACTGGGGTGGCATAGTGAGCAAAAGATCGATGGACTAAACCCAGATCTCTTGACGGTGGTGAGTGGTTGAAAAGTTTTAGCACTCCGTCCATCATCTTGTGTTGTTTTTGTTATATTTGAACCTTCCACTTTCTGAGCATCTACTTCTCATCCCCTGAACCACATAATTCTCCCACTATCTCTAAACCACCGATTCTGTCCTCTCCTTTAGCCCTCTACATTTCTTCCACCTTTAACTATCTGAATTGTTTCTCCTCTCCTTCTCTGGACCCATGAACTCTTTTATATTGTTTTATTCTCTGACATTCTATCAATTTCTTTATATATCTGCCTATCTTGTTTAGCTCTGAATATCCACTTACCTCCTTTCCATACGTCTGCTATCACTTTCTCTGAAACAGTCTGCAGCTGCCACTGTGTGTATATCTGCCTTTCCAAGTCAGAGACTGTGTTTTCCCAATCAATCAATGTAAACTGAAACCTGCTATTCTTGCTCCCAGTATATTGGTTCTCAGATCATCCTGGCTTTTTCCTTTTGCTGATTATTCTTACTTGTATTCATCAGTTATTTCAGAACGCCAAACCTAGATCATAAATTCTGTAGCTTTTCCACTAGCAAATGAGGGAGTCTGCAACATTGGTCGGGTCAGCTATTCTTGCCCCCCATTTATTTTAGTAACATTCTCTCCCCGTCCCAATGAAATTACCACCTAATACTATACCACAAGTATTGAACGGTCTGAGAAAACGAGTAAGGAGATATGAGAAACGGTCCACCTCCACAACAGTGGACAACAAGTAAAGGAAAACACTACATCCATCTACTTGATATTAGAGAGTTTCATATCCACCCTGCTAATGGGATCAAACCTTTAATATTGGGTGGGGGTGTGAGTAAGTGTCTGTGTCTCCCCCTAGGTGAGACTTTGAATGCTGGAACCCACCTTTTCAGGTCATAACTCAAGAAGGAGAGACTTGCAAGGGGAAAATAGCTTGCTTGGCATTCTGAGATTCATCATCTTCATAAATCTTATTCGGTTATGATTATAACCATAAGGAGAGCATAATAATATGGTATATACATATCAGGAGATTAAAAGAGCATACACACAATATAAATAAGAATCATAAAAAAATTATAAAAACAGCAAGTAAAAGACTCCTTAAGAATAATAGTCCTAATATTACTTATTTTAAAATCTCCCAATGGCAGCAGCAAAATTAATCACGTCTGGAGTGCTTGGATGTTAACACAGGTTTTAGACATATACATTACATAAGACCTGAAGGAACATTAGAGCTAGGTGAACTTGAGTGAAATTCAAGGATTTCAGCAGTGGAATACTAAACAGTCTTCTGGGCACACTAAAATATTTACAAAACATAAAAAATGTAGGGTGTTCTATGGAGACATGTTGTCACAGCTGCAGGGCCCCAAAGTGCCAGGCGTGCTCCATCCACTGGGCGATTCCAGAACATGGTGCAACAGATTAAATCTGAATCTGGCAGAAAGAAATCTATCCTTCTCATTAGTTACAATGGATAAATATGGCTTCCTAGCCTGAGCTGTTTTTAAGAGCATATGCCCCCTCACCATAGGTTTCATCAGCTCTGTCTGATCTCTTTGTAAGAATTTGCAAAAACTGAACCCTCACCCGTTGCAGCTCCAAAGGGCACAGGGATTGGGAGTTGTAAAAATATCCTTCCTGCCTAAGGCTGATAAAAGCGCCCAGGGCCTTATTACGAGATAGCGCCTGAAATACCCTGGGTTATTAAATCGAACGTGAAAACCACATTTGCTCTGCCCTCCTCTAGCTCACCCCAATCCTCCTCACCTCCACTAAGCCCAAAAACATATACCTCTTCAAAATGCACCATCCACTGTTCCTCGGAGATGTGATGGTATATGGCCGGGCCAGTTACATTGACAGAGCAAGGTGTAGGAGAGTAGGATCTGCATCTTATGTTTACCTCCACTTTTTGCTGATGTCTCACTGTTTTCGACTTAGTATGGCTGGGATCCTGCTATCCAGGACCCCAGCCTAGCTGCTTTCTCCTCTAAATTGATTGCGTGTACTTTAGTTACACCAGATTGGATACTGGGGTACCCTTATCAGTCCCTAGTATATGGCACACCATGTACCCAGGGCATAGGTACCCCAGAGGCATCTCAGGGGCTGCAGCATGTATTATGCCACCCCTCGGAGACCATTCAAACTGATACCACAGGTCTGCGACTGCAGCCTGTGTAAGGTGGTGTATGCACCCCTTACTTAGATATAGTTTCCCTATATCTATTCTAATCACTGCACATATAAACCTATAAGTCACCCTTATGGCAGGCCTTATCAATCCTGAAGGTAGGGTGCTGGGTTTTGTGTGAGAGAGCGCCCATGCCTGAGCAGAGCCTCTCAGCAGCCTTGAAAATCTATTCTCCGGGGTTGTCTGTGATGCAGCCAAACTATATATACTTAAGTGCATTATAACCCTTCGGTAAATGCTAACTTTAAAACGGCTGCTCAGAAACTTGTTGTGTTTGGTGTCAAACTCCTTGGAATCATACCTCCACGCCAGTAACTGGTGTGGGAGATATGATTCCTCCTTTGTGGAACCACTAATGTTGGGCACCGATCTACCCAGTACCAGCTTTCTCGACCTGGGCATCACAAAATGGATGCTGCCAGCCACAGACACGAGTCTGCCCTCCTGCTGCTGAGCCAAGCTCGAGCAAGGGAAGGCTTGACAATAGGTTTCCTGTTCCAGGGAGGTGTGACCACTTCCCAGACAGGATTTAGTGTATTGGGGCACGCCTAGAGTGTTTGAAGCTCTGCACTGGGGGCACATTTGGTGTCCCTGTGCATAGTCCAGTTCAAACCAGCTGCAGGACCCATTGGCTCCTGCTCTGGCACGAAACTGGACAAATGACATGGGTGTAACCACCCCTCTGTCCTGTCCCTCCCCTAGGAGGGTCCCCAGAGTTTGTCCAACGCCTTCCTTGGGTATAAAGTAGGAAACCTGACTACAGGACTTTAGATATTACCTGGACTAAACTCTGCAAGCAGAAACCAAGTACTTCGATGATATACACTACGCTGGATGACTGAAGAATCTCAGTTGGAGTAAAGGAGTTACTCCCCTGCAATGCAGGCACCTTTAACGCATCTGACTGGTTTGCCTCTCCTGAGGACTCCGAAGATTTATGCAACACAGGAGGTGGGTTCCTGAGCATCCCTGAGGTTTATCTGACCTCTCAGCAATTGTGAGACCAGTATCCCTCATGGGGACCGTGCAACCCGAACCCCTGTGCACTGTGTACTTTTGCAGCAGCATATGCTTTTTGGCGATCCCTGAGGCTGTGCTTTGGGCTACGTGTAGTCCGGACCCCGAGCAGTAATTGCACTGAGGATTTCCGGCCTACACTCCACGAGTGATCCGTAGGCCGGTATTTCGTGATGCAGCTTGAGGTCCCTTCGCAATCCCTGGTCCTTTGGCGTGTGTGTCCCTGTGAAGGTAAATGTGTCTTCTGTTGGGTTTTCCTGGTTGCTCCAGACGTTCCCTGACTCCCCATAGCTTGGAGAGTCTCCAGGACATTGTTGATCCACACCGGGCCTTCTTTCCTCTGTCCACGTGGGTTGCATTTGCCAAGGCTTGTTGGTGTTCAATCCGGACACTAACCCTCAGCACTCGACATCCTTCGTGGGACATCTCACCTCCAGAGTTTGCTCTTCATCTGCGTCTCCTGGTCTGCGTGGCTGCAGTCAAGCACCCTGTCATCTCACCTGAAGCACCCATTATCGGTGGGCATTCGTCTACCGAGCCCCTGGTCACCCTGAAGTGACCCAGACTCTGTCCCCTCTGCTTTCAGGTTCTTCTCTCCTCGAATCCAGGCTTGGATTCCACCGGACACTTCATCTTTCTGGCAGCAGCATTTCTTTGAATCACGCCATTGAAAACAACGAAGGTTTTTGACACCACTTAACCCCTATGCAACCAGCTCCTCTGGGATAGGTAACGAAGGTATCTCAGTACTCTCAAGGGTGCTTGCCTTAGAACCTTCTATGTTCCAAAGGGTTTGCTTGAAGTCCTCTCCGAAGTGTCTTTAAACACGAAAATTCTAACCGCGACTTTCTCATACAGTTGTACGGAACTTGCGTCTGTGTTCACACACTGCAGCCGTACTCCGTGGGTCCCCTGTGTCACTACTTTGGGCGGTTCCTTATGGTCCCAGCGATTGTACATGCTCTAGGTACTGTGTCTAGTTAAGTCGTGGTTGTTATACCATTTTTTTAGTATGGTTCGGTCTCACCCTGGAGCCAGCTATGTATTGTGCTATTAACTGTCGTTCTATTGGTTAATAATTATGTGCCTTGTGCTCTAATCTCTTATAGAGGTTAGTAGAGAGTGTTTAGTAATAAATACATATATTTTATATATCTCTAGTGTGGTTCTCCTTTCATTTGGTTATTCTGGAGGTTATAGACTGGTAAAACAAGCTTCTTTACATTCCTCCAAGACTTAGCCTGAAGGCTGTTCTCCATAGCGACCACTAGGAAAGCTTCCATAAAGGTTATCTTTGACCTAATCATCAGCAAAGGTCGTTTGGACTGGTACAGGGTGCCCACTTAAATTAGTGGACAGCATATACCAGGCCAACTTCTCACACAAGGCTTTTTTATCACCTGGCAAAACAAAGAGCTATCTTCTATTTTACAGGCTTGAGCTCATTCATTCCAGGCACTCTTGCGTAAGATAGGTTTACAATTTGCAAGTGCCTTCTTGGATCCCCTCTGGCTGGAGGCAACATAACCTCTATCTCTAGGTGCCTGCTTTAAAGCACCCTTCAATTAGAGGAGGGCCTTAGAGCAGTTACGGTCAAACCGTTTTGGTTCCTGTGACCTAGTATTTGTCACAGGAATCTTTAGTAGTCCTGACACCTTCTTTGCTATACCAGCAAAAGCTGACAAAATAGCCTCACTAATGGGGCATAAATCCGGATAAGTGGCATTCTCTTGCCAGCACCCTGAAAAAAGAGATGCTTTAGACTGCGTAGGGTTCATCTGGGATAATCTAAGCCTCCTACCTTGGTCAGAGAGAGAGTACATGCCTTATGCCTCTGCCAAAGTACTAACACCACCATTTAACCCAGCAATGGCTAAGGAAAGGGGGTTGTGATCACCGAAAAAGCTGTAAACTATATTAAAATTAGCAATAAGCAAAAACTAAGGAGCTGACGCAAAAATAAAATCTTTTATAGAAGCACAGCCAAACCCTCTAAATGTTGGCAAAATACTTGGATTGGCGGACTTCACTAGATTTTCGATAGCAAAAGCAAGGTTATGGGCACTTAAAATTTTATTTAACACTGAGCCCTCCCTCGTGTGAGCCATGTGAAGCCCTTCTACCAGCATACATTAGGGCTTGCTATTAGTTAAATTTAAGGGACAATCACAAAAAAGTTCAGTTAAAATCACCCACTAATACAACCTTTTCTATCCTCCAGAATTTCAGTGGCGGATCTTAAACTGGAGAGGTTAGGTGCCTCCTCCCACAAAGTGTTTGCATTAAAATAATGAATTAATGCCAGAGATATGGAGCCAAGAAAAGATAACTTCAGAACTTGCAACAAATGTGAGTCCCATGCAAAATCCTTGAAATTCCTGCATAATTCCACTGAGACAAAAACGATCAATCACTTTTTGGCCCTGCCTGCCGCTGAAGTCACCACGCGGGAAAAATAGGTTTCATATCCCTCTAGAAAAAAGGAGTTTTTTCTCTTCCCAAGTTTCTTGTAGACAAATAACCTGATATGTCTGGACAAACTGCACACAATTACAATAATTAAACTTAGTGGACAAACCCACAATGTTTTAAGATAGCAGCATCAAGTCATGGGAATATCCAAATGGTAAGTTGTACATTTAGTGGCGGTGAGGGATTAATCGGGAGGGGCGAGGAGGGGGTAAGTCAATCACAAATATCAGAATACCCAGGGGAGCAAATCTGTTCTACACAAAGCAGGGGACTCCAAGGTGGCAGGTATAGCTCTACCCCAAGAGACAGGCTATTTCTGATTATAGAAAAAAACAAGTGGGAGGATCTGGATGTTGGATGGTCTAGATTATCTGAGTGTGCCTCGGGTGGACAAAACACGCGCAGTAGTGCTAGCTTTAAAGTTTACCACAACACAGACCCCAGTCCACCTCCTAACATCAGGGCCCAACTAGTTTATTCTTAGCAACATGTTGATGGAACCATCAATCTCCATGCCTAAGTTAGAATACAAGTTAAACCAGTGAACCATTTTATTTTTCAGCTCCTCATAGGATTCAGACGTAGGCTTGGTCAGAGGGGGAGAATTCCTTAAGCCTACTACATACAGGGTTGCTTCAGGAGGCAAATTAATCACTGTCCGTGTCTTAGGGAATGGAGGGTTAGCCACAAACGAAAATCAAGACCCTGCGATGGGAGCTGGGGGGTCTAAAGAGGTAGAAGGGACATCAGATGACACCCTAACAGGCTGAGGAGCTTGTGAAGAGGAAACTAGCTCACTAAAGGGCTCTAATTGTCTATGTGGCTGGGCTGAACTAATCATATTAGTCGCACCACAAGATGAAGTACTCGGTCCCAGCAATGAATCTGCAAAGTTTTTCAGATGGTCCAAGATTTGTGATAATCTGGCTTCGATCAATGCTACCCTTGACATGAATGGATACATTTTAGCGTTTAAGATAGCATTAAACTTGCCCAAGTGAGCATCAGATAAATGGTCCCGTAGATGATACGAACATAACATTGGCTCTGTCTACACACCCACGTTATCTGGATTGCATCCCTGTTTTGGGTCTACTGCATTTTTCCTGCGCTTGGACCTAGGGCTTACAATTAGACATGAGCCCCGTGATCTGGTGCTTCTGGAAAATGGGGAGTGTGGCCCCACAGGGGACAGGAGGACACTGTTACAATGGGGTAGTCGGCCACTCAGAAGTCCCAGCTGGTTTTTGAACAGCGAAGTCCACCCAATGGCTCGACACACATCGTGCTCTGAACCGGACATTGGTGAAATGTTCAGGGATCTCAAGCAATCCCTCACGGCATTGATAGTAAAATTGGCTCTCTAACAGATAGAATCAACGGTTTAAAGGAGAAGGTAACCAACCATGACGAACGCATTCGACAGATCGAACAACGCACCTCCACAGTGGAAGACAAAAGTTGTGCGACACAAGGGAAACTCCTTAGCATTAAAAAGGTCCAAGAATGAGGATTGTGAGGCCATGTCCCGGCACAACAACCTGAGGATAGTGGGGGGTTCTGTAATCCACCGCAATGGTCTGAGTCGAAGACTATGTGGAAGAAATACTGAGGGCTCTATTTGGGGACTCACTACCTCCCATGTGTATAGTGGAGAGCGCGCCCTTTTACCACGACTTTACCTTGACAGTACAGGCAGCTAGTAGAAAATTAATGCCGGTCAAACGCTCACTACAAAAACTGGATGTCAAATTCTCCCTTCTCTACCCTTCAAAGCTGTGCATATTCCATGTTGGAAATATCCTCGTCCTTCACGTACCCGAAGGCCACAGGTTGATTCGTATGTGACCTCCACTCGGCCAAGCGGACACCACGATTGGAAGTGGACCCAGAGGACAGTGGCCGTATCATTGACAATAACTGAACAAGATATGTGATGTAGCTTAATAAATGGCAGCTTTGGCCGGCCTCCACATGGTGGCAATGGCCAATCCACAGGGATTTATTACGCTCTTTTTTAATGTTTCTGTTATTTAATTATGTGTTGATGTTTGCTCTATTTGCAGTAGGGCGTATCTGCTCAACTATGTACACATTGTCCAGCCACCCAGCTGCCTCCAGCTGGGACAAGCCAGGCACCTAGTGGCTCCCCCTTAGTCAGTGCTTAATTTGTGCAGGTGCTGTCCGGGGCTTAGCACCGGCACTTAATTGACAGGGCCGGGTCTACACTGCAATGCTGCATTGTATTAATTCTGATTGCTTTTTCTGCACAGTGTTTGCTTTTGTCATGGAACTTAACAGACACACACACACAGTCAACTGCTGACTACTACAGCACTGTATGATTGGGAAGCCAGCCCTGAGCCTTCTGTCATCATGGTCACGAGGCATGACTCGGGGGAAACTGTCTGTGTGAGTGAGTGTGTTGTTCTTATCTTCTTGTGTTTCGTCGATGCCGGCTCAGGAAATTAAAAAACACGTCTGAGAGTGGTGGGTGCTGCTGCGGTGCTGGGAAGGCACCACCCGCCACCGCCACGGCCAGGTCAGGTCAGACGTCCGTAGTCCTAAATCCGTACACAAGCAGGTGGTGACAGTGGATGCCTGCAAAATGCTGCGCAGTGCGCTGCCGGTAGTACCGTACCTGGCTGGATGGGACTGGAGAGATAGTTAAAGTCCACAACACAGAGTCCATCGTCTGAGTGTCACAGTGTCACTCAGTCCGTGACCGACGACAACCATCCAGTGCCGTGTGTGTGTCCCAGTGCTATGTTGCTGACTGCTGTGCTTCTCGTCCGCAAAAGGAGCATCGCTGGTGCGGAGTCACTCGGTCCGGTGACGGTCCCCTCCCACTGACTCCCAGTCCCACGCACACACGCACTGACTGCACGGCGGCCACAGCAGCACAGACTCACTCACACTCAGTCAGTCAGCACCAGTAGGTAGTTAGTAGCTACTTGTAGACTCCGTCGTCGGCCTCGGCTTGGCCACAGTCGCATCTGGGAGCAGTCTGCCTGGCTGGCCTGCACTCGGCCCACCCAGTGGAGAAAAAATAAATGGAGAATGAGATTCATCATGAATCAACTCAAATTCTGTAGCCAGTGTGAATGTCTCACTCATTGATGATCTCTCCAGTACTGTTGATGTCTGATACTGTGTTAATGGCAATGGCATCATGGCGTCATGAAGTCCGTCCTTAGCAGCACTACAGTGTTCTCAACTTCTCGGCCCGGTGGGCGGGTCGGACTCGGAACACTGAATTGGGCTGGGTTTCACTTTTAGTTCTGGGTGGGGATGGCCGGGGTTGGGGCTGTGCGGCAGGAGGCAGGCAACATGCGCAGATTTCATTGCGCATTGCCACGCCCAAGCATACCCGCATGGCCGCATCCCACCAACACTCGTGGTTTAAATCAAAGCCACGGGCCACGGCCTTCAAGTACTGTGTGTGTAGCGGTAGCCAGACTGTACCGCCCAGCAGTCAACACACAGCACCGTCCGTCCGTGACCCAGGTGAGGCACGCACCGCAGCCCGCAGGTAAGTTGGCATGGCACCTGGTAGGCCTTGCAGTTGCCGCCCGCCAATCTGTTAATAAAAACAAGCTACTACTGCGCAGTGCAGCAGCTTAAAAGGCAGGACTGTGGACACAGTCTCAGACTGACTGCCAGTGCCCTGCAATCAGACGTGTGTCCCGGCGGGACACTACTTTACCGTATTTAATTAGTACCGGCGTTAGCTTAGTAGTGTATATAAGTACTGCATGTAATCGCAGTGAACTGTGAGTCGCAAAATCGCCACATGCAGCCGCGGCCTGCCCCGCAACGGTCATAAAATCACGATGAAGCCATGCTGCCGAGAAGGTAGATTCATGATGCTGAATGAATCTCATGCATCCGAGACTACTCGGTTCTAACTTCTAGTTTTTTTCCTCAATTTGAATTTCATGGTGGGATGATGATTGGGATGGGAATGATCTATCTTCTATGTTGATGGCGTGTTGCCAGCCCGGTGGGCGGGGAGGGAGGGAGTGCCGGGAGAATGATTTGGGATTTGGTAACTGGTTTTGACTTTTGGTTCTGCGGGGGTTGGCGGTTGGGGTTGTGCCTGCGCAGTTTCATTTGTTTAGATAGATCGTAGATTGCGCGCATTTGATTTGCCACGCCCCTGCATACCGGCCGCACACCGAGTCATCAGTCAAGTGATCCATCACTGCTCTTGCTGGGTCCGGGCGGTCGGCCATTGATCCAACAACAACTCTGACTTCACCACCATAGCAGTAGCGCTACCCGATGTTGGTCACTGGTTGTGGTTGCTGGCAGCAGCTACTTAGTAAACTGTGTCTGTGTATTGTACAGTAGCCAGCCCAGTGTGCGATACTACAGGCGGCCGTGGCGGCCGCGGTAACAACAGCACCATTGATGCATTGCACACACGAGCGTTTGTGCACTCAAGGGGTGTTTGCAGGCTGAGTGCAGGGTGGGGGGCCATCATGGAAGTGTGGTTTCAGTTTGTCTTCCTGAGCTGTAGTGTCACCGGTTTCCTTGTCTCTACTCTAGCACACGGGTGAGGATTAAGAAGCGTATACATTAATTATTGGTGAGCCATAGCTGCCAAGGTTCCATGTGTGACATTTTCGTAATTTCAGTGTAATTATGAGTGACATTCAACAACTATGAGTGACACTTTCTCGCAAGCACAATCGAGCGTAGAAGACGATCGGAACATATATGGAAGGGCACTTATCTAGTATCCTTGTGAGCTGATTGTACAGTAAAATAATTGTGTAAATGTGCAGTATATTTTAAGTGTTTGATCTGGAGGGGCACAAACTGAGGATTGAAAACGTACCACAGTTGTTGTGGGGTTGGGTTTGCTAATAAGAATACATTTAAAACCAAAGTAATCCCTTTTAGCAACATTAGGTTCTGTGATATGCATGAAGCACGTTCTTCGGAGCAGGCACATTAACCCTTTACTCTGGTGAGTCAACTTGCACTGGGCAAACCTCTGATCTCTCCCAGGAGGAACATTAAACCCCACGTCCTCTTTGAATTAATGGAGTTAGTGCTGGGAAAATAACTTATGCTGCTTGGCCTGTATACTGCAGCCTGTGGGGTCACTCTCACTGCAGACAGCTGCTTAGAATGTGGACAGGGCTGTGATGTGCTAGAGAGAGTCGCCAGTCCGAAGAGAGCAGGCCAGCACAGTGACCTAGATGATTCTGACGCTCCTCTATGAGGAAGACTCCCTTGCTGAAATTCATCTGTCTTTTCGCAGTGCCAGTTGAGGATGGGGGCGGAGCTAATAGAGGGGGTGGGTGGAGCCTACTGAGGAAGTGGGTGGGGCCAGAGAAAAGTAGGTGTGGCCTCCGACAAAGATTTGAGCACCTGCACTTCAAATTTTACAAATTAAGCACTGCCCTTAGTGATGATTCCTACTTTCCATTTGGTTAAATGCCATAGACGGTGATGTTGGGGATGGGCGGGGGGGTATAGGAGACTGGCTTAGTATATGGTGCACAATTATTTCAGTAAAGCACCTGGCACTATTCCAGACAACCCTTATGGTGATTTTAGTGGCTTAGACAACCTTAAAAAGCTCTCTAAGTGGTAGCTGTGGAGAGCAACCTTCATGTTTAGTCCAGAAGGAGTGTAAAGCAGCTTGTTTTACCAGTACTAATCATATAGTGTAGGTTAAATGAAAAATAACCATACAGTGTAGTTTATAAATTATGTATTAATTATAAACACTCACTAACACATTGCATTATCTCCGGAGATATAATCACAATATACACAATACTTTAATTGTAGAACAGGTAAGAAGCACAAATACACAGTGGTCTCCAGAGGGAAACCAAACTTAGGGGCCCATTAGGGTCGCGGACGGACTTGCGTCCGTCCGCGACCCCTGAGTAGGAGGGATCCCCCGCATGGCCTGCGGAGTTCCCTCCTGTGAAATTAGGATGTGACCGCCACCCTGGCGGTTACATCCTCTATTTTTACCATTGCGGCGGGTGCGGCTTCATGCTGCACCCGCCGCAATGGTAAAAATGCATACATTGCATTTGTATGCAGAAAGCGGCAGGCACAGTGCGGTGCCTGCTGATTTCTGCATACAAATACAGGGGGGTACCATAGGTACCCCCCATGTGCACCCCCCACCACCCCGCCCCACCCCCCTTCACCCAGGGGGCCCGCAACGGGCCCCTGCAGTGAAGTTCCACATGCTTTTCTACGGCGGAAAACCCGCCGTGGAAAAGCATTTTTTTAAACACATCCTAATATGGCTGGCGGTGTCTGAGAGACACCACCACCATATTAGAGCTTTTCCGCCGCGGTTGTAAGCCAACCGCGGCGGAAAAGCAGCGGACTGAAACCAGGACCCACCAGCCATCCTCATGTGGCGGTGGGTCTTTGGTGGGTCCGTAGCGGATTTTCTGCATCCTCCGGGCCAGCGGTGCCTTCCGCCGGCCCAGAGGATGCGGAAAATCCGCAATCCTAATGAGCCCCTATACACTAAGAAAGTTGAATGCGAACCACGACCGAAGTCAGGACTGGACCCAGAGGATTAGAAGAGCTGGGACCCAAGGAACTACCCATGGTAAGTCCCTGCAACCTCACAGAGGGCGTGTGCAGAGTGGAAAGATGACCGCGTGCTCAATACAAGTCAATGGGGAAGTCTTTTTGCTGTTGTCAAGAAGAAGCACCCTTCCCAGAGGACCCTGATGAAACCCCTTGTAAGATGGAAGGTTGGAGATTCACCCCATCTGTGGCTACTCCAGGAACCAGGATATCTACACCAGGGAAGGCTGGTGCATAGGTGCGAAGTGAAGTCGGAAACCGCTGTGGACCGCAATAGAGGACTTCAGTGAAGATGCCACTCGCGAAGAAGGGGAAAGAGTCCGGTGGAATCCAAGGGTGGGTTCTTGAAAAGAAGTACCTGCAAGCAGAGGGGACAGAGTCTATGCCACTCGGGATTTACCTGAAGGCAAGGAAGACCAATGACCACCAATGAACAAAGATGCAGGAGAGTTGGCGGTCACCTTCTCGCTGCAGCTGTGAAGATCACGTGATGCTCTGGAAGACCAGTAGCCGTTCATGAGTGTCCCACGTCAGAAGTCAAGAGCCAGGGTGTCAGTATCTGGCGGGAGCACCAACAAGCCTAGGCAGCAGCAACAGATGAGGAAAGTGAAAAAGGTGCAGTGTCAGAACCAGAAAGGTCCAAGGGACTTACCAAACACAGGAGAGTCAGAGCAGGCCCTGAGCACGCAGGGGTGCACACTGGAGCCAAAGAAAATCCTCAAAAGGACCCACCGGCAGAAGGAACAGAAGTCACCAGAGGACCTCGAGCAGCTCACAAATTATGCAGGCCCCTAGTGCAGAGGATGCAGTGAGGATGAAGATCTTGGTTGCAGCAGATGTTGGAGCCTGGAGTTTAATGGAGCCCGAAGATCTCTGGAGAAGAGAGACAACAAGCCTTGGCAATGGCAAGTTGACACAATGCACAGGGATGCTGTTACAGCGGTTCGGACAAGGGATACTGGCCTCAAACTCGTGAGAAGATAGTGCAAGCCACCATCTGTGTTGCTAGGCCTCTCAGAGTCCATGGGACAACAGGATCAACAGACCAGTCAGCTTAGTTGCGGTGCCTGCAGATGCAGGGGAGTGACTGCTTCACTCCAAGGTAGATTCCTTTGGGTGTCTTGGATGCCCACAGGCCTGAAGAAGAACCTGTATGGAGCACAAGCACAGATGATGCAGAAATCTGGCAGGATGACGAGACCAGGATCAGCAGGAGTCTTCCAGATGCAGTCTCGGTTCCCAAAGTGAAGTCCAAAGTGCGCAGGCGATTGAAGATGAAGTGGTTTTGGATCTGAATCTTGTCCCACGATGAATCTGATGAGCCACCCACAGGTAAGGCCTTAAGTACCATAGGGAAAGGGTTGGGACGATGTAGGGGTCCCTTCTAGCGGAGGGGTTGGACAGAGGGGAGGATACTCCCATGTAATTTGTCCAGTTTTGTGCCAGAGCGGGAGCCAACTGCTCCCTGAACTGGTTCCAACTGGAGTATGACAGGAGGGCACCAAATGTGCCTTTCAAAGCACTCTGGTGGAACTGGCAAGTGCCCCCACCCCAGCCCAATACACTAAGTCCTGTCTGGGAGATGGTTACACCTCCCTGTGACAGGAAACCTATTGTTCTACCTTCCCCTGCTTGAGCCTGGCTCAGCAGCAGGAGGGCAGAATCGTGCCAATGGTCGTCAGCAGCACTAGCTTGCTGTTAGACCCTGAAAGGCTGGTACCAGGAATACAGGAGAGCCCCCAGTACATGGAATCCTATATCCAACACTGGAATCAGTGTTGGGGTAGGATTTCAACATGTTTGATACAAAACATGACCGGTTTGGGTGCAGCCAATATATAGTTAGGCATCTCGTAATTGACTTATTTTCCACTATATATATAAAATGGCTGACCGCACCTACAAAGCCAGGAGAATCGACTCCTAGGTTTGCAGGTGGTGTCCTGCTCATTCATGCAGGGCACCCTGACACTTCTAACCAACCACCCTGCCTTCAGGATTCAAAGACCTACCTGAGGGGTGACTTATAGGTTTTAAGTGCAGTTACCCCAGATATAAGGAAACCTATATCTGTAGAGCGGTGCAAGCACCAGCTCACCAAGGCTGCAATGGCAGGCCTGTAGTCACAGTTTGAGTGGTCTCTTATGTGTGGCATAATATATGCTGCAGCCCATGGGAGAACCCTGGTGCACCTATGACCTGGGTACCTTAATACCACAGACTAGGGGCTAAGAAGGGTCCCCCATTTGCAATTAGGAAGGTACATAAGTACGTACCATAGGCAAATTTAGGGAGAGAGCACAGTGACTGGGGTCCTGATTAGCAGGATCTCAGTCAGACTAGAATGAAAAGCAGAATGACAACTGCAAAAATTGGAGGTGACCATGAAAGCAGATACTACCTTCCTACAGGGGGCTATTATTCAGCCTATTTGGAGGGCTGTAGTCGGTGTGGGATGGGCCTTTTTTGGGGTGTTTTGGATGTTGCATTATGCTATTGATGTCCCTTTTTCTCTTCCACTCCCCCCCCCCCCCTCCATCCTGCTGGCCTCCTCTCCATTTGTTGCCCCTCAGGGGGGGCGTCGAGTATGGGGAAGTGTCTAATGCTGACTTGCTGAATGAATGGATGCATGAAGAAACGAGATGACCTGACTACATTTTATCACATGGAATGTCAGGGGACTGAATGATCGGCGTAAAGTGAGATTGGCTGCTGCACACCTGGCTTGCCATGGGGCAGACATTTGCTTTATACAGGTACTGTCCTTAACAGGACCTGGGTGGATTGGCAAAAAGTTTGTGACAGGCTTCTCGAATTTTGCACGGGTGGCCATACTAATTAGAAAGGGACTACCTTGGCGAATGTGCATTGCTCTACGTGACACACAGGGGAGGAATGTGATACTGGTGGGCTCGCTGGGGGGCTGGGGTGGACACCCAATCAGGCTGATATCAATATATCGCCCTAATGCAAACAACACAGATTTATTTGCAGAGATCTGGAAGCTTGTTGACACGCTTGGACTGGGCGCAATCCGGAGGTGGGGGGGGGTGAGGGGGGAATGAAGGGGTACTACAATATAGTGCCAGATGCTCAAAAAGGCAGGATTTAGTTGACTTCTGGTAGAGTCAGAATGCTAACAGTGAGGAGGGAACTTGTGTGTCCCTGGCCTGGTCGAGCATTACCATTGGCTGACCTCTTTCGATGCAATGACTTGGGTCACTGCTGTGGCACACTTGCCCAAGACCCTCTCTGATCACTCTCCGGTGCTTGTCGAACTAAACATGCCCGAGTACCTGAGCAGGGCATTCAGCTGGTGGCTCCGAACGGAGCTTTGTGAGACCAGGTGTTTTGGATACCATTTGGAAACCATTAGAGCTGCAATTATAGAATATTTTGCACCCAATGAGGGTACGGATGAATCCCCTTCGACTTTATGGGAAGCTGTCAGACAGTTCTACGCGAGGAATGCATCGCTAAGCAGGCCGGGGTTCTGCGATCGCTGCGAGGCAGATCTCAAGCGAATCGGAGAGGAGATACAAGCATTAGAACGGGACTTCTTTACCACTAAAAATGAAATGAGGAGATACTGAGCTGTATCAGAGATAAAATTGGCGACTTTGGGGAGGCAGCCCTATGTGAATCTCACTACCTTGGCAGGGAGACTATTGCTAGGAGATATGGAGAGGGAGATCATGCGGTTAAGACACTGGCAGGCCTCCTCAGGAAGCCTGGGCAAGTGATTATATCTCAGAACTATGCACTTCCGAAAATTTGTTAGGCGGCCGTCCAGTAACAAAAAGGTATCCTTTTACTCCTCATGATATTAGCAACCAGGAGGCATCTCCCCCTGAGCTCGAGGAATTCTTTGACTCCATACAGCTGCTGTGGCTTGAAAACAGGCTCCGATCCTACCTAGAAGCGCCATTTACGGAGGAGGAGGTTGCCAGAATCATTTGTGGCTTGCCAGGAGATAAGACTCCAGGCCTAGACGGCTTATTGGCAGCATTTTACAAAGAATATGCGTCATTATTAGCCTTGCACCTCATAAATATGTACTAGGAATCACTGGACAGAGGAAAGCTTCCTCGTTCACTTCAAGAAGCGCTCATCATTACGTTCCTGAAACCGGATAAAGAGCCCCAGAGGTTTGACTCTTATAGGCCGCTGTCCATGATTAATCTTGACAACAAAATCCTTTCAAAGCTCATAGCATAGAGGCTTCTCCCCCTGTTGCCTCTTATGATGCGACCGGATCAGTGCGGGTTTTGTACCCGGCAGGGCCACAGCGCATAACCTGTATAACCATTCTTCACCACAATGCTAGAAGTGGACCAGTCGCTGTGGGAGCTGTGATTGTTTTAGAAGCCACCAAAGCATTTGATTCTCTTGAAGGGCCATACCTCTTCATGCCTCTAACCTGCAGAGGTCTGAGCACCAAATTCATTAAACTGATCGCCCTCCTATACTCGAACCCAACCGCAAGGATCAGGGTAAATGGAGTGATATCCCCTCCATTCTCAGTTTCCCAAGACACATGGTTGGGGTGCCCACTTTCTCCCTTGATTTTTGCTATAGCAATAGAGCCCCTTGCAGACCGCATACAGCAGCACCATGCACACCGAGGCTTGCCTTTCTCCCCTAGGGTGATACTCCTCTCCCTATTCGCAGACGATGTCACATTATATGTTAAACGCCCAGCAGAAAATCTAGATCCCCTGATCAGAGAGTTGTAGGTTTGGGGGTTATCGGGAGTACTTACCAACTGGAAAAAGCTGGGAATTTTCCCGCTAACTGAGGTTACGGAGAAATTCCAATATGAGTTCCCGCTCTGTTGGGCGGAGAGCCCAGTGAAATAGCTAAGCTATAACGTTGAGGAACTATGACGCTCCAATTATGGCCAACTGATGGATTGGCTGGAAAAACACCTGAAGAGCTGGACGGGATTGTCTTTATCACTGACAGGTCGGCTGGCTATAGCAACATTTTTATTTTTGCCCAAATTCCTCTATTTATTTATTAATCTTCCCCTTCCACTCAACAACAGCTTTAGGCGGAAACTGCAGTCAAACATGATCTCTCTGGTATGGGCTGGGAAACAACCCAGGGTCTCTTGGGAAATCCTAACATTAACAAAAAATAAATACTTTAAGGGGGGGCGTCTAAGGCTAATTTTAAAGACCAGCGTGAATACACAGCCCTATGAAAATCAGTGTACAACAACAAAGATATTCCCGGGTCTAAACAAACATTATCCAAACCATCATAAAACATTCAACAAGCCACTCTGAATATAGAGAGAAATCTTATCTCTTCCTTGGATACCCATCAGTCACCAAACTTAGTGATCTTTATCTTCATCAGGGTCTCCTTATCCACAATACTCAGGGCTTAACAGGGGCTACAAACTTATTCACAGCCTGCAAAACGCCCGAGTAAGTGATCCCTACTGAGAAAATGGAATCTTACCAGATGTAAACAGATGGTGATCAAATGGGATTTTTTGGTGCAGTGCAAAGGTGAACAAAGTGAAAAAAAATTAAAATTGATCTATGAGAAACCTAACTTTATTGATGTAACTCATAGTTCAAACTAAAAACAGTGCAAAGATAGTGTTAACAAATAACTATCTAGAATCTTAACATGGTCAACATGTTTCAGCATCTAAGGTTAACTGACTCTAACCGGGCTTTCTTCAGGACCTACTACTGAATAGCTACTGCAAAGGAAAACATTTTTATATACCAAGAAACCTATATAATATAATGGATCTGAATTATACCACCATAGTCACCCGGTTCGCGGTGTGAACAGAAATCCTTCCTCATACAACATCCTTTGACAGACGGTGTCTTTTTGTTCAAAGAAAGCTGCCTCATCTTACCTGGCAATGGCTCAGGAAAAACAGGAGGCACCGCTCTAACCGTCGGTACCTCGTTACCGGCAACCGACGGCTCGGTACATTGTTATACCCTCAAGAATGACCAACCAACCGCGGTCGGCGCATGGACGCTGCAAATCAGCCTTCCAATGAGCGCGGAAAGAGCTCAATTGCGGCACCGTATGCGCTGTCATCGCCCCAGCGAGCCATCTAACAGATGGCGGCCTGCACCCAGTTCATGCAAATATTGCACCACTAATTACCTGGGCAGCTCCTGCTCTATGTTGTCCCACACCATCCGCAACCTGCCTATAACCGCTGCATTTAGTAAAATTGCCCCGTGGCAGGCCTGAGTCGGCTGCCAACGTCTCAAAAGGTAACAGCTGCCCCTCACTATAAAGATCCCCAAACGTCAAAATTCCTGCCTCCTCCCATTGCACTAGCTCCGCTCCCGTTACAGCACCGTGTCTCCTGGCTTTGCCCACCACAGGTAGGGACCGTGCATACAAGACCACGTTACGCCTAACTTGCAGACTACGGCGGTAGCAGTAATATACTACTTCCAGCATCAGCTGGGCCAGCAGCTTCCCTCTCCTGTTGGCGTGGAACAACTCGGCCTCTTGTGTCAGGTTAGTAACCAAGTTTCCACGGGAGCGAAGAAGGATCCCTACACCTCCAGGACACAGGAGCAAGAATGCGAATAGATACACACTCCTGTCTACTGTCTCCTAAAAGTATGAGGGAATTACCCTAGGAGTGTCCACCACTCTCCTCATACGAGGGGGTATGCAGGGTACAGCAAGAGTCGTAGGTGGATGTCCAGGCTAGAAAACAAAATAAGCAATACACATAATATATCCTTATTTCACTAACCTGCAGGCAGGAGACATTGACATGCGTGATTCTGCAGGTGTGCTTACCCCAACTGTAGATTAGGCGGGCTTTATCGAGTTCAAAAAGGTAGGCTGAATAATCTGTATCGGGGTAGGAGGAGTAGAACTCTTGAGGGACATTCACACCAGACAAACGACAACAAAATATGGGGGATGTGAGGAGCACCGGCCGGCTGTTGTGGGCGGAAACAGCGGAGCAGCACACACACACACGAGGAGAGACACCCGGCCCTCAAAGGAGACAAGGGCGGAGCGCTCACTCTCACAGGAGGGATAAGACAACAAAATAACTCGCCAGGTATTTTCAATCATACAACAGTAGCAAGGAAAAAGAACCGAGCGAACTAACGCCCGCTAAATGCATGAGGAAAGTAAGGGCAGACGCGAAAACTCTCTTGCGTAAGAAAGCAAGAAACGCCGAAGCTCGGCAAAGATACGCTCACACAGTAAACGACCATCCAGCTGAGGCAGGGTCAGGGAATGAAGGCAACAAAAGCGGGAAAGGGTCCACGGAGTCTCGGTGAACACCAAAGAACGCCACGGAGACCTCGAGTCAGGAACCAGGAAGTGAAGAGGGGGCGTGGTACCGGAACAGTAAGCCAAGCAAAGGCTACGTTCTGCCGTGCCTCTTTTCTCAGTTAAGGGAGCGTCTAAAAATTAACTAGCTATTTGGTGTTAGGGACCTGGGAAAAAGACCACAGCTCAGTAATCTCGCATGTCAAGGTGATTAATTCCTAACAGTACCCCTCCTCAAAGGCCTCTTCAGAGGACCAGGCTTAGCAGGATGAAGTCTGTGGAATTGTTGAATCAATCTCGCTGCATGTATGTTTTCTGCAGGTTCCCATGACCTATCCTCTGGGGGGTATCCTACCCAATCGATGAGTTACTGGAGTTTGCCTCTAGTTTTCCGGAATCTAGAATCTTTCTCACTTCGTATTCTGCTTCTCCATCAATTTGTATCGGTGGAGGGGGGATTTCAGGAACAATAGACGGAATATATTTCTTTACCAAGGAGCTGTGGAAAACAGGATGTATTTTCATGCAAGGGGGAAGTTGCAATTTCAGAGTAACAGGGGATATGACCTTTTCAATAGGGAAGGGACCTATGAACCTGGGCTGGAGTTTTTTTCGATCCTTCCATCTTTAGATTTCTGGTGGACAGCCACACTTTCTCCCCTATTGTGTACATGGGTTCGGGTCTCCGGTGTTTATCGGCTTGTTTTTCATCGCTTCTTTAGCCTTACTTAACTCAGTCTTTGCTGTTTCCCATACTAGCTTGATTTGGGCATGGTGTTCGTCAAGGGAAGGTACAGAGGAGTCCTCGGGAGGGATGGTAATAGGGATCATCCTAGGGTGTTGTGCCTGCACAAAGAAAAAAGGGGAGGTATGTGTAGCGGAATGGATAGAATTATTGTAGGCGAATTCGGCCAAAGGTAAGGCTTGGACCCAAGTGGATGGAAGGGAAGTCAATAAACACCGCAAAAATTGTTCTAGGGTTTGATTGGTCCTTTCTGTTTGCCCATCAGTTTGGGGGTGATAAGCATTGGATAATCGGTGGTCTATCCCTAGCATAGAACACAACCCCCTCCAGAAATTTGAGACGAACTGTGGACCTCGGTCTGAGATTATAACCGTGGGTAAACCATGTAACTTGACAATGTCTCTCAGGAAAACAGATGCTAGTTCATTGGAGGAAGGCACTTGCTTCAGAGGTATAAAATGTCCCATTTTGGACAGTAAATCAACAACCACATAGATCGAGGTAAAACCTTGACAGGAGGGCAAATCCGTCATAAAATCCATGCTAATCGTATGCCAAGGATGAGGAGAAATGGCTATGTTTTTTAAGAGCCCTGTGGGAGCACAATGCGACGCCTTGTGGCGAGCGCAAGTGGCACAAGCTTGTACATATGCTGTTACATCTTTGAACATGGATTCCCACCAAAACCACCTGTTACATAAGTCATGGGTTTTTCTAATGCCTGGATGACCAGCCAAGGTGCTACTATGAACCCATTCTAGGATTGTCAGTCTCAACTCTGGAGCAGGGACAAACAACTTGTTGTCATGATAGAATAATCCTTCTCTAATGGTGTGTAGTGGATTCTTCAACCAGTCTTCCTGTGATAAATCTAAGAGAAGATGTTTGATTTGTTCAAGAAGGTCCTGCTCTTTTTCCCCACACCCAGTATTTTGTTTTCGGGTATTATAGGACAGGGTTGTTCTTGTTCCACATCTTTGTCATGACCCAGCCTTGACAAGGCATCAGCTTTTCCTTGCTGTGTCCCTGGGCGATAAGTGATTATAAAGTCATATTCACTAAAGAATAATAACCACCGCATTTGCCTGGGAGTGAGAGCTCTAGCTGATTTAAAAAACTGAAGATTCGTGTGGTCCGAATATATGGTGACAACATGTGGGGATCCTAGTAAATGATGCCTCCACTCCTGGAAGGACAATTTAATCGCTAACAATTCTCTCTCACCTATAGTGTAATTTCTCTCTGCTGGTAATAGGGTCTTGGAGAAATACGCTATAGGGTGCATGTGTCCTGTCTCAGGGTCTCTCTGTGAAAGTATGCCTCCCACCGCGTATTGAGAAGCATCCGCCTCTACAAAAAAAGGTTGAGTATTATCGGCGTGATGGAGGATAGGCGCAGTAGTGAACTGGGTTTTTAAGTCACAAAAGGCTCTTTCTGCTTCATTGGACCATTGAAAGGGTACTCCTTTTTTCAGGAGTCTGGTTATTGGTGCTATAGTATCAGAGAAGTGATCAATAAACCGCCGATAAAAATTAGCGAATCCTAGGAATGATTGTATTTCCTTCACAGAAGTAGGACTTTTCCAGTTCACCAAGGCCTCAATCTTCTTGGGATCCATCTGCAGGCCATTAGGTTTGATAGTAAAGCCCAAGAAATCTACGTCGGTAGTGTGAAACATACTCTTGTCCAATTTGGCGAACAACTGATTTTCTTTTAACTTGGTAAGGATCTTTCGTACATGTTCCACGTGGTCTTTCTCATTCTGCGAGAATATAAGCATATCGTCTATATAGACGATCACAAAGATGTCGATATATTCACGCAAGATGTCGTTGATAAAGTACTGGAACTCAGCTGGAGCATTGCACAGACCGAATGGCATTACACAATACTCATATAGCCCATAGTTGGTGCGGAATGCGGTCTTCCATTCATCGCCCTGTTTAACGCGTATTAAATGGTAAGCACCTCTGAGATCTATCTTAGTAAAGATTTTTGCTCCTTTTATCTGTTCCAAAAGGACTGGAATCAGAGGCAGAGGGTACTTGTTTTTTATTGTGATCTTATTCAAGGCTCTATAATCTAGGCATGCCCTGAGTCCGCCTTCCCTTTTATTTATAAAAAACAAAGGAGAAGACACGGGGGAAGTAGAATGTCGGATAAAACCTTTTGATAGCATGTCGTCCAGATAGTTTTTTAGATAGTCATTTTCTGCGGGTGTTAAAGCATAAATTCGACTACAGGGCAAATCTGCGCCGGGACTTAAGTCAATTCTGCAGTCGTAACTCCTGTGAGGAGGTAATTTAGTTGCTTCTTGTTCACTGAACACCTCTTCAAAGTCTGCATATTGTTCAGGTACTTTCAGATCT